>NC_135987.1:6089867-6414867 GCF_053455715.1 Rhinoraja longicauda
TGTGTGTGGCGGGGAGGGGTGTTCTGTGCCCGTGTGTGTGTTGGCGGGAGGTAAAGGGCCTGTTGCTTTTGCGGTCACATCCCCGCGGCGCCTTTGCTTTGATCTTGGTCACGCATCAGCGCCTGGATTGATGGGACAACCTGGGCTCACGAAATGGTGGGGAGTTGACGGCTTTAACATGGGCACGGAGACCCGGGGATAGTGGAGCCGGGCGCCGCATCTGTTGCTGCTGCTGTGGCCCTCCCTCCCTCCCTCCCTCCCTCCCTCCCTCCCTCCCTCCCCACTGCCCCCCCCCCCCGATCCTCCCTCCCACTGCCCCCCCCCCCCCCCCGATCCTCCCTCCCACTGCCCCCCCCCCCGATCCTCCCTCCACTGCCCCCCCCCCCCGATCCTCCCTCCCACTGCCCCCCCCCCGACCCTCCCTCCCACTGCCCCCCCCCCCCCCGATCCTCCCTCCCACTGCCCCCCGCCCCCCCCCCCCCCGATCCTCCCTCCCACTGCCCCCCCCCCCCCCCCCCCCCCGATCCTCCCTCCCACTGCCCCCCCCCGACCCTCCCTCCCACTGCCCCCCCGACCCTCCCTCCCACTGCCCCCCGACCCTCCCTCCCACTGCCCCCCCCCCCCCCCCCACCGACCCGGGCTCCTGCCCTCCCCGGCCTCTCTCCCTCCATCATCCCCATCCCGACACAGTTCCGCCTCCATCTCGATCGTTCCACGCCAGCACACTTGGCAGCCACGCCACTGATCACAATCCTGTCCTGTCTCCATTTCATAGAACGGTGGCAGCACAAGAACAGGCCCTTCGGCCCACAGTGTCGGTGCTGAACATGATACCAAGACCATCTCTTATCTAGCCTTATAAGCCCTATCCCTCCAAAGATAGACACAAAAAGCTGGAGTAACTCAGCGGGACGGGCAGCATCTCTCAAGAGAAGGAATGGGTGATGTTTTGGATCGAGACCTTTCTTTGGACTTTTCTCCACCCATTCCTCCTTAACCTTCTGTCCAGAGATGCTGTCTGGCCCGCCGAGTTACTCCAGCGTTTTGTGTCTATCTTCTGTGTAAACCAGCATCTGCAGTTCCTTCCTACACATATCCCTCCATTGCCTGCATATCCATAAACCTATGCAAAAGCCTTTGAAATGGCACTAATGCAACCATGCTGGCAGCGTGTTCTAGGCACTCACCACCCTCTGTGTATAAAAACTTGCCCCTCACAGCTCCTTTAAACTTGGCCCCTCTCACCTCATTTCATTGTTTCGCAGGACAGGTTCTGCCCAGGTCATTTTCCATGCCATCCAGCGCCCTTTCATAAGTGATAGGAGCAGAATTAGGCCATTCGGCCCATCAACTCTACTCCGCCATTCAATCATGCCTGATCCATCTCTCCCTCTCAACCCCATTCTTCTGTCTTCTTCCCGTAACCTTTGACAACCCTTACCAATCAAGTATCTGTCAATTTCTGCTTTAAAAATACTTTGATGGCATATTTTCCCACTTGTTGACCAGGTGTCTCCACCTCAGTCCCAAAACAAGATACAGAGCCACCAGAGACAGACACAAAGTGCTGGAGTAACTCAACGGGTCAGGCAGCATCTCTGGAGAAAAAAGAATGGGCAACATTTGGGTTGGGAGCCTTGTTCAGACTGCCTGACCTGCTGAGTACTTTGTGTCTAACGTCAGCATAAACCAGCAGCAGTGGCAAGGGTGGAACGGTGGTGCAGTGGTAAGAGCTACTGCTTTACAGTTCAATAATCAGGTTCCATCCTGACTACAGGTGCTGTCTGTACGAAGTTTGTACGTTCTCCCCGTGACCTCCGTGGGTTTTCTCCGAGACCTTCGGTTTCCTCCCACACTCCAAAGACGTACAGGTGTGTAGGTTAATTGGTTTGGTTATAAATGTAAAATTGTCCCTAGTGTGTGTAGGATAGTGCAATGTGCGGGGATCGCTGGTTGGTGCGGACTCTGTGGGTCGGAGGGCCTGTTTCCACGCTGTAGGATAGGTTAGCTAAGTGGGCAAATGCATGGCAGATGCAGTATAATGTGGATAAATGTGAGGTTATCCACTTTGGTGGCAAGAACAGTAAAGCAGACTATTATCTGAATGGTGGCCGATTAGGAGAAGGGGAGATGCAACGCGACCTGGGTGTCGTGGTACACCAGTCATTGAAAGTAGGCATGCAGGTGCAGCAGGCAGTGAAGAAAGCGAATGGTATGTTGGCATTCATAGCGAGGGGATTTGAGTATAGGAGCAGGGAGGTTCTGCAGTTGTACAGGGCATTGGTGAGACCACACCTGGAGTATTGCGTACAGTTTTGGTCTCCTAATCTGAGGAAAGACATTCTTGCCATAGAGAGAGTACAGAGAAGGTTCACCAGATTGATCCCTGGGATGGCAGGACTTTCATATGAAGAAAGATTGGATAGACTCGGCTTGTACTCGCTGGAATTTAGAAGATTGAGGGGGGATCTTATAGAAACTTACAAAATTCTTATGGGGTTGGACAGGCTAGATGCAGGAAGATTGTTCCCGATGTTGGGGAAGTCCAGAACAAGGGGTCACAGTTTAAGGATAAGGGGTAGGCCATTAAGGATAAGGGGGAAGTCTTTTAGGACCGAGATGAGAACATTTTTTTTCACACAGAGAGTGGTGAATCTGTGGAATTCTCTGCTTCAGAAGGTAGTTGAGGCCAGTTCATTGGCTATATTTAAGAGGGAGTTAGATGTGGCCCTTGTGGCTAAAGGGATCAGGGGGTATGGAGAGAAGGCAGGTATTGGATACTGAGTTGGATGATCAGCCATGATCATATTGAATGGCGGTGCTGGCCCGAAGGGCCAAATGGCCTCCTCCTGCACCTATTTTCCCTTACTCAGTGACAAATCCTTACTGTGACTGCCTTACTCGGTCACAGTCACAGTTAGAGCTCCAGGGGCTAGTGGAATCAAGGGATATGAGGAGAAGGCAGGCACAGGTTACTGATTGTGGATGATCAGCCAGGAGCACAATGAATGGTGGTGCTGGCCCGAAGGGCCAAATGGCCTCCTCCTGCACCTATTTTCCCTGTTTCTATGTATCCCACGAGTAATGTTCCAGTATTTCTTCGAAGGGAACACAGTTTCTGGCTAGCTGCCCCGCTCCCAGTTGTATTGCAGTATCCTGATCTTGGACTCCAGCTCATCAACTCCGAACCTAAGTTCCTCGAGACAGAGACAAAAAGCTAGAGTACCTCAGCAGGTCCTCAAACTGCAGACACAGCAATGTGTCATCAATCCAACACGGTGGAGTTAGCTTGTAGGAAGATGGTAACACCAGCTGGTAAGATGGGCAGTGCAATGGCAGATGGAAGTGCCCATTGCAGGACAGACACAATGAATGGTAGAGCTGTCGGGAATATTCAGGAAGAGACCAAAGATACCAGAGGAACAAGATAGACCACTCAACCCTAAAAACCGTAGTATGTCACGGCGCCATTTTAGTAGGCAGAAACTTGCAGAAAGATTAAAAAAGAATGATACTAAGCTGGGGGGTAGTGTGAATTGTGAGGAAGATGCAATAAGGCTGCAGGGTGACTTGAACAGGTTGTGTGAGTGGGCGGATACATGGCAGATGCAGTTTAATGTAGATAAGTGTGAGGTTATTCACTTTGGAGGTAAGAATAGAAAGGCAGATTATTATTTGGATGGTGTCAAGTAAGGAAAAGGGGACGTACAACGTGATCTGGGTGTCTTAGTGCATCAGTCACTGAAAGGAAGCATGCAGTTACAGCAGGCAGTGAAGAAAGCCAATGGAATGTTGGCCTTCATAACAAGAGGAGTTGAGTATAGGAGCAAAGAGGTCCTTCTACAGTTGTACCGGGCCCTGGTGAGACCGCACCTGGAGTACTGTGTGCAGTTTTGGTCTCCAAATTTGAGGAAGGATATTCTTGCTATTGAGGGCGTGCAGCGTAGGTTCACTAGGTTAATTCCCGGAATGGCGGGACTGTCGTATGTTGAAAGGCTGGAGCAATTAGGCTTGTATACACTGGAATTTAGAAGGATGAGGGGGGATCTTATTGAAACATATAAGATAATTAGGGGATTGGACACATTAGAGGCAGGAAACATGTTCCCAATGTTGGGGGAGTCCAGAACAAGGGGCCACAGTTTAAGAATAAGGGGTAGGCCATTTAGAACGGAGATGAGGAAGAACTTTTTCAGTCAGAGAGTGGTGAAGGTGTGGAATTCTCTGCCTCAGAAGGCAGTGGAGGCCAGTTCGTTGGAAGCTTTCAAGAGAGAGCTGGATAGAGCTCTTAAGGATAGCGGAGTGAGGGGGTATGGGGAGAAGGCAGGAACGGGGTACTGATTGAGAGTGATCAGCCATGATCGCATTGAATGGCGGTGCTGGCTCGAAGGGCTGAATGGCCTACTCCTGCACCTATTGTCTATTGTCTATTGTCTAAAAATAACAAAAATCTGTGAATTGATAGATGAGATATATTCTGCATTTTAATGGTATCATCACACATACTGTTCCCCCACAACACTGATTACACTGCGAGAGGCATAGCGAACGGTGGGTTTAGCTTACTAAAATGGCTCCTTTGCGTACTACACTTCAGTATAGGCAATTTCAATGGAGTGGTCCATCTTGTTCCTCTAGTATCTTTGGAAGAGACGGACCTTGGTGTACGAGAATCACTACAGGTGACAGAACGTTAAAGCAGACATGTGGGTACTTGCCTTTGTTAACCGGGGCATTGAATGTAAGAGCAGGGAGGTTGTGGTACAGATTTATAAAATTGGCTCAGGCTGCTGTGTGTTCCAGTCACCATACTGCAGGGAGGTGTAATGGCACTGGAGAGGATGCACAGAAAAGCCAGAAGCATGATCCTTCCGTTGAAACATTTTACTTACAAGAAAAGACTAGGATTTTTTTCCCCTTGGATGTAAGGAGGCCAAAGAGGAATGCAAAATTGTGAGGAGCACAGACAAGGTAGTTCTAGTACAGCCCCACGATATGGAGAGTTTGCATTCCTAGAATCTGTCCGTGTTGTGATTTTCCGCAACGCAAGCCCTTGATAAAAATTAACATTTGTCGTTTTTATCAACACATTCATGATTGAATGGAGGAGCAGACTTGGTGGGCCGAATGGCCTAATTCTGCTTCTGTCGATTACGATTCCTTTTATTTCTATGGCGGTAGAGCGGTGGATGTTGTCTACATTAATTGTAGTAACGCATTTGATAAAGTTCCTTATGGTAGGCTGATCCAAAAGATTAAGATGCACAGGATGAACAGTGATTTTGTCATTTGCAATCAGAACTGGCTTACTGATTGAAGACTGAGGTTTATGGTCAAAGGACAATATTCAGGCTGGAGGTCAGCAACCAGTAGAGTTCGGCAGAAATCTCTGCTGGGACCTCTGTTGTTTGTGACATGTATAAATGACTAGGATATAAACATAGATGTGTTGATTAGTAGATGACACTGAGAATGCTGAGGGCTTAGGCTGTGAGGAAGGCTGTCAAAGTATACGGTGCGATAAGGATCAACTACAGAAAAGGGCACGGTGGCGCAGCGGAAGAGTTGCTGCCTTACAGCGAATGCAGCGCCGGAGACTCAGGTTCGATCCTGACTACGGGTGCTGTCTGTACGGAGTTTGTACGTTCTCCCCGTGACCTGCGTGGGTTTTCTCCGAGATCTTCGGTTTCCTCCCACAGTCCAAAGACGTGCAGGTTTGTAGGTTAATTGGCTGGGCAAATGTAAAAATTGTCCCTAGTGGGTGTAGGGTAGTGTTAATGTGCGGGGATCGCTGGGCGGCGCGGACTCGGTGGGCCGAAGAGCCTGTTTCTGCGCTGTATCTCTAAAAAAAAAACGAATCCGAGCAAGTGTGAGGTGCTGCATTTTGGGAGGTCAAATTAAGGGAAAATATACAATTACCGACAAGACCCTTAACAGCATTGATGTACAAAGGGATGTTGGGGTCCAAGCCCATAACTTTCTGAAGGTGGCAACGTAAGTGGATGGAGTGGCAAAGAAGGCATGTGGTGTGCTTGGCTTCATGTGCCGGGGCATTGAGTTATGACGCAGCTTCACAGTAAGTGTGAGGTTATCCACTTTGGTGGTAAGAATAGGAAGGCAGATTATTATTTGAATGGTGTCAAGTAAGGAAAAGGGGACGTACAACGTGATCTGGGTGTCTTAGTGCATCAGTCACTGAAAGGAAGCATGCAGGTACAGCAGGCAGTGAAGAAAGCCAATGGAATGTTGGCCTTCATAACAAGAGGAGTTGAGTATAGGAGCAAAGAGGTCCTTCTGCAGTTGTACAGGGCCCTAGTGAGACCGCACCTGGAGTACTGTGTGCAGTTTTGGTCTCCAAATTTGAGGAAGGATATTCTTGCTATTGAGGGCGTGCAGCATAGGTTTACTAGGTTAATTCCCGGAATGGCGGGACTGTCATATGTTGAAAGACTGGAGCGACTAGGTTTTGTATACACTGGAATTTAGAAGGATGAGAGGGGATCTTATCGAAACGTATAAGATTATTAAGGGGTTGGACATGTTAGAGGCAGGAAACATGTTCCCAATGTTGGGGGAGTCCAGAACCAGGGGCCACAGTTTAAGAATAAGGGGTAGGCCATTCAGAACAGAGATGAGGAAAAACGTTTTTAGTCAGAGAGTTGTGAATCTGTGGAATTCTCTGCCTCAGAGGGCAGTGGAGGCCAATTCTCTGAATACATTCAAGAGAGAGCTAGATAGAGCTCTTAAGGATAGCAGAGTCAGGGGGTATGGGGAGAAAGCAGGAATGGGGTACTGATTGAGAATGATCAGCCATGATCACATTGAATGGCGGTGCTGGCTCGATGAGCCGAATGGCCTCCTCCTGCACCTATTGTCTATTGATTTATAGGACTTTGCTTAGGGTTACCTTGACCCATGGGTTATCTCTGGCTGCCCTGGATTCCTCCTACACTCCAAAGACGTACATATTTGTAGGTTAATTGGCTTTGGTAAGTTGTAAACTTGTCCCTAGTGGGTTAGTGTGCAGGATGATCGATGGTCGCCATGGACTCGGTGGGCCGAAGGGCCTGTTTCCACGCTGTATAACAATGCTTACACATGAGAGATAGACACAAAATGCTTGGGTAACTTAGCGGGTCAGGCTGTGTCTCTGGAGAGAAGGAATAGGTGATGTTTTGGGTCGTGACCTTCCGTCAGACTGCTTACACACAATTCTGGTGCTGGCTCGAAGGGCCGAATGGCCTACTCCTGCACCTATTGTCTATTGTCTTACACTGTTCATAATGCTCACACATAACTGACTGTGTCTCTTTTTGTTGATTCTCCTCACGACAGAGTGCCCATTCACCATGGCCACGTACAATCGAAGGTTATCTGACCACGCCTTCCGGGTAAAGCAGGACAAAGTGCACCGTAATACCTTGGAACCAGAATGCTTCCCGCTTTCAAAGAGCTCCTCTGACACCCTGTTTCCTCGGAAGGAAGAGAGGCAAGTGACTAATCCGCATCGGAGGAAAACTATCAGCAGCGTTGTCTCTCCAGTGAACGCAGTTGAAACGGGCAGTGGGTACCCGTGTCAGTCTTCGTGTTTCATTCCACAGAAGAACTTCACTATCATCCCCTTGTGTGGCTGCTTCCACATGAAATCCATTCCAGATCCCAACCGGGTCTCGGAACCGGCAAAGCTTCAGGAGAATACAAAGCTCTACGCCCACAGTCACACCAACAGCAGCTCAGACATAAGAAGGGACGCGGAGACAATGTTATACAAAGACGCACACTTGGGGATACTGCAATCAAAGTTGGTGTACAGGAGTTGCTCAGACATCATCTGTGGTTACAGGGAGAACTGCTGCCAGGACAATATAGCGCCCAGACAGACCACGGCAGAACATCGAGTTACTGTGCCTGAGAGTGAGCCTGGTGAAATGATAACTAAAGATTCTGATCAAAGGATAGTGATAAATATTTCAAGCAGTGAGACTGACAATGAAGATCATGGAATCATGGGAGGTGATCCAAACACCCCTGAACATCAAGTGAAGAACATGGTCAATAATGTCTGCACTCCCATGCATCAGTGCCATTTCATGTTTACAGAGAGTTCCCACAGTTACCCAGGTATCGTGATTGTCCAAGAGTCTGGCAGGCAATGTGCAGATAATTGTATGAAAGGTGGGACCATCACCAGGGATCGGGACAAGGCGGCATCGAAGGAAGGAGATGGTTCAACGAGCACTCACAAGTGTGCTGGACATCAAAGCCGTGTGATTCCTGGCCTGAACATAGAAGAAACCACGCCAGCTTTGTGCCATCCTCTGCCAATCCCAGCCATTCATCTCATGCCAAGGCTAGTCAGTTCTGTCAGTGACTCTGGAAGAGGAGACGGCGATGCATTTTGCCAGTCGCTGCCAGTTTCAGACATTCTGGCATTCCCACGCTTGGTGTCTTCAGTGAGTGAATCTGGTTTGGACACAAGGTATCTTCGGAAATGCCATGAAACCCTGGGAGATAATGTGGTCCCCACTGCCACCGGCGGAATCCCTCAGAACGCTTCAGGTGCAATGAAAGCGGGACTGGATCCTTCTCACTCTTTTCAGCAAAAGAGTCCAAATACTAATATGGAAGTGAGAACACGAGACATGTGCACTATGACCTCTATACGGGATCTGACCCTTGGCTTCCACTATCGACTGAAGCTGAAAGACGCAGAGGTGCAGACGTCCTTTACAGCTGACTACACGTCGGTGGGCACCAGCCCAATGTCTCCAACTGATTGCTGCTTGGCTCATTCCTTCCCAGAAGTGGACTTTGAGGAGATTCAGAAGTCCCCGGTCTATGACGTGAAGTGGGATGACAAAGGGATGACGTGGGAAGTCTATGGGGCCTCCGTGGACCCTGAGGTCCTAGGGCTGGCCATACAGAAACATCTGGAGATCCAGATCAAGCAACATGAAAAGGACAGAGTGGCCGCTGCTGAGAAGACAGCCAGACACTCGGATCCTCAGTTGGACGCCACATGCGTGCTGGAACATCAACCAAAGGAGAAGAGACATTTGCCAGGTTTTAGGAAGATGCTATGCACACTGAGGCACCCTACGTGCTGTGTGAGAACCACTGCAGTGATAGACTAACTGCTGCACCCACTGTCAGGGGAGTAAATCACATTTTTATCTGGGACAATGTATAGAAGCTGCAGTCACAAAACGTAAATGCGTTTTCTGCTCTAGACCCAACCCCCCCCCCCCCCTCTCTCCCCAGCCCCTCTTCAAACACACATTCGTAAATTCAGAATAATTATTTAGCGAGAGTATTTTTTTTTATAAATAGTTTTGCTTTCAAGATATTTACGGCAGTAGCTGATTGAGAAGTTGTGCAGCTGTCAGAAATTATAGGTTCAGGTACTGAGATGGGTGTAGGGAAGGAGGGGGTGAACCTGGTTGTCCAGGTGGATGAAGATTACAAGTGTTGCTGCTGGATGAATATCGTGGCAGGGGCAAAAGGATGCCCTGGGTGCAATGTTTCTAGGTATCGTGCTTTTCAAGTTTGTCTTTTTGGTGCTGTGAAAGATTGATTAGTAGGACTGGCTGTTACAATCCCTAAGGTTTTGCACTACAATTGACTAGTGTTGTTCTTGGGGGTGAACACTAGGTGATGTTGCTACCATTCAGACACGTCTTCAGTTGTGTACCTCAACGTCACTGGGTGTTTCGGCCTTTTATCACAAGACACCCTCAGTCGAGGCATGCCCACTGCAGGGTGATCAGATCTGGGAGTGTATCTTATGGTTAGCCTCTAGATGGTCACATGGCAGCCCAAATAGTAATCTTGGAAGAATGACTGATCCTTGCAAAGATATTGTAATGTGAGTCAGTTAGTTGTTGTAACACATAACAGCGGCAGATCGGAAATCTAAATGATCAATGGTAAATCTCGAAATAAACAGGAAATCTGGGATGGGGGAAGAGAAAACTAACAACCCCATAGTAAGATCGTGTTAAACGTCAACAAAGGGGCAACTCATTCAAAACATCACTGGAACTCTGGCAGAGATTCCCATTCACTCCCACACCCACCTCATTTCCCACAGTCATCATTTTATTATTTTAATTATACGTTTATCTAACTCTTCATTAAAGATTACTGGCGAATCCATTATCACCAGCATTTAAGACAGAGCATTCACTGGGTAAAATAATATTTCCTCAGGTCACCTCAGGAAATTAGATTTTTTATTGTGTTTATCCAACTCTTTCAATGAAGGTTACTAATGAATTCACTATCACCTACCTTTGAGATGGAAGGATTCACTACGTAAAAGAATATTTCTTCAGGTTCACTCAGGATCTTAAATTTTGGTTGTTGATCTATCTGCCACTGGAAACGAAGGGCCTGTTTCCGCGCTGTATCTCTAAACTACACAAACCCTGTCAAATCTGTCCTAATCAGCTTCTTCAGCCACTCCACATTATTGAAATCTCTCATAGAAACATGGAAAATAGGTGCAGGAGTAGGCCATTCAGCCGGTTGAGCCAGCACCGCCATTCAATATAATCATGGCTGATCATCCAAAATCAGTACCCCGTTCCTGCTTTCTCCCCATACCCTTTGATTCCGTCAGCCCTAAGAGCTAAAAGCAAATGGTCATCTCTAGGACCGTTCTAATAAATCTGCCTTGTGCTCATATTAAGGCCTTGGTATCTGCACCAAAGTGTGGTAGTAAGAATTAAGCTTAAAATTCCCAGAAGGGGGTAAAACAATGTTTTATAATAATTTTCCAATTGCATTATATTAAGACTTAATATTTGCAAACTAGTTTTGACCTGGATTAAAGACAGGAATTTTAATTAAATAAAGTGGCACAGTGGTGCTGCTAGTAGATCTGCTGTCTCACAGCCCCAGAGATCCAACTTGGATCATGACCTTGGGTGCTCTCTGTGTGGAGTTTGCACGTTCTCCATATTTCATCTGGATGCTCATGAGGTTTTTGAGGAATATAAAGAATGTAAAAGGAATCTTAAAAAGGAAATTAGAAAAGCGAAAAAAAGATATGAGGCTGCTTTGGCAAGTAATGTAAAAGTAAACCCCAAGGGGTTCTACAGATATGTCAATAGCAAAAGGATAGTGAGGGATAAAATTGGTCCATTAGAGAGTCAGAGTGGACAGCTATGTGCTGAGCCGGAAGAAATGGGGGAGATATTAAACAATTTCTTTTCTTCGGTATTTACCGAGGAGAAGGATATTGAATTATGTGAGGTAAGCGAAACAAGTAGAGTAGTGATGGAAATTAGGAGGATTAAAGAAGAGGAGGTACGGACACTTTTGAAGAATATAAAAGTGGATAAGTCTCCAGGTCCTGATAGGATATTCCCTAGGACATTGAGGGAAGTTAGTGCAGAAATAGCAGGGGCTATGACGGAAATATTTCAAACGTCATTAGAAACAGGGATGGTGCCGGAAGATTGGCGCATTGCGCATGTTGTGCCTTTGTTTAAAAAAGGTTCTAAAAGTAAACCTAGCAATTATAGACCTATTAGTTTGACGTCTGTGGTGGGAAAATTAATAGAAAAGATACTTAGGGACAATATATATAATTATTTGGATAATCAAGGCCTGATTAGAAACAGTCAACATGGATTTGTGCCTGGAAGGTCATGTTTGACTAATCTTCTTGAATTTTTTGAAGAGGTTACCAGGGAAATTGATAAAGGCAAGGCTGTGGATGTTGTCTATATGGACTTCAGTAAGGCATTTGACAAGGTTCCACATGGAAGGTTGATTAAGAAGGTTAAATCGTTGGGTATTAATAGTGAGGTTGCAAGATGGATTCAACAATGGCTGAATGGGAGATACCAGAGGGTAATGGTTGACAATTGTATGTCAGGTTGGAGGCCAGTGTCTAGTGGAGTGCCCCAAGGATCTGTGTTGGGTCCACTGTTGTTTGTCATTTACATTAATGATCTGGATGATGGTGTGGCAAATTGGATTAGTAAATATGCAGATGATACTAAGATAGGTGGAGTAGTTGATAGTGAGGTAGATTTTCAAAGTCTACAGAGAGACTTGGGCCTTTTGGAAGGGTGGGCTGAAAGATGGCAGATGGAGTTTAATGCTGATAAGTGTGAGGTGCTGCATTTTGGTAGGACAAATCAAAATAGGACGTACAGGGTAAATGGTAGGGAATTGAGGAATGCAGTGGAACAGAGGGATCTGGGAATAACTGTGCATTGTTCCCTGAAGGTGGAATCTCATGTGGATAGGGTGGTGAAGAAGGCGTTTGGTATGCTTGCCTTTATAAATCAGAGCATCGAGTATAGAAGTTGGGATGTAATGTTGAAATTGTACAGGGCATTGGTGAGGCCGAATCTGGAGTATGGTGTGCAGTTCTGGTCGCCAAATTATAGGAAGGATGTCGACAAAATGGAGAGGGTACAGAGGAGATTTACTAGAATGTTGCCTGGGTTTCAGCACTTAGGCTACAGAGAGAGGTTGAATAGGTTGGGTCTTTATTCTTTGGAGCGTAGAAGGTTGAGGGGGGACTTGATAGAGGTTTTTAAAATTTTGAGAGGGACGGACAGAGTTGACGTGGGTAGGCTTTTCCCTTTGAGAGTGGGGAAGATTCCAACAAGGGGACATAGCTTCAGAATTGAGGGACAAAGGTTTAGGGGTAACATGAGGGGGAACTTCTTTACTCAGAGGGTTGTGGCTGTATGGAATGGGCTTCCGGTGGAAGTGGTGGAGGCTGGCTCGATTTTATTATTTAAGAGTAAATTGGATAGGTATATGGATAGGAGGGGATTGGAGGGTTATGGTCTGAGTGCAGGTAGATGAGACTAGGTCAGGGAGAATGGTCGGCGTGGACTGGTAGGGCCGGACAGGCCTGTTTCCATGCTGTAGTTGTTATATGTTGTTATATATATGTTTCCTCCCACATCCCAAAAACAAGTGGGTTTGTAGGTAAGATAGACACAAAATGCTGGAGTAACTCAGCGGGTCAGGCAGCATCTCTGGTGAAATGGAATAGATGACGTTTCGGGTCGGAAGAAGGGTTCTGACCTGCAACGTCACCAGTTCCTTTTCTCCAGAGATGCTGCCTGACCCGTTGGGTTACTCCAGCATCATCCAGCACTCCAGTCTATCTTCTGTATAAACCAACGTCTGCAGTTCAGGTTTGTTGGTATGTGTGTAGGAAGGAACTGCAGATGCTGGTTTAAACCGAAGATAGACACAAAATGCTGGAGTAACTCAGCGGGACAGGCAGCATCTCTGGAGAGAAGGAATGGGTGATGTTTCGGGTTGAGACCCTTCTTCAAACTAGTTGGGGATAAGGGAAACGAGAGAAATAGACAATGATGCAGAGAGATAAAGAACAATGAATGAAAGATATGCAAAAACGTAATGATGATAAAGGCCATTGTTAGCAGTTTGTTGGGTGAAACAGCAGCTGGTGCGACTTGGGTGGGGGAGGGATAGAGAGAGAGAGAGAGAGGGAATGCCCGGGTTACTTGAAGTTAGATAAATCAATATTCATACCACTGGGCTGCAAGCTGCCCAAGCAAAATATATATTGGCCTCTGTAAAAATTGCCTGTAGTGTATTGGGAATGAATGCAAAAGTGGGATCTCAGAACAAGGTAAATGGGTGATCGATCATGTACTCAATGGGCCAAAGGGCCTGTTTCATGTTGTATCTTTAATCAATCAATTAAAGTTTTGGTTCAAATAATAGGAGATTGAAAAGTTATTCCGGAAATGAAATTTGAAGCTCACAGTTATGGCAAAGCTAAGGCTTTGGTGAGGAAATAGTCCATTCTCAGGAGGCCAGTCAGTCGGTCGTTGAAGCCTTGAATTGAGTTGTTCACAAAAGACGGCTTCTGACTAATCCATCCTTAGTATGGCAATAACATTGAGCATCTAAAACAAGATCAGAAGGGAACAAGCATTGTTCCATCATGTGAAGGCACCAATAATTAAACTTTTCAGTCATTTTTTTTTCAGAAGTAGAAGTAAATATTAGAATGTTGAAAATAAATTAATGGAAAATTGGGTTTTGATGGTAGACAACAATGAGAATTATTAGATGCTCATGAAATAGGATGAAATTTAAGTACAAAATCTCTGTAAAGCGTCTTTGAGTATATGAAAAGCGCTATATAAATAAAATGCATTATTATTATTATTATTATAAAAGAACAAAGGTTGGAAAAAAGGATGGTTCACTGCTGATTTAGGAGATAATCAGATAAAAAGATAGGGAAATTAAGGAGCAGATTAGGAAGATTAAACGGGTCATAGGAATGTTTTTAGAGATTGTAGTTCATGGCAACAGTTGTTATGGCAGAAGCAAATATCAAAGAGAGCGATTCAGTCAGAATTTGGCTGCAGAGTAACTTTACTGGAAAATCCACAAATCTTGTTGATCAGAGACATACTGTAAATTAATGAACAGCAAGGCCATCGGTGATCACCAGGCCTTGGAAAAAACAGGCTACAAATATTTGAGGATCAAACAGATAAATCAAGGAATTCTAATGGGAAATTTCTTCAGGAAGATAATTGTAATCTTGGAGACAACGTTGACTGTGATGAATAAGAATTTCTGAGAGCCACTGAGGTCAGGCATAAAATCTTCAATTATGCATCTCTTGTGTCTGGGAAAAGTATTAATTTCATCTGAGACTGAATGCTTAGCCCAGGACTTGGGAAGAAACTTCAATGACTCAATAAATGTTTAGCAATTTTGGTTCAGTTAACCAAGATTTAAGGTCTGCACCATCCCGAACTGGCATGGTGCAGAGAGCTAGTCAGCTTATGGTTACGATCTCCTTAGACCTGAATATCCATACCATTGGATATCATTCGAGAATGTCAGGCTAGTCTTGAATATGGTCCACTTTAACATCAATCAGTGTGCAAAAGCTGCACACAAGACGCGTGGACTTCTTGAAAGATACCAGGATTTACAGAAACTGTTAAACATTCATGGACAAGGTTCATAAATGATAGGAGCAGAATTAGGCCACTTGTCCCATCAAGTCTACTCCACCATTCAATCATGGCTGATCTATCTCTCCCTCTCCCATTCTCCTGCCTTCTCCCCATAGTGCCTGACTCCAATACTAATTAAGGATCTGTCTATCTCTACCTTAAAAATATCCATTGACTTGGCCTTAATGGCTTTCTGTGTCAATGAATTCCACAGATTCATTAACCTTTGACTAAAGGAATTCCTCCTCATCTCCTTCCTAAAGGAACGACCGTTAATTCTGAGGCTGTGACCTCTGGTCCTAGACTCTCCCACTAGTGGAAACATCCTCCCCACATCCACTCTATCCAGGCCTTTCACCATTCGGGAAGTTTCAATGAGGTGCTCCACGAGGCCCTAATGGGGAGCTCCACAAACTAAACCAGATAAACAAGCTTCATGGTTTTACTTTTATGCTTGGGGTAAACGGAAATAAATCAATCAGGTCTGGGGAATCTTACAAGACCAGATACTAGAGGTTCATAGTGTACAAGGGCCATTAGGATGGGGAATTACAAGAGGAAAAATTGTAAATAAAAGGCACAATAAGAAGGGGATCTTTGTAAACAATAGACATTACAGATCTTTATGTTGTCGGAAAAGGGCCTTTATACTTAAGATTGCCCGAGTTATATAATCCTTATGACTTGACACTAGGCAAAACATAAATGGAAATTAGTCCGTATCTCTAAACCTGGAAGAGTTGAAATGAAATTAGATAAATTAATAAGCCTTCCGAACAGCCAAAGTTGACCTGACTAAGCAAGATAGTGTGAATGGTTATCAACTCTTGCACTTATAGACAAATAGAGAGAGAGACTGCTGAGAAGTCCATGGCTATCGACTGGGCTCCCTGGACTGGAAACTATTTTGGCATTACTCTATTTGTCATATCATCAGGAAGATAGTTAGAAGAAGCTTCTCTGACTGAATTCCATGACCCCTGACATCCGTGGTATTGGAGAGAGCAGTGGGAGACAGTTTACCTGCACCAGCAAGGTAATGCTAGGACTTGAGAAAGCACTGTTCACTTTAGTTTATTGTCATGTGCACCGAGGTACAGTGAAAAGCTTTTGTTGCGTGCGATCCAGTCAGCTGAAAAAGAATACATGATGACTATCGAGCCATTTACAGTGTATAGATATATGATCAGGGAATAACGTTTAGTGCAAGGTAAAGCCGGCAAAGTCCGAACAAGGATAGTCCAAGGGTCACCAATGAGGTAGATAGTAGTTCAGGACTGCTCTCTGGTTGTGGAAGGAACTACTCTACTGTGTAGGAAGGAACTTCAGATGCTGGTTTACACCGAAGATAGACACTTTGTTATCTTGAGAAACTACTCACATTCTCTTCCATTTTTGATGTGGGCATGTTCCCCAAAGACACACAGGTAATTTTCCTTTCAAGAAGGTCTCAAAAAAATACAAAGTACACGATTACAGAGTTGACTTTCATGTAAAAGCTAGGAATGTCCAATAACAAAGCCCCATTTCATTTGTAATCCCCTCCATGGGCGAAGGCATTGTCAGTTTAATAGTTATAGCTGAAAACATTAACTAGGATCCATAAAAAGTTTAGAGATACAGTGTGGAAACAGGCCCTTCAGCCCACTGAGTCTGTGCCGACCAGCGATCACCCCTTGCACTATCACTATCCTACATACTAGGGACAATTTACAATTTCACTGAAGCCAATCAACCTACAAACCTGCAGGTCTTTGGAGTGTGGGAGGTAAGCGGAGCACCCGGGGAAAACCCACGTGGACAAGTGGGGAACGTACAGACAGCGCCCGTAGTCAGGATCAAACCTGGGGCTCTGGCGCTGTAAGGCAGCAACTCTATTGCTGCACCACCGTGCCTCCCTTATTGATATGGTTCAGTTCAAGCAAATTATTCAATTTTTAAACTGTCTTGACAGCATTGTTACTTTCTAAAGGTACCTAGTCAAGGTGCAGCAGGATAACATGGCGTAAACATATATCTAGACAATAGGAAACAGAGAGAAAAATGACTTTAAGCTAAAATAGAAGCAGAGTAATGGCAACACAGCCAGGAGGATGAGTTTAAATCTGGGACAAAAGGGAATAACTGGGGGTTTGTGTGTAAGGAATAGCCGAGTGAATCTCAAGGGGAAGATCTCGGTAATCACTTAAGGCTCTTAAATGGTATAGACGGATCTTTCTATGAGACTATAATTATCACCATCTCCTGAAGGCAGTGCAGTGGAGATGAAGGCCATCTTAATTAAGGGGCTCTTTCGTAGTCAGATATCAATCCAACAAGCAGGGAACTTGATTTGGCTGTGGTACCATATACTTTTGATTCCTCCTTAAAGGCAAACAACTAATACATTTTCACTCTCTGCATATTTGTTCTGTATTGATATTAGTTTAGTTCAGTTTATTGTCACGTGTGCCGAGGTACAGGGAAAAGCGTTTTGTCGCGTGCTAACCAGCCAAAGGAATGGCTATCTGATTACAATCGAGCCGTCCACAGTGTACTGATGCGTGATAAAGGGAGTGATGTTTAGCACAAGATAAAGCCCAGTAAAGTCTGATTAAAGATAGTCTGAGGGTCTTCAATGAGGTAAAGTAAGAAATACTGCTGTTGGAGTAGAGGTTTAAAAGAGTGGAGCGATTGCAATGAGTGATTGCTGATCCACTTCTGGGACCGGCACGCAGAGAGTCGCCTGGATTGGGCGCCATCTTGGAATTTTGATATTGTGCATCAGCAAATGTTTGTGTGTTCATTAAAAAATTCATCATTGATTCCTATTTTTTCGTCATTCATCCAAATTCATTTCATTTTGGACATGGAGTGTTTTACAGATGGGGTTGCCAACTTTCTCATAGAAAATAAGTGCAGGAGGAGGCCATTCAGCCCTTCAAGCCAGCACCACCATTCATTGTGATCATGGCTGATCATCCACAATCAGTAACCTGTGTCTGCCTTCTCCCCATATCCCTTGATTCCACTAGCCCCCAGAGTTCTATCTCACTCCCAAATAAGGGACAAAAGGTGACGTCACTGCCTGCACCCCACGTGACCTCACCTAATCAGCGGCCACGTGCTCTCGCTCCACCAATGGCGGCCGCCCGGGCCGGGAGGCGGTTGCTATGCAACCCTCCATTAGGTGGCACCCGGGCCTCCGGACCTACACTGTCGGGGCCTGGCATGGCCCCTGGGCCTACACTGTCTGGGCCTACACTGTCTGGGCCTACACTGTCTGGGCCTACAGTGCCCCCTAGGCCTAATAAGGGAAAAAGGCAGTCCCGTAGGGGACAAACCAATTTAGCCCAATATATGGGATGTTCCGGCTAATACGGGACAGTTGGCAACCCTACTTACAGATCACGTGCAGTCCACCTATTTTACCCCTCACCACAGATCCTGCACCCAGTGATCTCACAGACCATTCAACGCCGCTATTCATTTATGCCTCCAATCGAATAAATAGTCGTCTTGGTTTTCGTAGAATTAAAGTTCTATTTTTATAGTAACTTTGAAAACGTCACAATGTCCCAAAGTATTTGCAACCACAGAGGTGTTTTTTGGTGGAACATTCGTTGCCCTAACGCAGAACACATCAGCCAACTTGTGCTCAGTTAAGTCCTAAAATGACACAAGTTCCAGGGATATTGGTTGAGGGATAAATATAGGTCAGGACACCAAGGGGAGCGCGACGGTGAATCTTTTATATCCACCTGTGAGGTCTAATGGGTCATTGATTACTATTTCCAAAAGACAGCATCCCTGGCAGTACCGCGCTGAATTATCAGTCTAATTTAACGAGCTCGGGTCCCCAGGGAGGAGTTAAGCCCACAACCTTCTGAAGGTTGAGCCAAATCGATCCGGTGTGATCACTGACCATGGCTCATTGCCAAAACCTAGCTGAACAGGTCTGAGTCCCATTGAAATATAGATCCAGAATTTCAATGAAAATTTAACCCACGGATATTTTTTCTTTCAAACAGGATGTGTTTTGAGCAGGATGAGCACAAGCTCGGGTTATACACCTGCAATGTGAAAGAAAGGTAGCAGCCACCTTTGTAACAGATGCAGAGATAGGCAGCAATGCACGTTATATTGGTGATCTGGGTTTTGATTCTACCATAGGGCAGGCACTTGGGCAGAGCTTGTGTAAAGATGTCCTTATCATGACAAATTAAAGTAGGAACCAGTAAAGTTTACTGATTGAGAATGATCAGCCATGATCACATTGAATGGCGGTGCTGGCACTCCTCCTGCACCTATTGTCTATTGTCTATTGAACCATTTCCACACGGCTTAGATGAAACTGTAAAGGACTGAGAATGGAGATTGGGGAGCCTTTCAGGATAAACACTGCGATCTATGTTTAAATCCAACATGAAGGATGGAACGGTGTTGCATGACATGGGTTTCTGCAGTTTAATTCCAATTCTCTGAGAGCTTAAGTCCCTTGCAAAAATAGCACAAAGCAACATAGTTGTACCTCAAACCTCACGGTACATGACACATACTATTTCCCCTAGTGTATTAGTGATCACCACAGGGCCGGAACAGCAGGCAGTATGAATGCACATGTTGCTGATAAGGACCTCTCCCACTGTACGACCAAACTCCATTATCAAACTCATGATCGAATGGCGGAACAGCCTCGATAGGCCAAATAGCCTAATTCTACTCCTATGTATTAAGAATATGAACTTTCCCACTTTACAATCAAACTCCTTTTGGGTGGGTTTCTGGAGGCTCCCTGCAAAACGGCCAGATTGTGACTCGAAGAATTTCCGTGTACAATGTAGAATAAGATTTTGATGCGTAGTTTTTCCTCTTCAGTCAGGCAGCATACATGATGGCTGTGATTTTGGCAATCGGTGTGATTTGCTTAACGTCTAAGCAAGACCCCGTAAACTGCACTGGCCAAAGTGGTCAAACTAAAGGACTTCTTTGTGAGCACAGTAAGACTCGGCTAATCTGACACGGTGGGAACTTTGGTGCTGCCAGACTGCAGATTTTCCAGAATATTGGTTGGCGTTTCTATTAATAATCCAGCAGACCTTAATTGATTTTTTGAATATGTTACACAGCAGTGCAGCTCAAGTTTAAAGAGAGAACTGGAAATGGGCTCCTTGGGATGAGAGAGTGGGAAACTATGGCCCTGTGCGTCTCACCTGCTCTCTCACTCAGCTACCCTCCCTCCTGTGTTTCAACGGGGGTGCTACAACCAGGGCCGTCTTAACGCATGTGCCTGATGGGCACTTGCCCGGGGCCCCACGAGCATAGGGGCCCCATGCTGATCTGTGTATGTTAAGTGACTTGCAATAAATAAATACTACTTTAAAAATGTAGGTTCAATAAGTGTTTTTTTCGCAACATTTTCGGTCCCTAAGTGCTTCTCACAGCGATCTGTTTCGCAACAATTAGCTCCCTAAATGCTTTGCTTTTCCATCCCTAAGTGCTTCTCACAGCGATCTGTAAGTGCTTTTCACAACAATGTAGCACCCTAAGTCCATCGCTAAGTGCTTTTCGGTAAGTGCTTTTCGCCGGCACGACAGGGGGGGGCTGGTAGGGAAAGGGGGGTGGGGGAGAGTAACGGTAGGGGCCCCAGTACACTGCTTTGCCCGGGGGCCCATTATGCTGTAAAAACGGCCCTGGTTACAACCAGTGTGTCGAGGAGCATACAGTGGGAACCACGGCCCAGGGAGGTTAAATGGAGTGTGGAAGCTGCAACCAGTGAACCAGATGAATCACGGGATGTCCAAACAGTGCGAGGGCAGATTAGCGGAGTTTTACTGTATCTTAGTTTTATAGGATGTTTAGCATTGGCAAAGTCTTTGATTGTCATTGATGATATCAGTCTATGTTTTGTCTGTTTTAAAGAAAGATGCCATCAATAAAAAAAACGTGAAAAGTGTGAAGTGCTGCACTGATACTAAGGAGCGGCAACGAACGGGTTTTGCACAGACGACCAGCAAGGAATAAAATGTGATACAAATGTTAGGAATCAACATGTAGGAACGGAAGAACTGGTGAATCAAACTTAACACTGAAACTTTGATTAACACCTATACATAACAATTCACACGTCCACCACCCTACATGTGATCCTGCTCAATGCTCACACACTGAGATACTCCCACTGCCTCCTAACATAAACCCATATCCACTTCCTCATGCACCCACCCCTCCACAAGCCCACCTGTCAAATGCTCATCTACTCTCCTGTTACAAAAACTGCCCACACAATAACCTACCTTCCACACTAGCACCCACTTGCTCTCCTGCTGATTTACCTATCTGCACACCTGACCCCTCCTGTCCACGCACCATTCACTTTGCCACACCCCTACATAATCTGCTCACACACTCATCTCTTCATTTGCCCATATACCACCTACTGCCCTGCCCACACATGCATCTGTTCACCTGTTCCCCCCCTCCCCTATCTTGTGTTCACACCTATGCACTGTCCTTCGGCCCAATGAGTCCGCGCCGACCAGCGATCCCCACACATTAACACTACCCTGCACACACTAGGGACAATTTTACATGTATACATTTATACCAAACCAATTAACCTACAAACCTGTAGGCATTTGGGGAGTGGGAGGAAACCAGAGCACCCGGAGGAAACCCACACAGGTCACAGGGAGAACGTACAAACTCCGTACAGACAAGCACCTGTAGTCAGGATCGAACTCGGGTCTCTGGCGCTGCAAGGCAGCAACTCTACCGCTGCGCCACCGTGCTGCCCTTTTGCTGAGTATTTTCAAGACATGCAATCAAAATAATTTGAGATTATCAGGTTGTACACTGGCACAGTGGTAGAGTTGCTGCCTTATAGCACCAGAGATCCAGGTTTGATCCTGATTACTGGTGCTGTCTGTACCGAGTTTGCACGTTCTCCCCGTGGCCTGCATGGGTTCTCTCTGGGTGCTCCGGTTTCCTCCCACATTCCAAAGAAGCATAGGTTTGTAGATTCATTGGCTTTGGTAAAGATTGTAAATTGTCGCTAGTGTGTAGGATAGTGGTGGTGCACAGGGATCGCTGGTCGGCAGGGATTCAGTGGACCGAAGGGCCTGTTTCCATGCTGTATCTCTAAACTAAACTAAACAAAACTAAAGTTGTAGGGCTAATGCAGGGGAGTGACTCTGAGGTGCATGATGGCGATCTCTATAGTAGGCACAACAAGCTGGCTTATTCCTGCTTCTTTTTTATTCTGCTCTAATGGCAGTGAAATGAGAACATCTTTTGGAACTCAGTCACTGAGGTCAAGCAGGCTACTCATTCATTAACACAACAAACACACACTTTTAAGAATGCTTTAAAAATGCTCTAAGGGCCTAATCTATCATAACTCTCAGCACAATTTTAAAAAAATGAACAACCAAAGACGTATCCTCAAAATGACCCAAGATAAATTTGGAATCCTGGTGAATGTTGCAGAGTGTAAAGTGACCTCTTTTTGCTTTCACTTTATACAAGTTTCCCCCCCCCCCCCTAAAATACCTTCCAGAATGCAATACATGATGTCTGAACCCGTTGTTTGTGCATGATCAGTCAACCCACGGCTGTAACTAATCTGACTGACTATGGGATCGGCTGACAAGCAGGTGAACAGACCACCCAGAAGAGTCTGGACCCATTCTAGTTCATGTTTTGATGTAGCGCTGTGGAGCAGGCTAATCCTGGAACAATGGAGTCACATGAAGGACTCCCCGTGAACTCTGCACATATAAATTGCGGACGGAGGCAGGGGGTGTTTGGAGTCACACGATGGATGGTTGCTGAACATGTCGGGTCAAAGTCTGCCTCTGATTGTCCTCCTACTGACTGTATCTCCTGCCTTTTATTTGGGGTATAGTCTTCAGCACAAAATTGGATACCTAGGTAAGAGTAGTGAAGTTGTCGTCTCGATGAAAAATAAACTAATTTCCGAACATAAATAATGCTAATGTGGATTAACGGTCAGGTAATGAACTTTGAGTGTTACTGCCGCTGGCTCACAGCTCCAGGAACTCCGGTTCGATTCTGACCCCCAAGTGCTATCCGTGTGGAAGGTACAAAATGCTGGAGTAACTCAGCGGGTCAGGCAGCATCTCGGGAGAGAAGGAATGGGTGACGTTTCGGGTCTCGACCCGAGACCCTTGGGTCTCGACCCGAAACGTCACCCATTCCTTCTCTCCCGAGATGCTGCCTGACCCGCTGAGTTACTCCAGCATTTTATACCTTTGATTTAAACCAGCATCTGCAGTTTTTTTTTCTTCAGAAGGGCCTCGACCCGAAACATCACCCATTCCTTCTCTCCTGAGATGCTGCCTGACCCGCTGAGTTACTCCAGCATTTTGTACCTTTGATTTAAACCAGCATCTGCCGGGTTTTTTCCTATGCTATCTGTGTGGAGTTTGCTTGTTCTCCCAGTCACCACACAGGATTCCTTCAGGTGCTCCAGTTTCTTCTCACATCCCAGAGAAGCTGGTTGGTCAAGTCAAGTGACTGCTGCGAATTGCCACTTAGTGGAGGTTAGTGGGAATGGAATTAAAAAGAAGGAAGTTGGTGGACATGTGAGAGAGAATATGTTGTAATGCTACAAGGGAATAAGATGAGGGGATAATTAACTGATGGGATTACTCTGTTTAATGTCTTGCATACGATGTGTCAATGGTCTTTCCTCTGTATGGTAATAAATATGTCAAAGAGAGATATGGTACAAACAGGCACGCTGCCCACCGAGTCCACACTAACCAGCAAACAGATGAATCTTATTCTAGCACATTGGATTCTCCTCACATTCCCATCAACTCCACTCCCATCTCCAAAGTCTACCACTCACCTACAGAATTGGAGGCAATTTATGGTGGCCAATTAACCGACCAACTACCATGCTTTTAGGATGTGAAGGGAAAACTGGAGCATCCAGAGATACTCATTTGTTCCCAGGGTGAATGTGCACAGACAGCTGAGTTACTCCAACTTTTTGTGATGCCTTCGATTTGTACCAGCATCTGCAGTTATTTTCCTACACAACTTGCCGCTCCACTGCGATTTCTCCTCAAGGTATGTCTACTTTGAAAAAGTTCTCCTCCTCTCTTCGACGAGAATTTAGCAACATGCTCTCTCACTGCTCCCCCTCTGTGATATCTCCTGCCCTCCTACTCTCTCCCACTCTCCTGTCTCCTACTACATCCTTTGTCCCGCCCCCTCCCCTGACATCAGTCTGAAGAAGGGTCTCGAGCCGAAACGTCACCCATTCCTTCTCTCCTAGATGCTGCCTGACCCGCTGAGTTACTCCAGCATTTTGTGATACCTCAGACAGAACTTGAGATCAGTATTGAACTTAGACTGCTGCAGCAATGAGGCAGCAACTCTACCAGCTGCACCATTGCGCGTAGAATTATTTCACGTTTACAGCACTACCAGGGGTAATGGTGGAAGCAGAAACAATATTGGTTTAAGACACTTTCAGAAGGACATGGTCGTAGGATGCAGGTGAGGTACTAAACGAGTACTCTGCATCTGCATTCACTGAGGAGAAGGACTTGGAGGACAGCAAGATCAGTGTATAAATATGCCAGGGCAGTTTGAGATCGAGAAGGAGGTGGTGCTGAGACGCTTGAAGAACACGAAGGTGGATAAGTCCCCAGGGCCTGATGGGATTTATCTCAGGTTATTGGGGAGGCAAGAGAGTCTCTTGCAGGAGCCATGACGAGGATCTTTGCTTCTTGTCTAGCCATTAACGAGGTCCTGGGTAACTGGAGAGTGGCCAATGTTTTTTCCCTTTATTTAAGAAAGGAAGCAGAGAGAATCCAGGGAACTATAGGCCGGTGAGCCTCAGGCCAATGGTAGGAAAAACTAATGGAGAGTATTCATTGAGATCATATTTAATATAATTTGGAAGAGAATGGGCTAATTAGGAATAGTCAGCATAGCTTAGTACGTGGCAGGTTGTGAATCATTAACGGTTGAGTTTTTTGAGGGGATAACGAGGGAGTATGTGAAGGTAAGGCAGTGGATGTTGTCTACATGGATTTTAGTAAAGCTTTTGTAAAGGTTCCTCATGGTGGGCTTATCCAGAAGATTAAGATATATGGGCATCTCGATGATTTGGTCAGAACTGGCTTATTCATAGATGACGGAGGGTTGTGGTGGGAAGTAGATATTGTGAATGGGGGTCTGACACCAGTGGAGTTCCACAGGGATGTGTGCTGGGACCTCAGCTGTTTGTGATATATAAATGATATATACTGTAAATGACCAAGATATAAATGTAGTTGGGTTGGTGAGTTGGTTTGCTGACAACATCAAAATTGGAGGAGTTGCAGTGAGGAATACTGTCAGATGATACAGTGAGATATAGACCATCTGCAGAAATGGGTGGAGAAATGGCAGACGGAGTTTAACCCGAGCAAGTGTGAGGTGTTAAACTTTGGGTGTTCGAATGGAATGAGAGTATTCTCTTAATGGCAAGACCCTCATCAGCAGTGATCTTGGAGTCCAAGTTCACAGCTCATTGAAGGTGGCAACACAAGTAGATAGGGTGGTTAAGAAGCCATATGGTGTGCATGTCTTCATTCCAAGGTGATTTGAGTATGAGATTCAGGAAGTCATGATGCAGCTCTAGAGGATTTAGGAAAAAAAACTGCAGATGCTGGTTTAAATCGAAGGTAGACACATAATGCTGGAGTAACTCAGCGGGTCAGGCAGCATCTCGGGAGAGAAGGAATGGGTGACATTTCGGGTCGAGACTGAAGACTGAGTCTGAAGAAGGGTCTTGACCTACAACGTCACCCATTCCTTCTCTCTATAGGAATTTAGGTTAGGCTGCATTTGGAGTATTGCGTGCTGTTCTGGTCGCCCCATTACAGGAACGATATGGTGGCTTTGGGGAGGGTCCAGAGGAGGTTTACAAGAATGATGCCTGGATTGGAGGGTTTCAGCTCAGGAAGAGGTTGGATAGACTTGGATTGTTTTCTCCGGAACATCAATGGTTGAGGGGAGACTTGATAGAAGTATATAAAATTATGAGGCATACATAGGGTAGACAGTAAGGACCTTTTGTGGAGGTTTGGTAGTGGCAGATCTGAAAGTGTGGCGTTGAAGAGGCTTTTGGAAGTGCAGGGAATAGAGGGATATGGATCTGTTTAACTTGGCATGATGTTTGGCACAAACATTGTGGGCCTGAATGGCCCATTCCTGGGCTGCACTGTTCTATCTTCTATATGACATATATGAATATGCAGAGAATGGAGGATTATGGATTATGTGCAGGCAGAAGGAATTTGTTTAAGTCAGCATCGTATTTGGCACAGATTTAGATTTAAAAAAAAGATTTACAGCGCAGAAACAGGCCCTTCGGCCCACCGGGTCCGCGCCGCCCAGTGATCCCAGCGGTCCCCGCACATTAACACTATCCTACACACACTCGGGACGATTTTTTTAAACATTTGCCCAGCTACGTCTTTGGAGTGTGGGAGGAAACCGAAGACCTCGGAGAAAACCCACGCAGGTCACGGGGAGAACGTACAAACTCCGTACAGACAGCACCCGTGGTCAGGATCGAACCTGAGTCTCCGGCGCTGCATTCGCTGTAAGGCAGCAACTCTACCGCTTTCCACGGCGGTAGGACGAAGGGCTTGTACTATCATATCATATCATATATATACAGCCGGAAACAGGCCTTTTCGGCCCTCCAAGTCCGTGCCGCCCAGTGATCCCCGTACATTTACACCCACTAGGGACAATTTAAAAAAAAAAATGTTTTACATTTACCGAGCCAATTAACCTACATACCTGTACGTCTTTGGAGTGTGGGAGGAAACCGAAGATCTCGGAGAAAACCCACGTAGGTCACGGGGAGAACGTACAAACTCCTTACAGTGCAGCACCCGTAGTCAGGATCGAACCTGAGTCTCCGGCGCTGCATTCGCTGTAAAGCAGCAACTCTACCGCTGCGCTACCGTGCCGTAATGAGCTGAACTGTTCTATATTCAATGTCACCGTGCTATTCACCTCAACTACTCAGTGTGATAGTGAGTGCCACATTCTTGCCAAACTCCAGGTCATTAAGTCTCTCTAGAATTTACTCGTGGGTTATTTAGTGACTGCCTTGTACTTTTGGCTCCAGCTTTGGGATCGTCCACAAATAGAAATACCTATGTTCTCCCTATCAAACCCGTTCACAATCTCAAAACCCTCGCCAGTTCCTTCTCTGCCTTTTATTACCTAGCGAAGAACCCCTGGCTGTTCAGTCATTCCAGTTTGGCATCATGTACACAGATCAACGGATTGATAAAGTATTAGTCAGACATTTTGAGCGGGTAGACACAAAATGCTGGAGTAACTCAGCGGGACAGGCAGCATCTCTGGAGGGAAGGAATGGGTGACGTTTCGGGTCGAGATCCTTCTCCTGTCCACAGGGTGCCTTGCTGATATCAATATTTATTGTTTTTTCAGATTGGCCAGGGGATTGCGGTGTCTCACTGTTCTCGCCCAATGTAGCTGGCAGGATCGTATCTGGGAACGAGGCACGCCCACATTCCTGGCCATGGCAGGTCTCTCTGCAGGTAAGCAACACAACAAGGCAAGGTGCCACACGGATATGGGATCTTCTTCCAGAGGCTGCTCTGGCTTTTATAACACCACCATTGAGCTCCCCATTGAGCTCATCAGATTCTCTTGCCTAGGTAGATACAAAATGCTGGAGTAACTCAGAGGGTCAGGCAGTATCCTGATGATTAGCCATGATCTCATTGAATGGCGGTGCTGGCTCGAAGGGCCGAATAGCCTACTCCTGCACCTATTGTCTATCTCTGGAGAGAAGGAATGGGTGACTTTTCGGTTCGACCCGAAACGTCACCCATTCCTTCTCTCCAGAGATGCTGCCTGACCCGCTGAGTTACTCCAGCATTTAGTGTCTACCTTCGATTTAAACAAGCATCTGCAGTTCTCTTTCCTAGATTCTCTTGCCTTTTATTTTTCAAATATTAATCCTTTTGAAAAGTTATAAATTCTGCTTCCAAAAGCATTTCTGATTATACTTTGGGGGGAAAAATCTCCTACACTCTCAAGTTCCTTCCGCGGATAATCAATTGGACTGTAGCCCTCAGGTTCCAATGTGGCAACTAGTAGAATTGGACTTTCACTCTTCACCTTAGCAAAACCCTTCATAATTTGGACGGCTTTCTTAATTCTCGTGAGAGACACAAGAAACTGCAGATGCTGGACTTGCTCCAGTTTTCTTAAGATTCTTTTTGTTCCAAGCAGGAGTTAGACAATAACAAATACCCTGAAATATATTTGAAGAGGAACTTGCAACAATGGTAGGTTGTTGTACGTGTTGCTGCATCTGTCGATATGGACCCCCACTCATCACAACCACAGGGCACA
Source organism: Rhinoraja longicauda (assembly GCF_053455715.1). Taxonomy (NCBI): domain Eukaryota; kingdom Metazoa; phylum Chordata; class Chondrichthyes; order Rajiformes; family Arhynchobatidae; genus Rhinoraja; species Rhinoraja longicauda. The sequence goes on from NC_135987.1 coordinate 6,118,262, forward strand.
GAATCAGGAATACAATATCACCTAGGGATTAGAGGAGAGACATCCTATTTGTTTCTTTATTTCTGGAGCAGCCTTCAAATAGATCCAAGAATCAGAAGGCAAAGGTCTTCTTTGTGGCTTTTAAAGTCAATAGACAATAAACAATAGGTGCAGGAGGAGGCCATTCGGCCCTTCGAGCCAGCACCGCCATTCAATGTGATCATGGCTGATCATTCTCAATCAGTACCCCGTTCCTGCCTTCTCCCCATACCCCCTGACTCCGCTATCCTTAAGGGCTCTATCCAGCTCTCTCTTGAATGCATTCAGAGAATTGGCCTCCACTGCCTTCTGAGGCAGAGAATTCCACAGATTCACAACTCTCTGACTGAAAAAGGTTTTCCTCATCTCAGTTCTAAATGGCCTACCCCTTATTCTTAAACTGTGGCCCCTGGTTCTGGACTCCCCCAACATTGGGAACATGTTTCCTCCCTCTAACGTGTCCAACCCCTTAATAATCTTATACGTTTCGATAAGATCTCCTCTCATCCTTCTAAAGTCGTAGATGAAATAATGTTGTACAGCCTCACAAGAACATAAGAGAATAAGAACAGGAAGAGGGTACTTGGCCACTCAAACTGGTCTTCTTATCGAGTCCACATCACTAGATTAGAAATTGTTCAGCCAGCGTTGAACACACTTCTCGGCATCTGCGTACAATGCAATTCCATTAAAACATAGAGCGTAGAATATTATGACCATGTCTGATCTACCCCAGGCCTCATCTCCCCTCGTCCTTCTAAACAACAGCGAGTACATGCCTAGAGACACCAAACGCTCATCATATGTTAACCTAATCATCCCAGGATTCTGTAAGTGAGTCATTTGCTGAATGTTGACTAGCATTTGAACTGCTCTTGGGGCTGTGATTTATGCCATTGATTCAGTTGGAATTCTGGTCGGCAGTATTCCCAAAGATGTTATTGATGATGTCTCATGACAGTAATGCCATTGTGAGTCAAGGGTAAATGTTCATCAGTCACTTAAAGTTAGCATGCAGGTGCAGCAGGCAGTGAAGAAAGCTAATGGCATGTTGGCCTTTACAACAAGAGGAGTTGAGTATAGGAGCAAAGAGGTCCTTCTGCAGTTGTACAGGGCCCTAGTGAGACCGCACCTGGAGTACCGTGTGCAGTTTTGGTCTCCAGATTTGAGGAAGGATATTCTTGTTATTGAGGGCGTGCAGCGTAGGTTCACTAGGTTAATTCCCGGAATGGCGGGACTGTCGTATGTTGAAAGATTTGAGTGACTAGGCTTGTATGCGCTGGAATTTAGAAGGATGAGAGGGGAATCTTGTTGAAACATATAAGATTATTAAGGGATTGGACACGTTAGAGGCAGGAAACATGTTTCCAATGTTGGGGGAGTCCAGAACCAGGGGCCACAGTTTAAGAATAAGGGGTAGGCCATTTAGAACGGAGATGAGGGAAAGCTTTTTCAGTCAGAGAGTTGTAAGTCTGTGGAATTCTCTGCCTCAGAAGGCAGTGGAGGCCAATTCTCTGGATGCTTTCAAGAGAGCTAGATAGAGCTCTTAAAGATAGCGGGGTCAAGGGGTATGGGGAGAAGGCAGGAACGGGGTACTGATTGTGAATGATCAGCCATGATCACATTGAATGGCGGTGCTGGCTCGAAGGACCGAATGCACCTGCACCTATTGTCTATTGTCTAAATGTTTAGATTTTTTCATTGTTGATGGTCATGGGAGGAGTAAATATTGTTTGCAACTTATCATTCCTCTAATGCTGTAGTTACAAGCTTTTCTCTCTTGCTAGATGCGTGCTCGGGGGAGTCGGTCTTATACTCACGTCTGTGGTGGGACACTCATTCACAGTCACTGGATCCTGACTGCAGCACATTGCTTTCAAAAGTAAGCAAACAAAGGTTTGAGGCAAAGTGTTTGAATAACATACCGTAAAAAGGTCGGTGAAGATTGCCTGCATTATTCAATCAGGCAGAAGGGTGCAGGTAAACATACCCTTGGATTTAACTGCATGCAAAAACTGATTTTAGATGATCAGCCATGATCATATTGAATGGAGGTGCCAGCTCGAAGGGCCGAATGCCCTACTTCTGCACCTATTTTTCTATGTTTCTATGGATGCCCGTTGGTTTGGGAAGCCCAAATAATAATCGATCATTCTTCTGCAACTTCCATGTTGTAGGACAGTTTGTGGTTCTTGCATATGACTGGCCGAGGTTCTTATTTTGAGGAGTTACAGTTGGCTAGAGGAAACAGACAGTGGGGGCAAGAGGTTTCCAAGAATCCAGCATCCTACAAATGAATGTGACCGTACCACATTCAAAGGTCAACGTGACTGAGATACAGTGATCAATGTACAGAAGGTTCCATTTATATTTAGAAATGCAGGATAATTCAATAAAGCTCACTTTAAACTTTATCTTTGAAGCTTTGACTCTTGACTCAAACCATTGTCCGTTACAGAGGGAAAGGAGTGGATACTGCTAATTGGCGGATTGTCCTTGGTAAACACAACCTGCATCATTCAGAACATAACCAGAAGATTTATCGTGTGAAAAGAATTTACAGACATGAACGCTTCCGCTACCAGCTCCACAGTGAGATTGAGAATGACATTGCCGTGGTCAGGTCAGCAGAGGACATTTCACAAAGCAGCTACATCCGATATGCTTGCATGCCCAAGAAGAACAGCCAATTGCTACCTGGTCAACAGTGTTGGACTACAGGTTGGGGTGCCACCAGAGGTAAGCGAGCAGCTTAAGGAACTAGGATGAATGAGTGTCAACAAGATACAATTAATTTGCCTTAAGCAGAACTTCAAATCTACAACAGGGAGAGGAGGGTTTGAGTCATTAGTGTCATTGTGGTTTCCTGGAATTCGTCTAATGGCCCAGTGAGTCAAAGAGAATATTCTTGGATTTTTTTTTGTTCCATGTTGTTCGAGGTTTATTTTTCCCTGTTTATTTGCTTCTTTCAGAGAATGGAGCAGCTGGTTCGGTGGGCAATGTATTAAAGCAACACTATCACAGCACTGACCACGTTTGTTGGGTCTCCTCATGTTTTACCTTTCAATTATTTCCAGAGAGCTATCAACTAAAGAGGCATAATCTGCTGCAAATCAACCTAGAGGTCATTCCAAGTTTTCAAAAATATCCAGCACACATTATTTGATAGTATTACGTCTTTCATTTTTGTCTTTACAAGACTCATTGAAGTAAAAAAGTAAATTACAATTCCAAAGGAAAATTATCAGAATACAAGGCCGTCCCTCCTCCCACTGTCTGGTGGGTTGTAAACCCATCATGATGGGTAAAGTTTGGACAAAAATTATAACAGGGAGCCAATAGATTATGGCAAATGGTGAACAATGGAATTGCCCATTTTCTTCTTTCTGACTTCATTGCGTGATTGTCGTAAAAATCTGTGGAAAAGTGTGGATTTAGAAAACTCAACTTACTTATTAGGGGAAGCACAATGGACTATATATTCGGTATCAATGGATTGCAATTTTTCAGAGTAGAGAATTTCCATGTGGATGCAGACCATTTTGAAGATGTACCAAAAGCAGGCTGACTTGCAATGGGCTATCTTGTGCGAAACTCCAATCTCTTTGGCGTTCTAGATATGGCCATGACTGTTGGTCCACAGGGCAACAGTCCCCTCTTTAGCTAGTCCCCTCCATATAATCTACACGATTTTTCTTATCCAAATATCTTTAAGAAGAAAAACACCACCCATACCCACTTCACCCTCTCCACCACCCACCAACCTTTGATATTATACTAACTCAGCCCATTCCAGTGTTTCAAGCAGTCTAAGTTCAACACAATGTGTTAAAAAAAACATACTTATCACCACCCAAAATAATACTTTTGAATGGTTTATACCCGTGTATCAATCCAAAGGACTTTGTTTCTACATTTCAGATGTACATCATATTGACTGTGGACCATTCAGTCGTGCCAACTAAACACTGGGCTCCGTGAATGTCATAAACCCATCATCTAGTTTGTACGAATTTCTTCATTTCGTATTTTGGAGGTCTAGCGTTTGGGTATTTGAAACAAAAAATATAAAATTCTAGAAATGCTTAGCTGGTCAGGCAGTATCTGGAGCTGGTGAGGCGGGGTTTAGTTTAGTTTAGAGATGCCAGCGATCCCCGCACGTTAACACTATCCTATACCCACTAGGGACAATTTTTACATTTACCAAGCCAATTAACCTACATACCTGTACGTTTTTGGAGTGTGGGAGGAAACCGAAGATATCGGAGAAAACCCACGCAGGTCACGGGGAGAACGTAGAAACTCCGTACAGACAGCGCCCGTAGTCGGGATCGAACCCAGGTCTCCAGAGCTGCATTCGCTGTAAGGCAACAACTCTACTGCTGCGCCACCGTGCCGCCCAAAATAATACTTTTGGATGGTTTATACCCGTGTGTATCAATCCAAAGGACTGTTTGTTTCTACATTTCAGACATGCATCATATTGACTGTGGGCCATTTGGTCGAGCCAACTACATGCCACGCACTTAAGTTGAAAGTTAACCTTTCAAGTCAAAGATCTTTAGCAAATCTTCACAAAACAATGTTCTTTTCAGGTACAGAAAAGAGAGTGATTAAAAAGATGGTATGATGATGTGGATGATAAAGGAACCAGCAGAATCTAATCTGGTTATGGATTGTTGTTGTTGCAAAGACAGTACAAAGTTGCATTTTAACAGTACTTTATTTGTCACATGTACCAAGCTACAGTGAAATTTATTTTTGTATACAGTTCAGTACAGGTATCGCCATACATAAGCACTTAGATATATCTTTGATAAGCATCGCGGACACAGTACAAGTGTGTACTGGTAGTGCATTAAGACAGTATACAGAGTCGCCTGATTTGGCGCCATTTTTAAGTCCCAGTTGTTATAGGCGTAGAGACGTTACCCTGACCATGAAGGCCTGTGGTTCTGGCGGCGTTACGGGGTCGGCCTGGCCAAGCGTGGCCATTGATGTCCCCCACCGCACTCTGCCACTACTGGCCACATCCAGTCCACATGCTAGACCTCTTGGAACGGTGCCCGGTCGAACTGAGCCCCAGGGGACTGCAGGGCCTCCAGCGGCCCACTCCACCGCCAAGGCACCCCATTGCCTCTCGCAGCCGGTCTGCTTTATATATTATCGTTTGGGTTACAGGCGCTTGACAGCTAATGAAATATTTCTAAAGTGTAACCACTGCTGTAATGTAGGAAATGTGCCAACCATTTTACGCAATTATACTGACAATGACTGAGGGATACATTTTGCAGGGAGGCTATGGAGAATCCCCTGCTCTTTTTCAAAGATTTTCCTCCTGAGAAGGAAGGAATAGCCTCAATATAGACTGTGCAGCAAGAGACAGCACCTAACTATTGGCCTAGATTATATGTTGAAGGTCTGGAACAGGAATCGTCAGACCTTTCTTCTTTCTGAACAAGGCTAAATATTGATTTCAACATCAAAGCCCCATGACATAAGAAGGCAAGCCTTTGCAGATAGTCCACAAATTAGTCAGGTCTGATTTGCTCCTTTCTTTTCAGGACAAAGGGAAAATGTCACTTTATCTGAAGTGCTAAACCAAGCCAGACTTCCAATCATTGAACATCAGACCTGCAAAATGAAGAAGTTCTGGGGGGATCGAGTGCGTAGCACAATGATTTGTGCTGGTTTTAAAGATACAGAAGAACCTCCTGCAGCTTGCCAGGTAATTGGAAGGAATCAGGTTGTAGCTTAACATCACCTAATCCCTTCATCTGTGCCCCCTTTGTACTCTCTTATCATCCTTTTTAATGGACCAGACAGGCAAAGTTAATTTGAAGACACAAATTGCTGGAGTAAACTCTGCAGGTCAGGCAGCATCCTTGGAGAACATGGATAGATAACGTTTGGGGTTGAAACCATTCTTCAGTTCTTTGTTTCTACAGTTAAAACAAAAGACAAAGATGTTTTCCAGAGATCTTTTCAATAGATGTTCCTTCAATCTAGCATCGAGCTCTGGGGCCATAGGAATCCCTAGTTAGCTCCCCTGTATGACTAGTCCACTGGTTACCATCTGGGCAGTGTTGGAGAGTTCTCTTATTCTGAGGAGATTTCTTGAGATCAAGGATGACACCAGTTCTGCGCATTCTGGGGTGGTTGATAAGGTTAATGTGTGATCCGTACACTGCTACAGACAGGGCAGGAGATACTTGATGGGGTAGGCACATGGACATTTTGGGAGATGTTGCATTCCTTCTGACTTTTATACTGGGTTTCTGTGTGCTCCTGACAAATGGACTCAAGGCTCTCAATGGGATCTCTAATTCTCCATATCATCTTAAGCAGCCAGGCCCCAGGGGTTGAGAATACCTTTGATTATATTTCCCCAGTCACCTTGCAATCACTTTCTGTGACCAATTTCAGAATGGAGTGCTTGTTTTGGGAATCTGGTGATAAGCATCTGAACAACATGTCCTATTCTCTAGAGGTGACTGAATGTAACTAGGGCATCAATTAGGGTTGTTGACCTAATAAAGGTTGCTAATTTTTCTTGGTTTATCCCACCAATGGATTTGGAAGATTATACAGAGACGTTGGTGGCTATCTCTCCAGTGCTCTGAGGTGTCTGTTAGAGTCTGAGATCAACAAGTGGGTGTGGATCACTGCTGCCCAGTACAACATGAGCTTTGACGATGAAGTCTTGATCTTTTCTGTGATGAAACACTGAAAGCAATGGTGATTTTCATCATCAATGTCTACCTTTGTTGAAAGGTGGCTCGCAAGATATAAGGAGCAGTCCATGATTTACAGGGCCTCATCATGCACCTTTACTGTTAGAAGGAAATATTGTACAGCAGGGGCAGATTGACTTTAGAACATAGAACAGTGCAGGACCTTCAGTGTCTGTGCACAATGTCTGTGCCAAACATGATGCTAAGACCGACTCTTATCTACCTGCACATAGAACATAGAACAGGGCCTTCAGCCTACAAGGTTCACTGTATGCGATGATGGGCTACTGGGATTCACTGTGTATGATTGTGTTGTTCTGGGCTTCACCGCACTGTGTCTTGTGTTTCAGGGGGACTCTGGTGGCCCACTTCTCTGTCAGCATGGCTCGGATAGGTGGGAGGTTCATGGTGTGGTCAGCTTTGGGCCCACTGGCTGCATTGTTGAAAATAAGCCCAGTGTATTTACCAAAACCACTGCCTACTTCCCCTGGATTGAGAAAACAAGGATACGGGATTACTTCTTAGACTGGAGATAAGGCCAAAGGGCCTCCGTTCCCAACTCAACTTCATTCAGAAGAAAAAGAACTGTTTTACATAAAAATAAAAGCTTTTGAAGGAATCTGTGTTGGCTCTCTTTGAATGTATGCCCCAGTGAGCTGAGGGTGTATATTGAAAGCTTGAAGGAAGGGTGAATATAATGCTTCAAAAAGAGTAAAGGGGAAGAAAGACAAAGATGGTTCACAGCACTTACCAAATATGTGTTCAGAAATAGTCACATTTGTAATATTAGAAAGTTAACCAAAGGGACAAAGAATCAGTTGGTTGCAATTAATTTGGAGTACTTCAAACCAGCTCTTAATATTTGCAAACCAGTCGTCATAAAATTAGACTCTACCTCACACATGATCCAATTTAGATCTAATGCAAATATGATACAACACACACAACAAATTGCAAGAGAAGCCTTCTAAGTTTGGTGATAAAATGTTTTGTTATTAATGGCCACTAATAACGTTGCCTTCTTTTTATGTTGCTTTAAGCAGCAAATCTTTTTGCAGCAAATGCAAGGTTTTGTGTTTGGACCTCCAGAAATTATTAAAATCGATCTTGCAGCCACAAGATACGCCGACTAATAATGTAGGGATTGTAGTATGCTGTCAATCCATCGGTATTCATTGCAATACGACCTTCCTTCCCTGTTACCACATTGCATACATGAGCTGTAAGGTCGACTGTTTGAGTGCACACTACTTAAAGGCAGCCTGCAATTCTTAAATAGGTGGTGCAGTGCGGCTGCAATAAATGGTGAAAAGCTGCAGTAAATTGGGAAGTGAATTTGTGCTGAGATACTGAACAGTGATTGAACTCGCAAGTGTTCACTGATAGTGCATTAGGTGCAACATTTTGGAAGATGAGGGAACTTTTGTATCCACAGCAAGACAGATGTACAACTGAACAGCATTAGAAAAAGGTACCAGTGAAGCTCATTGGTGGTAATGTAGCTCCAAGTAACGGAATTCTCTTCAAGAAATTGTTAATAACCTTGCACAAACTGCCAAAGTTGGGGAGTTTAATTTAAAAGAGGCACATCCCACCAACTGCATCACTTACGATGAGTAAATTCACATTACCATCCACTAACAGTCAGTATCAAATCAGTAATTCATTAAATTCAAGACACAAGAAACAGCAGATGCTGGAATCAGGCGCAGAATTCAAATTACTGGAGTAACTCAGCAGATCAGGAAGCATCTCTGGGGGACATGGATAAGTATCATTTCGGGTCTGAGCCTGGAAGGGTCCCAATCTCAAGCATTGTCTATCCATGTCCATAAGAGATGCTGACAGACCTGCTGAGTTACTCCTGCACTTTGTATTCAATTCATTTGCGCAGCAGTAGAGTTGCTGCTTTACAGCGAATGCAGCGCCGGAGACTCAGGTTCGATCCTGACTACGGGTGCTGCACTGTAAGGAGTTTGTACGTTCTCCCCGTGACCTGCGTGGGTTTTCTCCGAGATCTTCGGTTTCCTCCCACACTCCAAAGACGTACAGGTATGTAGGTTAATTGGCTGGGTAAATGTAAAAATTGTCCCTAGTGGGTGTAGGATAGTGTTAATGTACGGGGATCGTTGGGCGGCACGGACTTGGTGGGCCGAAAAGGCCTGTTTCCGGCTGTATGTATATGATATGATGATATGAACTTGTTCTCATATAAAGCTCTGTTGCAAGCCTTGGACCTACAACTCAACACACAGACTATATGCCTTTGGTTGTTGCAGTAAATGTTGTACTTACTTTGCTCAGAGGATCTATGGTGCCTCTGGCAATCAGGATTCAGTGACAGGGCCTTGAGCTTGGAATTGTTTCCTGCAGGCACATGGGAAACATGGCTTTTCCCTCCTCGCCTATTCCCACTTTCCCTCCTCCTCCCTAATTCAATGTTTTTGTTTCAGTTTTCTCTGGTTTCTGTTCATTCTTCTGGTTATGTTCATATCCCCAGAGGAAACCCTTCCTCCTACAGACCAGCCTTGACTGGAAATAAAAATCAAAATATTGTAAATGCCGGCAAACAAATAAAAATAGAAAAAGCTGGAATCACTCAGCATGCCAGGTAGAATCTTAAGAGAGAGAAACAAGAGTTAATATTTTAGGTCAAATGCTCTTCTGTCAGGATCAGCCTGAAATGTTAACTCTGTTTCCTTTCCCACAGATGCTGCCTGACCTGTTGAGTGTTTCCAACATTTTCTGTCTTGATGCTTGTAAATAACTTGCTTCAAAGTTAGCCTTTAAAAATATTTCAAAATATATCCAATAGTACACTATCCAATTACAGAAAATTACCACCATTATGAATTGCACACAGCGACATCCCTACTTCACAAAAGAACATTATAATGGCCAAAGATCTGCAAATATTGATTTTGTTTTTAATCTACAGACACTTCAAAGGCAGAAGGGTCTGACCCAAAATGACATCTGTCCATTCCCTGCCTGACCTACTGAATTACTCCAGAACTTTGTGTTTTGCTCAAGATTCCAACATCTACATGTCTTTCAAATGGCAGAGAACCAAAATAGAGCAAGTAGTGTCCAATATACTGACTCTAAACTCGAAGAGGAATTGTTCACAAGATTTAGTGGCAACATCTCCAGAACAGCTTGATGTTTTTCTGCAGGCAGTGAGGCCTCAAATGAAGGGAAATTAAATGTTGCTTCCAATTTGCCTTTGATGTTGCAGTTGGTGTTTATTGTAAGCAACTTGGTTTTAATTGAGGCAGGGATGAACCTGCAAACTGCATTTTTTATGCTAATAATGAACTGCCTAGCAACGCACCAACGTCATCTGAATTGCTTTATTACGTAGTCAATGGTGAATGCAAATGTATTCAGCAACAAAGAGAATATACTGTACTCAAATAACCATATTTTAGTGTTCATGAAACATTTTGCTATTTTTATGACATTAATTTCTAACTTTTTTATGTCCAGATGCCCCGATCCAAAACGCTGATCATCCGTCAATCTCCAAAGATGCTGCCTGATCCGCTGAGTTCCTCCAGCAGTTTGATTTTTTGCTTCTGAAACTTTAATTTTGCTTCTCTCTCTGCAGATGCTGTTTGAACGACTCAGAATTCTGTAGCATAAAGACACATGATACTGCAGGCGTTGGAATTTGGAGCAAAATATTTATCGGACTTTATTTTTCTTCCAGCCTCCCTGCACCTTTCTTTGTATTTGGTCCTTCAGGTTTCATTTTATTTGTCCTGCTACAATTTTGGTCAGAAAATCTGAGTTTTCAAGTCCCAACTGAAGGGATGTGTGTGTTATTGTACAGAGTATCTTAAAAATTTAATCAAATCAAACACATCTTACAATTAAAAATAATTCACATTATTGTATATGGCTTCGGATTTTTTTAAAAACTTTCATAACATGAGTAAACAACTATTTGTTAAATAATGTGTAGGGACAAACTGCAGATGCTGGTTTAAACCAAAGACTGATACAAAAAGCTGGAGTAACTCAGCGGGTCAGGCAGCATCTCTGGAGAAACGGAATAGGTGTCGTTTGGGGTCAAGATCCTTCGTCAGGGGAAAGGGAAACGAGATATTGATGATACTTAGGACAAATTAATGGAAGATATGCAGAAAGCAACAATAATCAAGGATATGTAGAGCCTACAATGGTACATTGTTGGCTGTGGGATAGGTGATAACGAGTTATACAGATAGTGAAACTCAACAGGACGACCGGGAAACTGGTATGACGACTAGGGTGGTGGTGGGAGAGAGACGGTTACTTGAAGTTAGAGAGATAAATATTCATACTGTAGCGACCATAGAGAATGGTCCAGGTCGTCGAACCCTCGGATTGGCCAGCGAGGTCACGTGGGAACGCGACCATGGGGGATTGGTCCAGGGAGCGACATCGCTGATTGGCCAGCGATGTCATGTGCGCGTTTGGCGCCCGATTTAGTCAGTTCGGCGAAGTCTTCAAGGAAGACAGTAAGTTTGTAATGGTTGTCCTTTACCTTGTTGTTTAACTCTGTATTCGAATATTGCGGCTGCAATAAACTTCTTCTACAACCAACAAGTTTCGGACTCGCCATATTGGTGACCCCGACGTGATCTGGACGATCACCGACTGAGCAGGAACCCGACGCCTCGTTGACGATGACCGAGCCGGGCACACCGGAGTCAAGCGCCGGAAGCGTTCATCTTCCGTTGTTTTGGACGCACGCACCGCAAGCTTGGTTTATCCACACCGAGGCTCAATTTCATATAAAGAAGGTGTCGGACGAATCCACGAAGTACTACTACCTCGTCAGCGCTCTATCGCCGGACACAACCAAGCGCGTGATGCGGTTCATCGTGGATCCACCTGCGGAAAACAAGTACGAGGCCATGAAGAAAGTATTACTGCGAACCTTCGGGTTTAATAAGCATGGTGGTGCGGCAAAACTTCTGCACCTACCAGATCTTGGAGACCAACTGCCTTACGTCCTCATGGCCGAAATGATGATGCTAGCCGGTGAGCATACGGATTGCCCTATGTTCGAACAGGCATTCCGCGAGAAACATCCCGCGGATGTCCGACTGCTGCTCACGGATTGTTCTTTTAAGGACCCCGAAGCATATGCAGCGAAAGCGGACGCGCTCATAGCGGCAAAAAACAAGGCAAGTGGTTCGATCAACAAAGTCTCGACATCAGTGACCACGCCACAGCGACGGCAAGATGGCGCCACGTCTCCCGCCAATTCTCCGAAAGCCCGCCAAAAAGATCCACACAAGCGCGGCTGGTGCTATTATCACCTACGATGGGGTAACGAATCCCGCAACTGCCGTTTGCCTTGTACCTTCGCGGGAAATGCCTCGGCCAATCGTACATAGGGGCAGTTACGATTGGCCAGAACCGGCGCCTCTATGTCCATGATCGATTCACGGACACAGAATTTTTGGTAGACACGGGAGCCATCGTCAGCATAGTGCCGCCGACCGACCTCGAAACCAGATCGGGTAAGACAGGTCCCACCCTCATCGCGGTTAATGGCAGCCCAATTCGCACTTTCGGTACACGGAAGATGTCCCTTGTGTTAGGCCTCCGCACGTACGAATGGCCATTCATCATAGCCGACGTCAAACAAGCGATCCTGGGCGCAGATTTTCTCTGGGCTTTTTCACTGGTTCCTGATGTCCGCGGTAACGACCTCCAACCCTCCGCCGAAGATGAGCACGTCGCTCCGACAATCGCCTCCTCGCCCAGCCCTACTGTCCAGGCCGTCGTCGCGGCCCCCGACTCGTATGCTGCGATTCTGGCAGAGTTTCCGGAGCTGCTCGTCCAAGCTTTTGACACGCCTTCCGCTAAGCACGGTGTGGTCCATCACATCCGCACCGAAGGCCCTCCCGTTTTCGCTCGGGCCAGGAGACTACCGCCAGACAAACTGGTGGTGGCAAGGGCAGAGTTCAGGAAAATGGAGGAAATGGGAATTGTCCGTCAGTCTGACAGCCCGTGGGCCTCGCCGTTACACATGGTCTCCAAGGCATGTGGCGATTATCGGCGTCTCAATGCTGTCACCACGGCTGATCGCTACCCCATACCGCACCTACAGGATTTTTCATCTGGGCTGGAAGGAGCGGTGGTGTTTTCCAAAATCGATTTGGTGCGAGGATACCATCAGATTCCGGTGCGACCGGAGGACATACAGAAAACTGCAACAATTACTCCGTTCGGGTTGTTTGAACGGTTGCGTATGCCTTTCGGTTTAAAGAACGCGGCACAGGCTTTCCAGCGGCTGATGGACCGCGTGGGCCGGGGTTTACCGTTTGTGTTTATTTATTTAGACGACATCCTGGTCGCCAGCCCCTCCGTGCAGGAACACCAGGCCCATTTGCGGACCGTGTTCCAGCGGCTCCAAGACCACGGGCTCATAATCCAACCCTCCAAATGTCAATTCGGCCTTCCTGCTCTTGATTTTCTAGGGCACAGAATTACCCCTGCCGGCGCCTCCCCTTTGCCCGAAAAGGTGGAGGCTATCCGGGCATTTCCTAGGCCCACCACAGTAAAAGGGCTACAGGAGTTCGTAGGCATGGTTAATTTCTACCATAGGTTCGTTCCGGCAGCTGCGCGAGTCATGCGCCCACTCTTCCAATGCCTTGCAGGGAATCCGGTAGAGTTGTTGTGATCCCCGACCGCTGAGTCGGCTTTTACAGCAGCTAAGGCAGCCTTGGCAGACGCCACCATGTTGGTCCATCCGAGCCCCTCCGCCCCCACGGCCCTGACGGTTGACGCCTCTGACGTGGCGGTGGGCGGGGTTCTGGAGCAGCAGGTCGGTGGCCGTTGGCAGCCTTTAGCGTTTTTCAGCCGGCAACTAAATTCGGCCGAGCTGAAGTATAGCGCATTTGACCGAGAGCTTCTGGCTCTCTATTTAGCTGTTCGTCATTTCAGGTACTTCCTCGAGGGCCGCCCATTTGTGGCATTTACGGACCACAAGCCATTAACATTTGCTTTTTTGAAATTGTCTGACCCATGGTCGGCCCGCCAGCAGCGGCATCTGACTGCTATCTCCGAATTTACCACCGATGTCCGTCATGTCGCGGGTAAGCTTAATGCCGTTGCTGACGCCCTGTCTAGACCTGCTTTTCCCCCTATTTCGGCGGTGGACTGCGAGGTGGATCCCCAGGAGCTTGCGGAGGCACAGCTCCTAGCGGATACCGTTTCGACTTACCGGTCCACCACTTCGGGATTGAAGTTGGCCCAGGTAGCTTGTGGGTCGGAGGGCATGAAAGTCTGGTGCGATGTTTCTCTTCCCCGTCCCAGGCCGGTAGTACCGCCCTCCCTTCAGCGCCGGGTTTTCGATGCCATTCATGGGCTGGCGCACCCGTCTATCCGCTCCACCTCTGCCTTGGTAGCAGCGAGGTTTGTCTGGCATGGCCTGCGGAAACAGGTAGCGGGGTGGGCACGTTCCTGCGTGCCCTGTCAGACCGCTAAAGTCCAGCGCCACGTCCAGCCCCCCGTACAGGATTTCGAGGTCCCGGCTGTTCGTTTTTTCCACATCCACGTGGATTTGGTCGGGCCTTTACCTTCCTCCCGGGGCTACACCCACCTCCTCACGGTAGTGGATCGGTTCACCCGGTGGCCAGAGGCTTTCCCATTGTTTGATATTTCGTCCGCGTCTTGTGCTAGGGCTTTGGCCCTTCATTGGGTAGCTCGTTTCGGGGTCCCGGCAGTTATTACCACTGACAGAGGGCCACAGTTCACTTCGTCCCTCTGGGCCGCGCTGGCAGAACTGTACGGGTCCAAGTTACAACCCACGACTGCTTATCACCCCCAGGCAAATGGACTCGTAGAAAGGTTCCACCGCCAACTTAAGGCGTCCCTCAGTGCAAGGCTGGTAGGCCCGGACTGGGTAGACCAACTCCCTTGGGTTCTTTTGGGCATCCGGACTGCTCCTAAGCTAGATCTCGGTGCGTCGTCCGCAGAGCTAGTATATGGCTCGACACTTCGAGTACCCGGAGACCTGTTTCCTGTCCCTTCAGACCAGCTGCCTACCGTCCCATCAGTGTTAGCATCTCTCCGGGAACGGGTGGGCTCCCTGGCTCCAGTTCCGACTTCACGTCATGGGTGTCCCATGGTACATGAACCGTCTTCCCTGAAGGACTGTGAGATTGTTTTTTTGCGTAAAGATGCCCATCGCGCCCCGTTGCAGAGGGTCTATCAAGGGCCGTTCCGGGTTTTGCGTAAGGGAACGGCTACCTTCACCTTAGACATGTGCGGCAAGAGTGAGCTCGTCTCGGTGTCCCGGCTCAAACCTGCCCATTTGGATCCGGATCAACCAGTCCTGGTCGGTCAAACCCCTAGGAGAGGCCGACCTCCGTTAGTTCCGCTCAGTCCAGGACCCCCCGTTCCGACAGTTCCTCCAGGACCCCCCGTTCCGGCAGTTCCTCCTGGACCCCCCGTTCCGGTAGTTCCTCCAGAACCTCCCGTCCCGGCTGTTCCGCCAAGTCCGGAACCTCCGGCTCCTGTGGTTCAGGCTGTCCCTCTCCGTACCCGTTATGGTCGCGAAATCCGGCTCCCTGTTAGGTTCCGCACCTCGGGTTCTGGGGGGGGTCATGTAGCGACCATAGAGAATGGTCCAGGTCGTCGAACCCTCGGATTGGCCAGCGAGGTCACGTGGGAACGCGACCATGGGGATTGGTCCAGGGAGCGACATCGCTGATTGGCCAGCGATGTCATGTGCGCGTTTGGCGCCCGATTTAGTCAGTTCGGCGAAGTCTTCAAGGAAGACAGTAAGTTTGTAATGGTTGTCCTTTACCTTGTTGTTTAACTCTGTATTCGAATATTGCGGCTGCAATAAACTTCTTCTACAACCAACAAGTTTCGGACTCGCCATAATACCACTGGGTTTTAAATAATGTGTTGGAAGGAACTGCAGATGCCCGTTTAAATCAAAGGTGGACACAAAATGCTGGAGTAACTCAGCGGAACAGGTAGCATCTCTGGAGAAAAAGAATGGGTGACGTTTCGGGATGAGACCCTTCTTCAGACCGAGAGTCACGGGAGAGGGAGACTGGAGCTATGGACGGGTAAGGTGTGAAAACGACAGATCAAAGCAGTCGATGTTCATGGAAATGTACGATGGTTGTACAATTGTTGCCTGGGGGGTGGGGGTGGGGGGAGATGTCAACGAGGCATACAACCAGTAAAATTATTCAGGAGGACAGTGAAACTAGTCGAAGAACTAGCGTGGAGGAGGGATGGAGAGAAACCTAAAATGCAAGGGTTACTTGAAGTTAGAGAAATCAATGTTCATACCGCTGGGGTGTCCCGGTTGCCCAAGCGAAATGTGAGGTGCTGTTCCCCCAATTTGCGCTGAGCCTCACTCTGACAGCGGAGGAGGCCCATGACAGGAAAAGCCTAAGGTCAGTGGGAGGGGGAGTTAAAGTGTTTAACAGCAAAAACTGCAAGAACGAGTAGCAATCGATAAAAGGCTATAAATGTATTGCGTGAATATATATATATATATATATATATATATATATATATATGTACAGGGGGCATATCGACCCATGCATTGTATACTTGTTTTTATATTCATGCATTTTAAATATGTATGTTATGTTCTATACTTTGGCAATATAATGATGTATCTTATCATGCCAATAAAGTATTTTAAATTGAAATTGAATTGTGTTGAGCAACCGGGAGATCTTAGTATGAAAGTCTACTCCTCCTCCGATGTCCTTCAAACCTTCACCTTGTAATATGAGTTGTATAAGAAAATAACTGCAGATGCTGGTACAAATCGAAGGTATTTATTCACAAAATGCTGGAGTAACTCAGCAGGTCAGGCAGCATCTGAGGAGAGAAGGAATGGGAGACCCTTCTTCAGACTGATCCTTGTAATATGAGTTACTCGGAGTTAAAGTGTTTGGCAACCGGGGAGATCAGGCAGGTTTAGGCGGACAAAATGCTTTAACTAATAATAATGTGAGCTGATAACCTCACCGACATGGCGGCATCCAGCGGGACGGCAACGGTCGCGTCACGTGACGCGCGCCGT
Source organism: Rhinoraja longicauda (assembly GCF_053455715.1). NCBI lineage: Eukaryota > Metazoa > Chordata > Chondrichthyes > Rajiformes > Arhynchobatidae > Rhinoraja > Rhinoraja longicauda. The sequence continues at coordinate 6,135,074 of NC_135987.1, forward strand.
AAAGCGCGACCGCCGGGCTGCTGTAAAGTGTCGCGCGGACGCTGGTTGCCATGGTTTGACGGGCCGGTCGGGTGACAGTGCGGCCTCGGTAGCGGCTCTCACCCTCCCCTGACCCAACTCGACAAAAATGGACAACTCTGGAACCGGCGGAGGACTTCGGGCCGGCTTCGGCCTCTTCGGCGGCGGCGGAGGTGCGGGAGCGGCCGGCGGATCTGTGTCAGACTATTCGCAGCCCGACCTTTCCCGTGTCCCCTGTGAGTATGGCGCTGGCTAGGCCCGCGAGGCGCCGAGCACCAACCCGGCACCGTGTGCTCGCCCTCGCCTAAAGCAGGGGCATGTCACTTGTAAAAACGTTCAAACTATTTACAGCAAATAAATCAGTTATAATAAACTGCCTTTTGATCTTGACTAGCATTAAAAATACAGCTACTCACATTGGAGATAGACACAAAATGCCTTCATAACTAGAGGAGTTGAGTATAGAAGCAAAGAGGTCCTTCTGCAGTTGTACAGGGCCCTAGTGAGACCGCACCTGGAGTACTTATTGTGTGCAGTTTTGGTCTCCAAATTTGAGGAAGGACATTCTTGCTATTGAGGGCGTGCAGCGTAGGTTTACTAGGTTAATTCCCGGAATGGCGGGACTGTCAAATGTTGAAAGACTGGAGCGACTAGGCTTGTATACACTGGAATTTAGAAGCATGAGAGGGGATCTTATCGAAACGTATAAGATTATTAAGGGGTTGGACACGTTAGAGGCAGGAAACATGTTCCCAATGTTGGGGGAGTCCAGAACAAGGGGCCACAGTTTAAGAATAGGGGGTAGGCCATTTAGAACTGAGATGAGGAAAAACTTTTTCAGTCAGAGAGTTGTAAATCTGTGGAATTTTCTGGCTCAGAAGGCAGTGGAGGCCAATTCTCTGAATGCATCCAAGAGAGAGCTAGATAGAGCTCTTAAGGATAGCGGAGTCAGGGGGGTATGGGGAGAAGGCAGGAACGGGGTACTGATTGAGAATGATCAGCCATGATCACGTTGAATGGCCTCCTCCTACACCTATTGTCTATTGTAACTCCGCGGGACAGGCAGCATCTCCGGAGAAAAGGAATAGGTGATGTTTCGGGTCAAGACCCTTGTTCAGAAGAGCAGTCTCAAAGAGAAGGGTCTTGACCCGAAACGTCACCCATTCCTTCTCTCCAGAGATGCTGCCTGTCCCGCTGCATTACTCCAGCATTTTGTGTCTATCTTCGGTGTAAACCAGCATCTGTAATTCCTTCCTGCACATTTCAGTTACTCAATTGTAACTGCTTCTTTACTGTATGTTCTTTATCTTAAAAAAATACATCAACTCACATTGGCTACGAGTAGTTTGCACATGCCCTTGTGCAATTGATGAATTTTGCTAATTGTAAATGAAGGAATCTGGTCATTAACTTTGTATGTAGTTATATGGCAAAACTGTAGATTCATCTGATATTCATCCCTGAAGCCTGATACAAGAGAAATTACTCAAGTTTTCAAATTAATTGTTTTATTATGTTACATGCCTGTTCATCAGCACATCTAGACATGAGGAACTACAGATGTTGAAATCTTATGGATGAAGATGATGAGGCCCAGTACTTAAGGGCAATTGTTCTAAGAAATTGAAGTAGAGAGGTGGTCGAGACCATTTGACTAACCAGCAACAACTGATTTATAATGTGTGTTTTTCAGAGAGGGATGATTGGGGGGGGGGGGGGGGGGGTTGGGATTGATGGGGTTGAGAATAAGTTGTAGATGCAGAAGTGATTTGGAACAAAGTCGAAAGTAAATATAGAACACAGGAATAACAAAATATCCCACTTTTACGAGTATGTTGCCAAGACTAGAGGGTCTGAGCTATAGGCAGAGGTTGAGTAGGCTGGGGCTCTATTTCTTGGAGCGCAGGAGGATGAGAGGTAATCTTATAGAGGTGTATAAGATCATTAGAGGAATAGATCGGGTAGATGCACAAGAGTCTCTTGCCCAGAGTAGGTGAATCGATGACCAGAGGACATAGGTTTAAGGTGAAGGGGAAAATATTTAATAGGAATCTGAGGGGTAACTTTTTCACACAAAGGGTAGTGGATGTATGGAACAAGCTGCCAGAGGAGGTAGTTGAGGCTGGGACTATCCCAACATTTAAGAAGCAGTTGGACAGGTACATGGATAGGACAGGTTTGGAGGCATATGGACCAAATGCTGGCAGGTGGTAATAGTGTTGAGTAGCTTGGACATTTGGCCGGTGTAGGCATGTTGGGTTGAACAGCTTGTTTCCACACTGTATGACTATGGTCCTAGTATCTGAATCCCTGCCCCCTGCACCAATTCCTCAGTCATGCATTCATCAGTCCTATCCTATTGCCACTTTATTAGCAAGTGGCAGCAATAGTATTCCAGAGATTGTCACCCTCAAGGTCTTGCATTTTAACTTTTAGCTTAGCTCCCTATATTCACTGCACAGGACTTCATCCCATTTCCTATCTGTTGTTTGTGCCGACGTGCACAATGACTTCTGGCTGCTCTCCCTCCCCCTTGAGAATGTTCTGCAGCTGCTCAGAGACATCCTGGACCCTGGCATCATTGAGGCAACAGACCATCCTGGAGTCACGCTTTCTGTCTCAGAAATTCCTATCTGACCCCCTAACTATTGTGTCTCCTATCTCTATCGTTCTGCCTGTCCTCACCCTACCCTGCTGTGCCTCAGAGCCAGGCCGGATGCCAGGCCGGCTGCTGCTCTCCCCTGAATGGAAAACCCCCTGAATAATATCCAAAAGGGTATACCTGTTTTGCAGGGGAATGGCCATAGGTGATTCCTCTCTGCCTATTCCTTTTCCTGACCCATCTATTTTCTGTCTGCACCTGTGTGTAACCACCTCTCTAACCCCTATGTATGAACTTCCTCACTCTCCTGGACGAGTCTGAGGCCATCCAACTGCAGCTCCAGTTCCCTAACACGGTCTTTAAGGAGCTGCACCTGAATGCACCTCCTGCTGATGCAATCCTCGGGTACACTGGACATCTGCCTGCGTTACCACAGGCGAGCACCCCACTAGCTTCCATCTCGCACACACCAGTACCAAGTTGTACTCTGAAACAAACAAAAAATATTTGTTGCTTTATATTTTGCATGGTTCAATATCATATCATCATATATATACAGCGCGGAAACAGGCCTTTTCGGCCCACCAAGTCCGTGCCGCCCAGCGATCCCCGTACATTAACACTATCCTACACCCACTAGGGACAATTTTTACATTTACATTTACATTTACCCAGCCAATTAACCTACAAACCTGTACGTCTTTGGAGTGTGGGAGGAAACCGAAGATCTCGGAGAAAACCCACGCAGGTCACGGGGAGAACGTACAAACTCCTTACAGTGCAGCACCCGTAGTCAGGATCGAACCTGAGTCTCCGGCGCTGCATTCGCTGTAAAGCAGCAACTCTACCGCTGCGCCACCGTGCCGCCCTATGTGATTATAGAGGGGAAAAAGTCTTGAGGGAGGAAAGAAGTGTTGTAGAAGTTTCTATTTCTGTAAAATAAGCCTCAAGTGGTTAAGTTTAAAATGGAGCTGGTGCTTGAGTAATGCAGCTCAGAGCCAAGGACAAGGGTAACGTTATTGTTTTGTCGATGTGCAACCAGAACTTGCATTTTCAACAAGAGAATTCTTTTATATCCATAGACAGTCAATATTGAAAATGTATGCAATCGTTCTAAAGAGAATTCATGGTGCAAAAGATAAATGTCTATCTTAGTTTTCATTTAATGTTTTGTGGGTTGCAGTAAGTATAAGTATTATTTATAGAAAAAACCATCTCTGAATTATTTTTAGGAAGTATTGCTTGGTAGGCATAAAGCAGAAATTCTGGGAATAGTCAGCTCATTGGATAGTTTCCACACAGAGATTCAGAGTTTCAAATTGATGATCTTTCATTGCATCTGGGGAAAGTTAGAAATGCAACAGGTTTTGAGCTGCTGCCAAAGATGCTTCCTGTCCTTCAGTGTTTTATATTTTAATTTTTGATTTCCACCCTCTGGAGTATTTCACTTTTGGAATGTTGATAGGCAATTCTGGAAGATTTTGTTACTGGTCATTTTGTTTTCCAAATCCTAAGGAGTCTTTTGTACTGGTCTGGGGAGACCTGCAGTGTGTTGATTTAAACCACCCTCTCTGGTGCTGCACAGTCCACTAGTCCAGAGGCTTCTCTCCTGCCTCTCTGGCTTTTCATTGTTGTCAATGTTGATTTTTGCATGGTACCACAATTAGTGATAGGTTGCTTTGTTGATAAGCATTTGGATGAAACTGCTAACATCCAGGTAAGACGGACAGTAAATGCTAAATTAAACAATTTGGAGATAAAAGGCCAAATGCCAACTAAAAATATAAGGCCTTGGGGGCAGATGGTAGCACTAATTAAGTTTTAAAACTCAACAGTGGAGGATTATAGTCTATAGACTTTAGAGAGATTGCGTGGAAACAGGCCCTTCGGCCCACTGAGTCGAAATCACCCCATGCATGAGCACTATCCTACACACTAGTGACAATTTACAGAAGCCAATTAAGCTACAAACCTGTGTCTTTGAAATGTGGTGGAAACCGGAGCACCAAATTTGAGTGGTAACTCAAATTTCACTGTACCTTAATTGGTACATGTGACAATAAACTGACCTTGAAACCTGGAGAAAACCCATGCAGTCACAAGGAGAATGTACAAACTCCATACAGACTGCAGCATCAACCACCATACATGGCTCTTTTTGCTTATTTACCAGGTTTAAACAACCCTAACATTGTATTGAACTTTTTGCCAATTTTGCATTTTATTTTGCAGGCAACCAATTGAGCATTGGTGCTAAGTACATTTATTTATACTTTAGCACAGCAAAATGGGTGTCATTAAATTCCATTCAGAAATTAGCACAAAAGTGGGTCCTTGTCCAGTATGTCGAGATGATCTGGAAACCATTCTGGAAAAGTGGAAATTTTCAAAGGAAATGTGTGAAAGCTATGGATTATTTAAGTGAAATGTCATTCAACAATTTCTAGGTGTGAGTGTGAAAGAAATAAATACATGCGTTGGTGCAGAAAGGGAGGGTCAGGCTGTGCCTGAGAGGAAAAAGAGAATGAAGAATGATGCTGGGACTAATTGTTGCCGTTTTGTTGTTTTCAGTGACTGGAATGAGCCCTCTATCTCCATACCTGAACCTTGATCCTAGATATTTGATTCATGTGAGTAGAAAATGTTTTTTTGTGAGATATTTAAAGCTCTGCAATGATTGGAGCGGGATATGTGTTTTATGAGTGAGACAGATAGATTAGCGTATGCTTTCATACAGGATACAGCTCAGATTAGTTTGCAGCATGATTGTATAATTCTCAGTTCTATATTTCATTAATTCACTTTTATTCGGCTTTTGAAATGTGGGCAGTGCTGGGAAGGCCGGCCGTTTTAGTCTGTACCAGTTGGTCTTGAGAACGTGGTGCGAAGCCACCACCTTGAAACAGTGTAATCCTTCTGGCAAAGGTGCTGTTAGGTAGGGCATACTTGGATAGCCGGGGTGTGGAGTTGAGGGAGCTCCAACTAACAGGAGGTTGGTGTAGCTAGCTGCAGCCTCATAAGTTCATATGTGATAGGAGCAGAATTAGGCTGTTCGGCCCATCAAGTCTACTCTGCCATATAATCATGGCTGATCTATCTTTCCCTCTTAACCCAATTCTCCTGCCTTCTCCCCACAACTCCTGACACCTGTACTAATCAAGAATCTATCTCTGCCTACAAAATATCCATTGATTTGACCTTGTTCTCGTGATCCTCTGAACCCTCTCCAGCGCCAGCACATCCTTCCTCGGATATGGTGCCCGAAATTGCTGGCAATACTCGTAGCTCCAGCGACCCGGGTTCAATCCTGATCTAATTTCCATTGGAAGTGAACTGCTTGTCCAATGTCTCTCCTGCAAGCCACAGAGGAATGGTCTGTGTCATTTAAGCTGGCAATGGGAAAGTATTGGGAGATGGAAGATACAATACAGATTTTACTTTGATGCTAATGTACAGCGAGTGCTGTCAAATCCAGCAGTGGGAATGCCACTCCCAAGTTTTGTGAGGTTTTGTACAACTCTTTAAGACTGGATTCAACATTTTGATGGACCCAACCTCGATTTTAATCTCCTGTGTGTTGGGTGCCAGATGGAAGCTGGCCCCAAGTATGTTCTGTCAAAAAGCTTTCTAGTGCCATACATACCTAATTGGGTGGGCGCTATATCTTTTAAGAGAAGTTGGCTAATTCTGTTAGGCTGAGTATAAACTAGCTTAGCAGGGAATGGGAACCTGATGGCCATTGTGAAAGGGAGACAGAGACAAAATTGGTTGTGGAAGGTAGGGATTTAATAAATGAGTATAGTCGGGGGAATGAGTTGGCAAGTAAAGGACGAAAGACTGGAAAGTGCTTAATTATGTGTTTAATGCAGTCATGCGAAGAGAGGCAATGAACTGAACGCGCGGAAATACTGTGGGAATATGATCTAGCCACTTCTGAAACATGGATTAAAAATCAGTGGGGATTATAAGGTCTGAGGCAAGATGAAGGTTTCAGGAAAGGGGGGGGGGGGTCAGCAATATTGTTTAAGGAAAGTTACAGCTGTGAGATGAATGATCTGTTCTAAATCCACAAAAGAGACCACATGAGATGAGGAGAAATCATTGAGATCATATTAAGGCCACCAAACAGCAAGATGAAGATGGAACAATGCATATCTTTTTTTTCCATTGTTGTCCTAAGAAATGTAACACCAATTAGGCAGAAATTTCAACTACCTATAACGTTATTGGGGACATCGACAGAGTAAAAGATGTAAAAGGCACAGAATTCTTGAAATGCAGTCGAGAGTATTATCTTAAATCGGCAAGCAAGCCTATGGTGCTGGGTTTAATTTTAGATAAGCATTGGTCCTCCAAGTAGATAGTAATGTTAGAGTGAAGACTATGACTTGATGAGATTATCGTAAGGATATGATCATAATGAAGTCATGGTGAGATCTCATTTAGCACAATGCTGGTGCAGCATAACACCAAGATGCATGGCCTTTGAAGAAGTAAAATGTCATGAAGGACTTTGCAATATTTACTTTTGCCTATTGTGACCATATTTGTATTCAGAATGCAGATTGATGAGATCTAGGTTAAGTAATTTACCTATATGTTATTTCCCTTGACACCTGCCACAAATGCAGTCTGTGAGTAACCAGCTGTGTTCTTCAGGATTCAGCCAGTTCAATAACTGATGGTACTACCAGACTTATCTTAGCAAGTGTGCAGCCCTGACGCAGAGTAAAGCACTGTAACATAGAGTAGTACAGCACAGGAATATGCCATTTTGGCCCACGTGTCACTTCTGGTGCTTCTCCATGTTTAACGTCACCGTGACACATTATCTCCAATTGAGTGATGGTAGCAAACAGTCATCTACTTGATGACATAGTGCTCCATGGAGCCTGAAGGCAATGTTGAGAATTCCCCATGCCTGTAGAAATGACAGAGGTGAGACAGAGAAATGGAAGAATCCTGGAGAATGGCAGAAATAGTGCCAGTAAATCAGGACCACAGCTACATGAGGTGCTGAACTGTGTGACTTCACCATTAAATTGGATTTACAGTACCAGCAGCTGTTGTGTAAGAAGCTTAGAAAAATTTGTCACCAAAAAGAAGGTTCAAAGGAAATACTGAGAACAAGGAAAGAGGAAACATTTCTTCAATTCTCTATTATTTAATCAATAGTTTTTAATATAATCCAATCTCTACGCAACACTGAAGCAGTTTGGCAAAGAAATTCTTCTAACCTCATGGGGTTGCACAGTCATTTAGTCCCTTGGGTAATGTGCTTTATCTGATATTATGCATGCTAGCTAGAATGAGCTCTATTACACAAGCCTTTTTCTCCCCTACCTGTCATACTTCTGGGTATCCAATATTTTTAAAATCTAAACTGGTTTAGAGCACGCGAATTGCTTGTGTACCTGGGATTTTGAGGGACAGCTTTAGTTTAAAATAATTTTGCCAAATGGTGCATGTGTGAGATTTTTGTTTTGCTTATGCCCTTTTCTTGCCGGGGTAGGGGGAAAGGTGGTGAGGGCAAACTTATGTTTATTTGTAGGGAGGGAACATTTGTCTTTTGGGGTTTTTTTTGTTTGTGATCTGACATAACACGCCATCTAGTGCCAGAATATTGGAACAACTGTGCAAGTCACAAAAATCTGGCATCCTTAGGATTTTTTGGTCTGACTGGCAGATTTTCTGAATTTTTGGAAATTATTCTTATTAGTATTCCAACGTTCTTTTAATTTAAGATTTTGCATAGTTAGTAGTCAATACACTTTAAACCCAATGTGTTTAAAGGGAGCATTCGAAATGCCCGGCGTGCCGGGTGCTGAACCATCCGGATTTCCGAACAGTGATATCGTGGATTATCAATTTCGCTTTAATGGCCTTGTGATTGCCATTTCATCTCAGACAGTTTGGTTGATCTTGGTTCTTTCTGTTGTTTCCACAGCATTTGGTAGATATCTAAATGCATAGAATTGTTGCTATGCAAATGGTGGATAATTGCCTCAGTAAGTCTACGACAGATCTTTTCACTGTACGTCAGTACACTTAACAATAAACTAAACTGAACTTTTCCCATTCTCCTGCTCTTTGCATCAGAGCCCCACAACTGATTTTTCTTGAAATGCGTATCCAATTTTCTTGAAGTTTCTGTACCCGCTACGTCTACAGTCACTGTGTTTCAGATCACAACTACTGATGAAAATTACTTAAATCTGGCATTTTCAACACGTGATGCTGGGCGGGATGTGATGTCAGCATTATGGCAGATCAGAGAGAGAGATGCATCATAAGATTATATAAAGACCAATTCTCACACTTGTTTCTCTTTTTCAGGATAATGATGAATTTATATTACCAACAGGAGCAAATAAGACCAGAGGAAGATTTGAACTGGCATTTTTTACAATTGGTGGCTGCTGTATGACTGGTATGTTTGGATTCTTGTCATTACAATAATCATGCCGGTGCAAATTAAAGTTCAATAGACTCTAATTTTCACTGGTAGATGAGACCTTACAAGCAAGTTAAGATCCAGAATTGAGAGATTGGTGAGAGGGGATTGAGGGGAGATGGAAATGTAAGTCACGGGCAGATACAGGAAGATTGTTCCCGATGTTGGGGAAGTCCAGAACAAGGGGTCACAGTTTAAGGATAAGGGGGAAGTCTTTTGGGACCGAGATGAGAAAGTTTTTTTTCACACGGAGTGGTGAATCTGTGGAATTCTCTGCCACAGAAGGTAGTTGAGGCCAGTTCATTGGCTATATTTAGAGGGAGTTAGATGTGGCCCTTGTGGCTAAAGGGATCAGGTGGTATGGAGAGAAGGCAGGTACGGGATACTGAGTTGGATGATCAACCATGATCATATTGAATGGCGGTGCAGGCTCGAAGGGCCGAATGGCCTACTCCTGCACCTATTTTCTATGTTTCTATACAGAGTAGTGACAAACTTAATATTGTTGAGTTAGAACATAGAAGACTTTGATCAAATTGGACCTTTATTGAAACTAGGTGGTTCATGGTACATTGAGAGAACAATGGTATACTTGTGTGAGGATGCCTAGTAGATATTTGATTTACTTGGTGTTACTTGATCTGGAGCTGTGTTACTTGGTCAGTTACAATAGTTAATCTTATTCTTAATCAGGGGCTACGGACTATAATTAGCTACAGGTCCAGCACCCCCTCAACCGGAAGTGCCGGCTCTTCCTTAGCTGATGACCTGAACTCTTTTTATGCACGGTTTGAGACGGGTAACACCACCAGCTCGCCGTCTAAAAACAGCACCGAAGGGTCGCTGGCTAGCGAGGCTGGAGGGGGATCCACCCCCGAGGATGTGCACACATTCTCGGTGTCCGAGCATGAGGTGAGGTGGGCTCTGACGCGTGTGAACACGAGGAAAGCTGGAGGCCCAGATGGTATATCTGGGCGAGTACTAAAGTCTTGTGCTACTCAGCTTGCTCCAGTGCTCACCACAATATTCAACCTCTCCTTGGCAAAGTCCGTGGTCCCTGCATGCTTCAAAAGATCCATCATTGTACCGGTGCCAAAGAATGCCTCTCCAGCGTGTTTAAATGACTACCGACCGGTGGCCCTCACCTCGGTTGTCATGAAATGCTTTGAGAGGCTAGTCAAGAAGCACATCTGCGCCCTCCTTCCTCGCAACATGGACCCACTACAGTTCGCATACCGTCCGAACAGGTCCACGGATGATGCGGTCTCCCAGGTTCTACACACCGCTCTCTCTCATCTGGACAGCCAGGGGGGCTATGTGAGGATGCTGTTCATTGACTTTAGTTCAGCATTCAACACAATAGTCCCCAGCAGACTGGTTGAGAAGCTGCTGGAACTGGGGCTTAGCACACCTCTGTGTGCCTGGGTCCTGGACTTTCTCACTGCCAGGCCCCAACTGGTCAGGATGGGGGAACACACATCTAGCTCCCTCACCCTGAACATAGGTCTCCCCAGGGCTGCGTCCTTAGCCCCCTACTGTACTCCCTGTACACACATGACTGTGGGGCCAGGTTCAGCTCAAACTCCATCATCAAGTTTGCTGATGACACTGTGGTGGTGGGCTGGATCTCCAACAACGAGGGAGGAGGTGGCTGATCTGGCACTCTGGTGTCAGGATAATAGCCTCCTCTTGAATGTCACTAAAACAAAGGAGCTGATTGTGGACTTCAGAAGGGCTAAACATCCAAGGACGTACACGCCACTGGAGATAAATGGATCTACTGTGGATAGGGTGAGCAGTTTTAAATACTTGGGAGTTCGCATCACAGAGGATCTGACGTGGGCAACGCACATTGCCGCACTGGTGGGTAAGGCTAAGCAGCGCCTTTACCACCTTAGACAATTGAGGAAATTCAGAGTGTCTCTGAGGATCCTTCATTGCTTCTATTCTGGGGCTGTAGAGAGCATCCTGTCTGGCAACATTACAGTCTGGTTTGGGAACAGCTCTGCCCAGGACAGGATGGCCCTGCAGAGAGTAGTGCGTTCGGCAGAACGCACCATGGGAACTACACTCATCCCCCTGCAGGACCTATACATCAGGAGGTACAGATCCAGAGCAAGCAAGATCATGAGGGACCCCTGCCACCCCAGTAACGGACTGTTCCAGATGCTACGATCAGGCAAACGGCTCCGCTGTCACGCTGCGTAAACGGAGAGGATGAGACGGAGCTTCTTCCCACAGGCCATCAGGACTGTCAACTTTTATAACCCCTGAGACTAAATTTTTGTCGACACTAATAGTAACTTATTAACTTTATTTATATGCTGTAACTGTAATTCTTTTTTGTGCACAACCCGCAGGCATTGCCACTTTCATTTCACTGCACATCGTGTATGTGTATGTGACAAATAAATTTGACTTGACTTGACTAATCTTGAAGCATCTCCCTCTGTCTCCCAAACAAAACTGCTCAGGGAGGCAGAGGGAGATGCTTCAAGATTAAGAATAAGATTAACTATTGTAACTGACCAAGTAACACAGCTCCAGATCAAGGGAGGCACGGTGGTGCTGCGGTAGAGTTGCTGCCTTACAGTGCTTGCAGCTTCGAAGACCCGGGTTCGATCCCGACTGTGGGTGCTGTCTGTACGGGGTTTACGTTCTCCCCGTGACCGTGTGGGTTTCTTCAAGATCTTCGGTATCATCCCACACTGCAAAGACGTAGGTTAATTGGCTTGGTACAAGTGTAAAAATGTCCCTAATATGTGTAGGATTGCGCTAATGTGCGGGATCACTGGTTGGTGCGGTGGGCCGAAGGGCTTGTTTCCACGCTGTATCTTTAAACTAACCTAGTAATTTAATCTGTGCAGATAATTCATTTTGCAACACTTCCTACTGACTAATAGTAAGTTCAATTGGAGATGTCAGGTCACTGGAAGTGGAGGGAAATGTTTCAGCTCTGTCTGGAGCCTGGAAGAGATATGCATTTTTCTTGCAGGTATGGGTGGAAAAATGCTGATGAGCATTCCACTGTTTCTGACCAATATAGACAAGTTAATCAATGTAACCTTGATCCACTGGGAATTATTTCATAATGGCTCCTTATTTAGGCAATATTTAGGGTTACATACTGACTCCTTAACGTGGAAAGTATGCAATAGTAAAACAACAGATTGATATTTTTCATTGAATCTAACTATTTTAATGGAGCAATTAACATAGCCTGCTCACCAGTATTAAGACTAATTCATCATGTGTCTGTAATTCACTTCATATACATGTTATTAATTGAGAATTTGGCACCGTTTCTTCAGAAAAAGTCTGACGTTTTTTTTAAAACCTGGAATTTCCTTCTGTATATTTTGTTTCGTCAGGTGCTGCTATTGGTGCAGTAAATGGCTTGCGTCTGGGCTTGAAGGAAACTCGGGATATGAATTGGTCAAAACCTAGAAATGTCCAGTGAGTATTTGTTCAATGCAGACTCCTTTCCCAATTCTATAATGAGCAAGGAAGGCTACAGATATATAAACCATAGAGTTTTGTAATCAATGTTAAGCTAAATTGATAGAGTGTTGATACTATGAAACAGAGGGACCCGGAAGTGTTTTTCTCCCAAACTAGAAGGTCTGATGAACGCCCTTGACCCAAAATGTCACCTATTCCTTTTCTCCGGGGATTCTGCCTAACCCACTGAGTTACTCCAGCATTTTGTGTCTATCTAGAAGAAGCACATACCACATTCAGATTTTTTTTGGTGAAAATCCATTAGAAAATCAATAAAGGACATTGTGTGTGCATTTGTTTGGATATTTTCAAGATAAATATATCAATTGTGTTCCAGTGACTAAAAGTGGTTTCGGTGGCAAACCTCTATATATTTAAACACTTTGATAATGTAAAATCTATAATTATACATTTTAACCATGTACAATACCATGTCCTATTCATGTAGATGCAATCGTGTATAAGTTGTAGATTTTAGATACTTTATAAATCTGTAACCTATACCTGTTGCATGTATGTACAAGTCTGCCATTTTGAGGATAGCTGTTTTACATAAAAGCCTTCCTTGAATTGAAAATGCACCCAACTTTCTTACCTCGTCCCCACCCATAAGATTTCGATTGACAGTGTGTGTTTGGGGATGGGGCAACAAAATGTAAATTCCCACAGGGCAGAAGGGATAAATGTGAAAGCTACAGGCAGGTGAGCCTTGCATTAGTGGTAGGGAAGTTGTTGCCTGTTACGTATTACTCCATGAGGGGGAGCTGCATTTGTGTGCTGTCATTCTCACAGCTGGTGAATCTGGGTTCCTCTCTAAATCTTAAAGCTCTGAGCCAGAGGAAATGCCTTGCATGGATTTCAAGGGCGCGAATTCCATACTACGCACAGATTTTCTGTGGGGCATGAAGTTGTGATTATTATTATTGGAGTAAATCGGTGTCATGGAGCTAAGTTCTATTACGTGACCTATTGGGTTTGCAAACTGTTCCCAAAGTACTAATCACAATCACTATAAATGTAACCGTAAAGTTTCCCTCGCATATCCTCCCATCTCCATAGTGGAGATGGAAATGTTATAGTGAAATTAGGCAGTTTAAAACACTTGCATCTGAGTGTATTACGGCCTTTTTTTACGTATTCCAAATTCAAGTTTATTTTTGTATCAGCAGGGGTTGTTGTATGCGTTCCATTGCCGATGAATTAGTTTTGAAAAGTAATAACTAGTTGGAGTAGGGAAATATATATAACAACTGCGGTAAACAGGCATATCATTATTTATTATTAGATATGGGTTGTCGGCCAGATTGGCAGAATTCCCAATGACTGAGCCGTCTTGAATGATCACTTGAACCACAGCAACCAGCAAATCTTTGTTTGAGGTTTATCATTTGGTACTGAAAGATTATAGGTTGAGCAATGCAACCTTTTCACTGCATAGTATTAACCTAAATCACACAGTCCAAATTCTATTGGATCCAAAATCATCTGGCACAAAGGCCAACGTTTTTGCTTTTTGGCATACAACATTTGTTCCTTCAATAACATTCGATGGCACCTGTGACATTATAGTGAGAACTGAATCAACTTGGCCATGCTTTTGGCCAATTTAAATATATTCCACATTTCCGACTTTTTGAAGCGTGGATTGAAGTGCATTTTTTATTTTTCATATTGCCGACACTGATAATATCGTTATATATTGCACTTAAAATACCACAGTGTGCTGGGTTCTGGTTTCGCCAAGGTCTGCATACCAAGGATGCAGGTGACATAAATAATAAGGTTATGTTTCAATCATTGATGACTGAGAACAGCTTACTCTGTGTTTTGTGCTGAGAGGCCCTTGGGGTGGGAGAAACAATGCATGTAGTGTGTGAGAGGAAAAACATGAAGGTTGGAGCAAATGATTTTTGAGATGTTTTAGTAGAACTTTGATCAGTATATTTTTTTGTACTTTGATCTCTTTCTTGCAGCGTTGCTGAGTTGACAGGTTCTTTTTTGATTAGATTAGCAGTTAATTGTGACACAAGCACAAGATGTTTCATTAAAAATAACTCCCACCTTCATAAGAAAGCTGGCAAATCCATTCAGCTGAAACTAGGGGAGACTTGTGACTTCTGAGTAGAGGCTAAAGTCCATTCTAGCTAAGTGCAGGAGTCAGGTTAACTCCACTAGGCTCGAGAGTTCAAATTGGCAGCATTGACTGCTTCCCAGCAAGGCAGAGAAATGTGACCACTGATACATATGGAGCAAGTCTTCAGTTCCATTGACATTGGAAGAAAATGAATATGTGGGGGGGAGGGGGGGGGGGGGGGGGGTGTTGGAAGCATAGATTTCCTTTCTCTTTGGTTTAATTCAGTTGATGTTTCCAGTTTTTGTTTTTTAATTTCTACCATTGCCCAAATGTTGTACAAGGGTCAACATTTGCATGCATTGAATCTAGATGCTTTTGTCTTTTGCCAATGAGCCTGTGGGCCGGATCTTGAAGAACATCAAGACAATCTACCTGTGCTATGAGAAGCCTGGTGGTGCACTGGGCCTCTGGTCAGGCACAAGTAAACGTGTGCATGGGGAAACAATGAAATAAGGGGCCAGATGATTGGATTTGAGCAGCTTACTTCATTTCCCTGCCACCCCACTGAACACATTAATTTTCCTGTTTCTGCATTACATAGAATTGGACAAAAGGTGAATCCTGACACTAAGCTTGAAAATACAGTAAATGATTGGGGACGAGGCAGACATATTTGAATATTTGGGGGATAAAACTAAGGCAATACAAATTTAAAAACAAACTGTTGAAGGAATTCAGCAGATCGGGCAGCATCTGTGGAGGGAATAGACAGATAACACTATGGATCTGGGTCTTCCTCCAGATTGGAGGGGGGGGGGAAACTAGCCTGGAAATATGAGGTGGTGGTGGTGGAGTAAGACCTAGTAAGTGATAGATGTATACAGGTGAGGGGGGTGATTGGCAGATGGGTAGAGATAGTAACTAGCTCTGAAGAAAATCAACAATCTGAAACATTTACGCTCTTTTCCCCTCTCCACATTTGTGAGTGTTTTCACAATTCTCATCTGCAGTGTTTTGCTTCCGAGTTCTAGCGCTGTCTTTTGATGTCCATCTCTGCTTGCATTCCCTTTACGTACAACAAGGTCATCTGAAATTAACTGGTCAATCATCTTCCCCAAGTCAGCACTGCCACTACCACTTACCTCTCTTGACCTCCACCCTATCAGTCTCTCTTGACCTCAGGCATGTGCATTTTCCGCGGATTTCTGCGTTTTTTTAATCCATTTTTCCGCGCTTTTTGCATGGTTTCCGCGTTTTTCACTTTGCCAAATAAACGGAGAAATCGGATCGAAAAAGAAATAAAGAAACAATATATAGACTTGTAATGAACACTAGGGTTCTGCTAGAGGTCGCTAGGGGTTCCGCGAGAAATTCCACCCCCCTCCCCAGCGCGCGCTCTGGAAGTCTCCCTGAAAATGTGGCACCCAGGCTGGGCAAGGCAGCCAATCTCGACCTCATCAGGACTTCCATGGCCAATTTGTCAATTCGGTTGCTAGAGGTTCCATGAGAAATCCCCCCCGCGCGCCCTGGAAGTCTCCCACGAAATGTGGCACCTAGGCTGGGCAAGGCAGCCAATCTCGACCTCATCGGGACTTCCACACCCGATTGGTGGCTTGAATTTGCAACCTGCGGCTGGGGCTGTGGAACTCCAGCCGAGCTGGAGCCAGCAAATCTATCCCCATAGCCGACTTCCTTGGCCTGCTGGATAAACCAGCAAAGCTCTGGAACCAAGAGTGCCAGAATATCAGTGGTGGAACTGTAATGCGGTTCCTCGCCACATCTGCTGCGTGACTCAAGAGTATTTCCAACATTCTTCATCTTTGTCTCCCATTAATCTTCAATGCAATACCTCTTCCCTGCATGCTGCAAGACCCAATGTGGCTTTAGATGTCGATAAATACAATTAAAGCAAATGCCTCTTAGTCTGCTTGAAATTACTCCCACTGTCAATAATCCATTTTGTGTAGCTCACTTCAGACAGAACCTCAGTCTGGAAGGATTAATTGTATAATTACATTGCCTGGTACTTTTAATGGTCACATTGCTATAGCCCTATGGTTACATTAATTAAACCCTTTGATAATGACCTCCAATTTAATTTTGAAGGTATCACAAAATGCTGGAGTAACTCAGCAGGTCAGGCAGCATCTCAGGAGAGAAGGAATGGGTGACGTTTCGGGTCGAGACCCTTCCTCAGACAATTAATTCTAATTTTATTTTTGTGCAATATTAGCTCTTTTCAATGTTTTTCACAGCCTCAAGTTGTCCCAATGCATTTTACAACCATTGGGTACTTTTCTAGGAAGAGCAGTCACTATGGTATGTCGTAAATGATTTGTGTACAGGAGACTTCCATGAACAGTAATGCAAAATAGTTTTCATTCACTGCTGATCCATGATGTCTGTCTTTTTGGCTGCTCCTTTTGTGGATGCAAATTATGGTCAAAATTAAGTGCTCTGTTTGCTGTTTTGTTTTCCTCGTTCCACCCATCTCTATCTCTACTGGCTTCCAGTAGAACAAGAGCAACAATCCAATAGACAACAGTGCAGGCTCTTGTAGAGAAGTACCTGATGAGATATTTTGGGGGGGAGCTGATTTCTCCTCGCTAAACATTTGGAACAACACTACTTTGGGAACGAGTTTAGTAAATGTTGACCACCACAGATACTGACTTTTCATTATCTGCAATTTCCCCAAGGTCGCCTAACTTTTCATCATGTCTTATCAATAGTTGTACAGCTGTTTCAGCGAGTATGTGGTATTAGTCTGATCCACCAAGCCTAAAAGATCACTTATCTTTTTTTTTCAGGAATGCTGCATTTATTTTAGAAATATTTTGTTTGTCCCTTTTTTCTCCCAACTGAATTTCATCCTAATTTATTACAGTTGTAGAAATTTAATGGTACTGCAGTGATGAGCATTTGATATTCAATGTTGAAACATCAATTAATAATCCCTCATTAACAAACATGTTAATCCACAGCATTGGTGAATCGATTTTTTAAAAAAATGTTGTAAACACTTTAAAAATACGATTCTCTACTAATTGTGGTACTATTACCCCATTTTCTACTACATCAGTTTAACATTTTCATTTAAATAACTATTGTATTTACTTCAATTTACTCAAGCTGATGATTCCAAGTATTTGGAAATTTTGTTCTGATAACTTTATTTTGCAATGGTCAGTGTTTGTGCAGCTGTGTTGGTTTGTGTACTGCTCATTTTATCAGTTTGAATGATACAATTGGAAATAATTATTTGAACCAAATGTATGGGTTCTATGCTGTGACCCTACATTTTACACGTTTGCTGTGACCCTATGATGTGACCCTACTTGTTACACGTCCCAATGTGTGTGCTGAGCATCTGAGTGATGCAACAGTGAGGAAGGTATTTGACCAAATAAGCTGTTTCTAAAAATAAAAAAAATTCCACCGTCCTCACCCATACTACTGCAAAGGCCACAAGATAAAATTAAAACCACAGCATACTTTAAAATCCTATTAGATTTAATGTTGAATAATTGTGTTCAGAGGAAGCACAATGTTTTGTTTAGTTAATTATATAACAAGTCATATAACTTCCAAAGATGTACAAAGTTGTAGGTTAATTTGGCTTTGGTAAAATTGTCCCTGTCGTGTAGGATAGTTCTAGTGTACTAGGGGTCTGTATGGACTTAGTTGGCTGAAGGGCCTGTTTCCGTGCTGTATCTAAATTAAAAAATATATTATAATTTCAATGAGTGGGTTTAAACTTAAATCACTCTGGAAGTCTGAGTTTTTTTATCTCAATATTTTTTCAGTAATACAATGTGTCTACTTCAGATCATGTGCAGATGTAACTTGGATTGGTAAAACAGAACAAATGTGCTTTGACATTCTATTTTTTGGAAAATATAACTAGATCCTGGGGCTTATTTAGCCCTTGATGTAAAAAAAGGTCCATCTCTGAAGCTTTGGAGAGGATGCTGATTCCCGGAGGCTTCAGTTCCTCCTGGCTTTGGTAAAATTGTCCCTATTGTGTAGGATAATGCTAGTGTACAGGCCTCCTCCTTTAGCTACTGATTGAGTGAAGTGGTTCTGGTTCACAATGTACTTGCTGCAAGGACCTTATCTCCAACTGTGAGTTATCGGAATCAAGTGGCAGCTAATTTTTTTTAAAATTTGATTTGGAACCTAGAAAGTATGTACTTTGTTTTGCAGCCTGTTTAAAGTGGATTTCTTGACAGTGAAGTTAATGATATTATTTCCCTGTAGCCTTAAGCCCATTAATGTGCTGATAAATGCTCATTATTTTATATAAAGTTGGGACAAAACACATTTGTATTTCTTAGCATATCAACAGTCCCACTGTGGAGATTTGGGCAGAAAATGTAGGTGGACGGCTTGTAGCAGTGCTAAAGAAAAACTAGCACTAGTCTCGTTGGTATGCTTTTGTTTTGTTGACACTTCAAAAACAAAAGAGCATTTGTGTGCTCTTTTGGTTCTGGGCAAAGTAAAAACTCAGCACTATTTTGCCTATTCTGTTTCCTACATAATGTTTACACAATTGAAAATTTCAGTGATTGCTAAGTGTTTTGGGATATTTGGTCACAAAGAACATTACGGAAATACATCTGTTTGTACCATTACATTTGCTGTAGGAAATATGAGGGCACAGAATTAATTTTAGTAGCCAGGGTGTATTAATTCCAAGAAACATGGATGAAACGGTTTCAACAGCACTGCAGTTAATTGTGCCTGGGTGTGTGACAAGTTTTGGGAAAAGGCCATTAATCCTGGAAGTCTATTCCTGCCTGATTAAGTTGAACCTGAGCTTTCCAATTATACTCCTCCAATCCATTTTTTCTTTTATTAGTTGCACTTGGAACTCATTGTTACTGCCTGTTTCAGTGACCTTGATATTTTGCCTATAATCTCCATCAGCATTTTAGATAGCGGAGTGAGGGGGTATGGGGAGAAGGCAGGAACGGGGTACTGATTGAGAGTGATCAGCCATGATCGCATTGAATGGCGGTGCTGGCTCGAAGGGCTGAATGGCCTACTCCTGCACCTATTGTCTATTGTCTATTGTCTATTATTCCTTTGATATGATCTTTTTTTTTAAATGCCATGCCCTGCCTACCTCACGCTGTATAAAATTTAGTGTATTCACTTATCAGAATTATTTTATCAGAATAATTGCTGCCAGTTTTACTGCTGCCTTTAGAAATATTTTTTAATTACTTGATGCAGCCTTGTTTTATTTCTCTGGCTTGTCCATAATCAAGACAATTTCAACAGCTCCATTGCAGTGTTTTTTTAATGGACTTTGTTTCCAAACCCAACCCATGCAAATCTTTGCTTTGCTAACACCCCCAGCTTATGACTCTGGACAATTGTTTCAAAGAATCATATTTCAATCTTTCCCACAGTCTTGCTCCACTGTTTTGCACCACCTTCACACAGCTCTGTGACCTCCATGATCCCTCAGCTCCTCATTCCCGCTTTCCTCAGTCAGGTTTTGTCAGCAATCCCCAAAGAAAATTATGTACAAAGAAGCTGCAGATGCTGGTTTACACTGAAGATAGACACAATGCTGGAGTATTTCAGCGGGACAGGCAGCATCTCTGGAGAGGATTGGGTGACGTTTCTGGTCAAGGCCCTTCTTCAGACGACTTAGTCATGGAGTGATAGTGTGGAAACGGGCCCTTCGGCCCAACTTGCCCGCACCGGCCAACAATGTCCCAGCTACACTAGTCCCACTTGCCCTCTCTTGGTCCATATCCCTCCAAACCTGTCCTTTCCATGTACCCGTCTGTCTCTTAATAGCCTCAACTACCTCATCTGGCAACTTGTTCCATACACATTGCTTCAGCACTATGTGTCTACCCAAGGAAAATTACTTGGCCACATTTCCCATCTTCCACTGATCCCCTCTTCTTGATTGAGCTGGATCCCACCTTCTAAAATGTGATGGAAATCCTGCGAAGTTTCAATGTTTTTAAAGACATAATTCCAATATTTATAAATGAGTGCTCTCAAAGCTTGTCTTATTTTACAGAATTCTGAACATGGTCACGAGGCAAGGAGCTTTGTGGGCCAACACATTGGGCTCCTTGGGTAAGTGTGTACTTGTGTTTGTGAACAGTTAGTTCAGATATTGGTGGGGGGGGGGGGAAGGGGGAACAGTTTCAATTCTTCCCCAATAAGCATTTCTTGGCAGAATTGATAGTTTGTTCAATGGTACTTTATTGTCAAATGTACTGAGGTACAAAAGGCAGCATTCATTTTTCTCTGCATCAATTCTTTTGAAAACTTTCACTACTAAGAATAATGTATCCTTGAATCACACAATTATGGTTAATTCATCCACCCACTTTTATACAAATCCACACACTTGAGGGTGAGAGGTTTGGCTGTTTTTTGATTCATACTGAAATCTTTTGCTTTATTTTCCAATTGTGACTGCGAAGTGTCAACTTTTAGAGCAGGATTCTGCAGGTAGCAGTGACGCTCCAGTACTTTCCCGAGAGGCAGCGAGTCTTGGTCTGTGTTGCCTTGCTAGGGGTTGCTGACATGCCACTGTGCAGTGGACTCTGATCCCATCAAGTAACCTCAGCCTCACGGCACCTGTAATCAGGAGCAAGGTCTTTATTCCATCTGACCTTTCCTTCTCTATCGTACCTTGCTCTGCTGCCACATCAGTCTGACAAGACTTATTCGAGGAGGAAATGAAATTGAAACATAAAATAGTCGGCACAGAGCTAGTTAGGCAGAGAAAAACAATGTTTCGGGTCAATCATCATTTGAGACGCCGATGAAGGGTCAGATCATTGACCTGAAAAGTTGACTCTTTCAGTTAATATTAGTAAAACGAAGTGCTGATGGTATTCATTGCACTGAAAGCTGATGAAATCCCCAGGGCAAGTTCGTTGTCCATCCCTGGGACTGGGATTCATGCCAGGTAACTAGAATGAGGAGTCAACCTCCTTGATGAGGAGCTGGAATTGCACACAAGGTGATGAAATGAACAATAATACATTATAGTGCCTAAGGAACATCAGTGAATGTGTTCTGTGCAATTATTTGGAGGAGTAAAAGCTTTTATTTTTTAACTTTTCCAATATTTCTTTAACTGATTTGAAGTACAAAGGTTGCAAAAGAATTCCATGCAGGAGTGCCATTATTCCTTGAACTTACTAAACCAAGTCTCTGACTTGGCCTCACAACTACTACCCCAGAGCAGTGAGATTTGTACTGCTTTGTGTTTGTATTGCCCATGGATCAACTTGTGATTTGTGTACCACGACGTGTTGTTTTTAATGCCTCGAGCAACTATGTTTAAATCTCAGGTAGACACAAAAAGTTGGAGTATCTCAGCGGGACAGGCAGCATCTTTGGAGAGAAAGAATGGGTGACATTTTGGGTCCCGAAACGTCACCCATTCCTTCTCTCCAGAGATGCTGCCTGTCTCGTTGAGATACTCCAGCTTTTTGTGTCTATCTGGGGTTTAAACCAGCATCTGCAGTTCCTTCTTCCACATTTTGTATGTTTAAACCTCACTGTATGACCACATCACTTACACCTGACTTGTTTATACAGCACTCCTGTACAGCACATTTGGTGTTGTGATCGAAAAGGTTCGAGGTGCAGAGGATGACCTGAACACAATGGCAGCGGGGTCCTTAACTGGTTTGCTGTACAAATCTACAGGTAAATCCAATGGGATTCAAGGTTTCATTAGTCTAAAACTTTGCTTCCCTACTGATCAGAAGTCTGGTTATTGATAGTAATTTATTACTGTCACATGTACTCGGATAGTGAAAATCTTTGCATGTTCAACTCAGCCTATACATGAGCACTATCGATACATACTTGAATACAACAGGTAGTGCAAAGAAAAATATACCCGAGTGCAGAATATAGTGCTACAGTGTTGTAGCATTACTGTCATAGAAGTGCAATTTTCTTTTTAAACTACAAGGTCCACGATGAAGTAGGTTGAGAGATCATGACGACACCCTAATTTATGGGAGAAGGACTATACTCTAGCTTGTGAGAGGACTATTCCATTAGTTATGTGTCTAAAGAAGGGTCTCGACCTGAAATGTCACCTATTCCTTTTCTCCAGTGATGTTGCCTGACCCATTGAGTTACTCCAGCATTTTGTCTATCTTCTTCTGTTCCATTAGATACTGCTTCAAATTTATTATTGGAGATATGTCTGTGTAGATTGGGGTTTTAAAAAGGCAAACTGAAATAGTTAAATGAAAAATGACAGAACGTGCTTAATGGTCTGATTATCCTGAACTGTTTATGTACACACTGAAGTGTTTCATTTAGTTTGAAAGAAGTTTTAAGTACATTGCATAATTTAGTTTTTGTGGTCGCAAAATATTGCTAGGTAAGTCCAGCTAGTTATTTTGGACCAGTTTCAAACACACTGTAATTCTCCTGACACTCAACCATCTATTCTTCAAAATGTTTGAGGACTAGTTTGACTATATTAGGCTACACTTTTATTTTAAGCTCCTTTCTTCACAGCTTATGTTCACTGATAATATTATTGATCTGCCATGGTGTAGTTTAGCTGAAGAGCTATTATATCAGAAAACTCTGCAAAGACGTTCTGTACACTACGTGGAGTGTAACCTTTTTCTCCCCTTGTTTCTTTACCCCAGCTGGGCTTCGTGGAGCTGCACGGGGAGGACTTATCGGTTTAACTCTGACTGGACTCTACGCTCTCTATAACAACTGGGACCATATAAAGGGCACGTCTGTGCGACACTCTCTCTGAGGTTACACTTTGGAATTTGTGTGGGAAGAATCAAGGTGACATTAGAATAGGAAATACGTGAATGAGACCTAACATCTGAGTTGCATCAGCTTTTTAATTATTTTTTTTACTTTATCCTTAATTTTTGGGGGGGTGATTTTATTTGGAAAGCACTCGCACATTGTGAGTGGATCACATTGTTGTATTGGCTGATTCATCCCAATTTCATTGTGACAGTGAAATGAGCAGAATCAGAACAAGTTCCAAATTCCACCAGACACGGCTTTTGAGATTAGCAGCAATCCCAAATAGAATGGATCAATGTAGAATGACGCTCCATTGGCAGAAATTGGAGACTACACTAGCAATGAGCAGAATGATGCATCAAATATTGGATTGGAATCTCCATGCCATTATAACTGTTGGGCCATTGCCATTAGACCCTCGACTGTTTTCATTGGCCAATTTTGTACTTTAGTTGGAGATATCAATTTCTCATGGACTGCTCTTGCTGTACATTCTATATTAAATTCTGGCATTGGGCATCTCTCAACCTCTGCAGTGGTATAGACCTGACAGCACTGGTGCCGTTACCCAGACCAGCGTGTCTGATTATATATGAGCAGCAACCTCATGGGCTGCACCGATTGTCCACACACTGTTCTGTTGGTCTCTGACACTGCCAATTTGTCTGCTCTGACATAATTATGGCAAAGGAGCTGATCAGATGGTTTCCTCTCACTTCCTCTACTGTGTAGCACTTGCTGGGAATGGACTAGGTAACCTCTTGCCTTTGTACAGTTCAGCCCAGTTCTGTCTCGTGTTGTGGCTTAGTGGAATGTTTCACTCGTCAGCATTTATGATTGTGTTGTGGGGGTGACAAAGTGCCACAGCTTCCCCTACCTACTTGGTTTTTTTTCTTATCACTTCAGAATCAGGTTTCTTCCCAATAAAACAGCAAATGTGCATGTAATGTTTTATTGGTGTACTTCCCTTTAAATAAAGCTGTGCAAGTACTCAGTGATTATGTATATGGATATGCTTTAGAAAAAAAATGAGCAATAGTTGTGAAGAAAATTGTGACCTGGAATGGGAAAACCAAGGTTAACAACTGAAAATAAAGACGTTGAGAATGGATGTCAAAGAGGGAAATTGTCTTCTGATCTGTTGATCACTTGTAAAATATTGGAGGAATCCAGAGAAAGGTGCACAGGGACTCTGCACTCAACACCTTGTTACTAGTTATTTGAATCAAAGACTCCAACCCTTTTTAACTGTTCTATTTGTACGTTTTGTTTTAATCAAATGTATTCTATCAAGAGGAATCTAGTCACAAACTTTGTCAGGCACAGCACAGAATAAAGGAAAGCTATTTATTGTGTAAAAAATGTTCTGGTTCTACTTAATGTTGTTCACAGATGCCTGCCGCTTAGTTCAAAAACTATTTGTTTAAACCATCTCAAACTGTCAGAGGACCTGTTGAATTGCTTTGGGAGATAGAGGTATACATGAAGACAAAACAGGGTAACCATTCTGCGACCGTGGTCCTGTACTGTGCGTAGTTTTCCTGATTGTAAAGACAGCAAGAGATTTTTCAATAGTGAGGTAATTGAGGGCTATGGGTTTAATGCAGGCAAGTGGTACTGAGGTGAAAGATCAGCTCTGCTCTTAAATTGTGGTGCAGGCATACAGGAGCAATGCCTGCTTCCATGTCTTTATGTGCTTATCAAAACATTTTCAGGTCTTCCCATAGTCACATACCTCCCTTCAGTTTTGGTCATCCTTGATCCAGCTGATCTTACAAATCAATTATGTTTGATGGAATTACTGCAGCATAGAGGAAGACTTCATTCAGCCCAACTGATATTGCTGAGTCCTAGTTGAGCAATCTGCTCGGATCTTCCATTCCCCGCAGAATACTTTCCCTTGCTCTCCAGTTCTCTTTCAAAATATTTTCCACCACCCTTATTTTCTACATAAAAGGACATTTTTCATCATAGCTCGTTTCATGGTTTGAATTATTTGACATTTCTGGTCCTTGAATTATTTATTAATGGCACAACTTCCCTTTCTTTACCTTGCTCTGCTCTTCTACACCTCTTTCTCAAACTTCTCTCAACCGTTAATATTCAAAGGATGAAAATGCCAGTGCAGCCCAATGACTTTCACAAATTGATGGGGTGACCAGGGGAATAATGTGATCTATTTGTGTGATTGCTTTGATAGTTAACATTTGATTGTTTTGCTAGGTTAGCTCATTTTAGGTACACCAGTGCTGCTGTTGCCATGTCCTTTGACATGAATAAACTAGAATTAGTTCCTTGCCATGACAGAGCAAGGGAGGTTCAGGACCACGCAGTAGAGTGCAGTTGCTGCTACTGATGGCTTGCATGCTTCCAGGCTACTCAATTTATAGCCAGCATACTGGGTGTGAAGCTCCTATGAAGTCCTCACTGGTGGTTGTCATTAAAGGACTGCAACACAAACAATTTTCACTTGTTTGTTCATTTGGCACCTGCTGCAAACCAGAAGCACCAGGTGATGGACATCCAAATTCCCAACCCAGCATGTACCTTATCATGCAACCTTGCAGGAGTCATGCAGCAGTTGAGGACCGATCAACCATTTGATGTGTCAATACCCACATCTGGCTATCTTTTAATTAAGGCAGATGTTTTAAGCTGGTCCCATAAACCAGAATGGGCAAAGATCGTGAATCAAATGCGCATTCCCAACTCACTGGCAGCTTCCTGTTTTAATTTCCAACTTAAATTCCACAGCTGTCATGGTTGGATTTTCAAGGGACAGTGCTGGTTGTGGAGTTGGAGAAACAGAGCACTGCTGCAAATGTCAATTGAAACAGACACCAGAGTAGTCACGAAATGCTGGAGTAACTCAGCAGGACAGGCAGCATCTCTGGAGAGAAAGAATGGGTGACATTTTGTGTCTAAACCCTTCTTCAGGTATCAGGGTAAAAATGAGCAGCCAGAGGTTCAATGGGAATAGTCACAGCCCAGAAATGTTGAGTGTGTCATTGTTTTTGAACAAAAAATTAACAGCCCCTAGACAGAGAACTTGATTACACACAATTTTATCAGAGCTTAATATAAAAACAGAGGCACTTAGTTTTGCTGCAGCATTTTATTAAGATGATTACATTTAGAAACAAAATCCATAAATAAGAATGATTGCTGAAGCAATGTCATGGTAGATTTTCAATGGAGAAGAAAATAAAAGTAACTTGGTTCAGTGGAGCTTCCATTTATTTTGATTACACAAAAGCAGTGGTGGTCGCAATAATGAAACAAAGAAGTTAATACTTAGGGACCAGAAAGGTTTGAAGAATCCCCTAAAATCGTTTCACTGTAATTTAAGGACTTGATAATGACCCATTATCCAGATCTTTACAATTTAAATTAAAACATTATGCCATCAGCAAAGTGAACAAATGTGGGAAAGAGAAAAGTTGATCATCATACTGAAATTGGGAACCATTTCATTAAACATGTCAGGACAAATCTTTTGTTTGTTTTTATGTCTTGTTTGCTCTGTAAAGTGTCTTTGAGGATTCTGAAAAGCGCTATATAAAATAAATGTATTATTATTATTAAATTAAAAACTGAATGAGTTATAAAAAGCCGTACAGGAAGGACATGCCCACTGATGGTGAGTTTTCTCAAGACCCTCAATGGCAACCTGATACTTTCCCATTTCGCACACAAATTCACATTCCACTGGCCTGCAGCAAGGCAGCAGAGCTGTGCCTTCCATCACCAGCAGTCACCATCAAGCACATCCATTCATTAGCCCACAGCATATTACAGATCCATCCAGAGCCTTTATGCAAGGGTCCTGATCTAAACATCAGGAGCAAACAGCACCTGAAAGAGGCCACACGCTGCACTGGAGATGTCAAATGCAGTGTAAATGCTAAGCATGTAGGCAGATCATGACTGGCCTCGGTGAAACCAATAGATCAATTGGTTGGTTCCAACAATGCAAGAGATGTTTTTCCTCTCTCTTTCCTCCCTGGGTGCTCCCTGATAATTCATCCGTTAGTGCCAAAATATTACTGAATAGCACTAATTACTTTGTTAAAGATTACATTGAATTGTTTTCGACAAAATCAGTGACAGGAGACATCAACCCAAGATGGCACTTTGGAATAGATTATCCCATGCTCTTTACTTCCACACACACAAGACTAAAGCTTTGAAGGTAACTGGTCAACTTGTATTATTTAGACTGGTTTTGCAATTTTTTTCCCAAAACATCCCATTTTTTAGGAAGGAACTCAAACTGTGAAGCATTGATCTAGAAATGTCCAAACAACAGATCCAAAATATTTCAACTTCACCTAATGCCAACATCTACTGCAAGTGAACTGTTTAACTGGACTGAAGAACTCCACCAAACTCAAAGGCTGGCAAGGCAACTTTGATATAAACACACCAGCCTCAGAACAAAGTGTGTACTGAGCTTCTCTGAGCACAGTAGCATACTGCAGCTGTTTTACAGTCAATCACTGGATCAGCTTACTATCTTGTATGTTAATTCAAAGAGCCAGCTAAATACCTCAAAAAACATTAAATCCATTGCTTGATGAAATGTTAAATTTAGACTTGGCCTGTCCATACAGACTGGTGTACTATGTTTTCTGCTGCCAGCACCTGCTGTAACAATTCAAATGCCTAATGCAAGGCAATGAGCCCAAGGTTTCCAGTAGGGATTAATGTGTCAATTTAATTCACCGCTCCCTTTTCTAACACCGTAACCAGTAGTACTGCTAACTAAATCAACTAGAAATCCTCCAATACAGGTCAAATCTAATGAACCTAATTCACCTCACCTGTAGCTATAATCTGTCCTGGAGGGTGTTAGCAATGAGACAAGTTGCATGATGCCTAGATTGAAAGTGGTCAATGTGGGGAGGAGGGGTGGGAATGAAGGAATCTCAATAAAGATTTCCATAGCATGTTGATGCCACTCAGTTTCACAGTACAACTCACACACAAAGGATTTGAACACAAGAGTGGTCTTCAAGGCAGAAGCAAGGAATTAATTCAGCAGAATTTCAGGTGGTAAATGTATCTGACGCGAGTCAGCCAATTCTTCCGTGACGCCAATGGTTCAAAGCTACAAAGAGAGAAAAACAACATTTAAATCAAAGATAAAATACAGATGACCTTTACTAGAAAGAAAACACTCAGCAACCTTCAACTACTCTGTTCCAGCTGATTTATTTTCCTCCGTTACCTTCCTTGTCATTCACAACACACTGAGAACATTTTCTGGGACCAGTGTAAAGGTCTGTGCCAAAACAAACAGATTGGGGCAGAAGGAAGGGTTGTTGGCCAACATGTTAACCTGCAATGATGTCAATCAGCTGCTATTCAAGCTTTAATTATTAAAAGACCACAAAACACATTTCAGGACGAGGGCATCCCGAAGATTAGCTTAAACAAGTAAAAACTTGGACTGAAATGTAATATGGACTTTCACCTGCTTGCTCATTAACTGAAAATTAAGGATAGAAAAAGGCTGAAAATTGGGGATAGTTGGAAATGGTTTTAGATCTTGTACAAAGTACCACAGCAAATGTAAAAGTGAAGGTGTTCATTTTTCAACACCAACTTGGGAGAGATCAGCACCGAGTCAAAATGTGGCAGCTACACCTGTGCTGTAGAGAGATAACCCGTCGTACAGATGAGAGATAAAGTAAAAGACTCGGGAAAAGCAGCAAAGTTGGAAACTTGGGCTGTGAAATTCCAGGTAATTCCTTCATGGGCAACATCTTCACTTTCCAGAATTTCACCAATGCATTTCAAAAACAGTCCGACATACAAGGTAGCAAACCAAATGAATGTGAATAATATACTAAGTTGATCAACCAAGATAATGGTCAAAGGGGCAGATTTAAGTGCGAGGAACATGGTAAAAGATTTGTTTCACTGGCATGGACCCCAATATGCAATTTAGTCAAAATCCTTACTTTGAAGAGCACTATTTATTGATGGCCCCTACTTCAGCTAGAATGCAACAAAAACTGAACAAAAAAACCCAAAATGCTGCAACTCAGCAGGCCAAGCAGCATTTGTGGAGGCAAAGGGCCAATCCTTCAGTTCTATACCCTGTATCAGCACTGAGAATGTAGGCAGGAAGATAGCCGGGTGAGAGATTGGAGACTGATAGGGGATTGCTTTGTACCAGCTAGCCCCTCCCTTCTATACACCAGCAATCTTCCCTCTACACTCACTGCCCTGATGCTAGGTGTTGACCTGAAACTCCAAGCACCATTCCTTTGCCTCCCCAGATGCTCCTTTTTGCTCTAGACTTCAGCATCTGCAGTCTCTTGCCTCTCCAGAAACCGGGGATCTGATTTACACATTGGTTAGACGAAGGTATGCACTTCCTCTCACTGCATTACTTCTTTCAAATGTTTGGCAGAATATTTATTAGTTTCACCAACTCCAGGTAGCTGAGATTGACTCAATTCTGGTTCAAACCCACAGAATACTGGTGCATAGGATTCCCATCATACCATTAACTCAAGAAGTTCCATATAAACCTTCTGCTCTACTTTAGATTACAGAAAAGCATTGCAAAGAAAATACCAACCTAACTAAAGGGCTTCCAAATTCAGATCTAATTTGCCACCCTTCCATGGATTTACCTTTTTGACCAGTCCGTCATTAGGTCATAAGTGATAGGAGCAGAATTAGGCCATTCGGTCCATCAAGTCTACCCCGCCATTCAATCATGGCTTATCTATATCCCCTTCCTAACCCCATTCTCCTGCCTTCTCCCCATAACCTCTGCCACATCTCACAATCCCAGGCAGACTGCATCACGCTGCCCTCTACAACTCTCTTGTTACCTGCTCTAAAACCTCAGTCAAATTAATCAGTCACACCAACCTTCCTTAAATTCACAGCGCCCTTGATTTATGCCTTTTCAAACTGGCTTGTACTGTCAATCAGAATGGATTCCAATAATTTACAGCCCGGCCCCAGCATGTTTTTTAAAAAAAATCTTTATTTTTCAGGGTCCGTGAACTTTGGACAAAACCAACATTTATTGCCTATCCCTGGATGTCCTTGCCAAAGAAGGGAGGAGCCAACACCTTGAATCACTGCAGTCTTTTGGGGACTTATTTGCCACTTCTCAATCCATGCCTGCATGTTATTTAGGGGTTCCTCCATGCAGGCATGGTCTCCAACATTTGCTGAAAAATGTGAATGGAAATGTGTACGGCTCAATTGGCAAATATCGCCAGTTCGGACCCTCTGATGTAAGGAAGGTCATTTATGAAGCAGCAACAGATGCCTGGTCCTACAATTCTGCTCTGACCAACACCTCTAGTTAGAATATTTAGAGTCATACAGCACGGAAATAGGCCCTTTGGCCCAACTTGCCAATGCCAACCAAGATATCCCATCTATGCTAGTCTCACTTGCTCGCATTGTCCCTCTAAACCTTTCCCAGCCACGTACCTGCCCAAATGTCTCTTAAATATGCCCCTTGGGTTCCAATTAAAGAAATAGGAATCCCCAGCAAGCAGCCTTTTGGTAGGCATGTCCCCAACCATTTAAGTGATTTCCCCTTGATATCCACTGACTTCAGTTTTACCAGGGTGCCTTGATGTCAAGGGCAGTCACTCTCATCCAGAATTCAGCTCTCCAGCCCATGGTTGGACCAAGAATGTGAAGGGGAATGGAGCCAAGTAAAACTATACTACTCGACACCACTGTTTTACTGCTTTATCCCGTCTTTCCTAGTTAAACAGTACAGGGTAGCAGTGCTCCCATTTTCTGACCACTACTGCAACCTGGGAAGATTGAAAAAATTCATGGTCAATAATGTTTCACACAAGCAGTAGGTTAGCCCAAAGCTATCACATTATTTAAGTATATCACTGAGTGTTTTCTTCATTTACCACCCTGATTCCATAATCACAGCTCCCTTGCTAAACAATAGACCCATTGGTGCACTGCCTCCATTGAGCCACAAGCTGTCTTTTACTGTGATCTGCATGTGCCCATAATCACTGCCCACTTGCTGACAGTCCCAGCCTCTCTGGGCTGACCAGAATCAGTGCCCGCGCAAGATAATGCAGTAGAAATCTATATTGCATTGGTAATGAGGGGCACCTACTCGAAGAGTTCGTGCTGTGGTTTATATTCCACAAAATGCTCTCATCATTGATCAATTCACATTCCTCTACTGACCTGGTGAGAACTTTTGAATAGCCATTTCTCTGGAACAAAGGGCTCATTATAAGGAGAAAACAGATCTTCAAATAGTTTGGATTGATCCTACATGGAAAAGAAAAAATGCCCAAATCAGAATGTGTTGTCAAGCTTACACAATTTAAGTGACAAGATTGCACTCCAACTCTTATTGGGTGCATCTACCTACACCAGATCCAATTCCTCCTAACTACAATGACAAAAAACAGACGGCATACCCCATCAAAGCATTGGAAGGCAGGACTTCCTTCCTCACCCCCCCCCCCCTCAAAGGAGCATGAAGTTGCCAGAGATTGTGCATTTTACAGATCAAGTATAAGTTAAAGATTCCTTTATACTAAAAGAAACCCAAATGCTAGTTTTCTTGTTTCATAATAAACCACAACTATGAGGTGAGATAACTTTAGCAAGGTTTTCAGACACACAAAACAAGTAGCAGCAGCACATGTATCAGTCTAGACTGGTTACAAACCCAAGCAAGCTAACACCCATACTGCAAATGTTCCTAGCAGTAGATTCACAGTGAGATCGCAATGCACCCACACCACTATACAAATCACTGCGATGTTACCCAGTGTTTAATGTTGGGAGATAAGTAGGTCAAGAGCAAAGGTAGCACCTCAATTTACTGGGAAGCTTTTTTTCTGCAAGCTTGCAGCAAATCAATGAAAGATTTGTTGCACGGTGGAGGGTTTAGGTAAGCAAAGTTAGGCAGTCCATTTGCAGGAGTAACACTATATCACAGATACTGACCTTCACTGGAATCTTCTCCCGACCAACAGAAAGATTTAGATTAGAGAAAAGATTGGACACTTCAGGAATACCATTCAGTCCCTATGAACAAAAACAGTCAATGGTTTATGAAACATCAGGGAACGTTGATTATTGAATGCTGTGACTTAGAAAGATAATTTCCACTGGACTGCTAAAGCTGCACTGCACTAAAGGCATGTTAACTGAACAGAGAATAGGTAAAACAGCCAACGTGGTTAGATACCTACGTGGCGAGACTAGGTGACTGTTTCACTAAACACGCGGCCTGCCAATGCCTATTGGATCTCCCGGTTGCCAACCATTTGACCTTTCTGTCCTGGGCCTTCAGAAACCAATGTCATCTTACTGGATCAGAATGACAAAAAAAATTGTACTGGGATACATCAGCCTCTTCTAAACCAGTTCAACTCCAAGGTCGAAAGTACAGAATCTCTGGAATCACCTATTGACTGTAGAAAAACAAACTGATCGATGACATCTCCAACCATGGTTTGTTTAATGCTCCATCAGCAATGTGCAGTATGGAATGACGCATTCAATGTTTACATGCATGGCCTTGAAAAGGGCCATTGAGTGAATGCGATGGAAAGCGACAAATACATCACAAAAAACTCATTGATTGAAACAGAGGTTAAGATCCAAGGTAAATCATATCTAAGCAAAGGTCAACTTCTAACCAAAGCTGTTCCCACATCAAGAAAGCTTTAGCTCAATTAAAATAAAAACAAAGCCAAATTTGCACAGCTGACAAGCAATAAGAACCATCATTCCTCGCATCATCATTCCTGTGGGTTTCAAGCTCAATTATTTAATAAGCTCAGCTTTCAATCATTGACCTGTAAAAAGGATACTAGTATTGTTATCAACAACCTATTACCCATTTAATGGTTAAACAATGCCAGATAACTATAAAGCCTTCATAACCTTTTTGCAAATGTTAAACTAGAAATATAATGGCATATTATGTATATTAAATATACAATGCCAATGCTTACGTGCCAATGATCAGAACAATTTCCATTGTTCATTGTCTTATTTTGGGACACTTTTTTCCCCCAATGGCTTTTTCGCAATTGGGGAATGAAAACATTAAAGTCTTATTTTCACAACCTGGGGTCTTTAGTTTACAACCCCAAAAAGTAATTTCTTCTTGAAATCCCTCCTCTTCATAATAGTTTTAAATATAGATCTCACCTATCCTGACATCACTCAATGTATCTCAGTAACGATGCTTGTGAACTGGATCAGAATGTTTTACCACATTAAAAGGGTTTTGTTTAAGTGCAACCTGGTGGGGATACCAAGATGGGAAGAGGGGAGCAGAATTAGTTCAGCAAAAATAAAATCTTGAATCATTCGAGTCAAACAGCTCCCATCACATTTAAGACCGAAGATAAGACACAAAATGCTGGAGTAACTCAGAATGGTCAGACAGCATCTCCGGAGAAAAGGAATCGGTGACGATTCGGATCGAGACTCTTCTTCAGACTGAGAGCCGGGCAGAGGGAAACTAATATGAAAAGGTATAAAGAACAAATGAATATCCATTAATATATGTTTGGCTTAAGATTCTAGCATCTGCCGTTCCTTGTGTCTCCATCAATATCCACTAGAGTAGTAGGTCTCTTTCGTATAGTGGGGCCCAATGAATGACCTGTTTCAGCAGTGGGCTTTTCAGAAAGAGTCAATGACAAGACAAATAGGGCAGTGCTCTTTGTTTTGTACTGGCTATTGCTTTTCTCGCCCAATATTGAATTAGTTACCTGCACAACCAAGTGACAAATATGAATAAATCTATAGCAATGTTAACAACTAGTGACGGCATTACCATAACTCAAGCTAGTTTCTGGAGCAGGAAGGGAGTGGAGAGATTCTTACTTGTGCTTTCTTGCGCAACAAAAATTTATTTTCCACTTCAAGCTCCGCTCCCTTCTCAGGACCCGCGGGGATTTTGTGCATCCACTTATCCAGATTCATGGGAGTGTTGACTGGAGTGTTAGACTTCAGGTCTTCTAGTGACTTCACGGGAACGTTGATAGAAGACTCCAGGGGTGGTAGCTCTCTTGCCGATTTTGTCAGGGGGTGCAGCCACTGGTCTAACTCGGTCTTCTCTAGCGCTGCGATGTCTTTGTTCGGCTGACCCGTCTGCACTCCATTCTTGTCCTTCCCTCCTTGCTTGAGTAGCCACTCGTTGATGGCTTCCTTCTCGCAGCTCCGTCCACACACGCACGCAGAGAAGCTGCTGCAGGGCTCGTTAGCCTTGCACACGTCTGCAACTTGAATTGGCAGCAGGGACAGCTGAGGGCGCCGTACTTCATTTGGTGTTGCCGGTGGTGACTTCTTGGCAATCTGGTGCTCACTCAGGCACTTCAGCTTCCCAAGATTTTCGATTTCGATGGCTTTTGTTTGAACTCCACAGCAACTAATACAGGATTCAGACTTGGATTTCAAAAGCCACTCACTGGCAATAAACCTCTCTCTGAATGGCTGGGTTATGGATTTCCACTTGCCTTTATCGCTGCTGTTATCGCTCATTTTCTCAGCACGTGCGTGCTTCACATTGGAGCCACTGGTCTTTGCAGTAGGTGGCCTCTGCTCTTTCTCCTCTTGGTCCACAACCTCCATGTCAAATTGCTCTACTACCTCAAAGGTGGAAGAACTACTGGATGACTCAACACGCTCACAAACAGGAGCTTCCTTGGAAGGATCAGATTTCTTCTCAACAGGAATGAGCCAGTGCTCAAGGCCCTGAAGATGCCCCCACGCCTGCAACCTGTAGTAATTCATGTCGGTGTAGGTCTCACGGGATGAATTAAAGTATCGTCGTACAGTTGGTTTCTCCGTTGTGTCATTCTTCTGCTTGCTGGGAAGCAGCCAGTGCTCCAGGCCCTGCCGATTACCCCAGGCCTGTTCTCTATAATAGCCTGGGTCCTTTGGTCCCAGGTTGCAGCTGGTGGTGGTTTGAGTGGATCGTTGAGTCGTGATGTTCTCAGTTGGGTTGTTCTTTTGGTTACTGGGACACAGCCAGTGGTCAAGGCCCTGTTGACATTCCCAAGCCCTCATGTTTGTCGATGAACCCTGCGGGAAAATTAAATACCAGAGTCAATTTCAGACAATTCCAACTGCTGTACACCATACAATGAATCTTAACACCACTCTACAATCAATTACATTAAACTGATCAGGGATGAACTAAGGTTCAAATGCCAAATACAGTAAAACTCCATTACTTTGCATCGCGACTTGTGGGCCTGGATGGGCAGATTTTCATTCTAACGAATGTTGTTTTATTTATTCTAAAATATATTTACAATTTTTTTAAAAGAATGTTACACAACATTTCAGTAACGTTGAGGAGCACAGGAACTGGGGCCCAGGTGAGTGGTAAGTGCCTGGTGAGGCTGATAATAACCAAATGTATCTCCAAATGATCAGACAGCAGATTTTCAGTGCTTTACTGTACACCAACTGTCCCACAACTCAATGCCATAATATGGTCTGTTTTTCTTCTAGTGCTTCCTCCAACAAGCATCGTTGATTTACCTATCGTTTTAGTGGATTCATTCTCCACTATTTGAAGTTCCAACAGTTACCAATCTGATTGCCCCCCCCCCCCCCCCTCTGCAATGGAAAACATGATAAATTCATTACAAAGAGATGTAGCCCACTTTACAAACCATCAAACATACATTTTTATAACAAAAAATATCGAAATAACAAGCCGGCTACCCAATTATGAATTCACGATGTTTGGCGTGGCTAGATCCACATGAGTTTAGTGTGATCTAATTAACATCTAGATTTGATAAAATGTATTGGGAATTAATAACTAGATGGGTTAGAATTCAATTATAATCATTTTTTATTATAGTTTTTTTAAATTGTATGCTGATTACTATTTGAAATACTTGAACTCTGGCCTATGCAGTCATTAATTACAAATACTTTTATCAAATTACAATGTTACTTCATCTCTTCCTACGTTGACTAAGAGTGAAACTTGGTTTCATGCCATATGCATGCCATTGATATCAAGTTAAATCCAGTTTTACCAGTACCAATGCCAAAGCAAAAATATTAGGACAATGGTCCTCAATAGTTTTAAGTTATGCAATATAATAGCTGCCTCCTTCGTTCAAATGACTGACAGAGGTTGCTCAACAATCATAAACAGTTTCCTCAAAGTTATACCTCTAAATTTGTGAATAATTTGCACTGAATTGGAGAGATTACAAAACACTCCACTTCAATATCAACACAGGGAACTACTGGTTCGGGTCTCAAACCCTAAACAACACCCATCCACGTCTTCCAGATATGCTACCTGACCTGTTGAAATGCTCCAACACACTGTGACTCAATTTCAATACCCAGTAGAGAGACAAACTAAACCACACATTAACCCAAGCCTGAAAATGCCTTCAGACAAAAATGGAAACATTCCCATCATTACTGTCCTATGGTTAAAAGATCAAGATGCCACATACCGAATTATTCATAACTAGGCAGAGTCACGAAAGAATGTGTATACCAAGTGTTACATAAATGAAATGCCACGGCACGGTAGCGCAGCGGTAGAGTTGCTGCTTTACAGCGAATGCAGCGCCAGTGACTCAGGTTCGATCCTGACTACGGGTGCTGCACTGTAAGGAGTTTGTACGTTCTCCCCGTGACCTGCGTGGGTTTACTCCGAGATCTTCGGTTTCCTCCCACACTCCAAAGACGTACAGGTATGTAGGTTAATTGGCTGGGTAAATGTAAAAATTGTCCCTAGTGGGTGTAGGATAGTGTTAATGTACGGGGATCACTGGGCGGCACGGACTTGGAGGGCCGAAAAGGCCTGTTTCCGGCTGTATGTATATGATATGATATGATAATAAATGTCATCTCTTAAGAATCAGGATGTTGTTAGAATATATTTCCCTTTCAGCATTCAAAGGGAAAGTTTGCTTCACTCGAATTTCCGTAGAACATTCTTGTATAACCACAAAACATCCAATTGATGCCTTTTTACAACTTCCTATCTGGAGCACCAATTCTCATTCCAGGTGAAATGCCAATCAACTAGTATTTGTAATTTAGTGTATCTGATTGCTCATAATGTCATCTCTACATGGGGGAAGCAACGAGGAAACTGGGCAACTGTTTGGCAACCATGAATCCTGAACTTCAAATCAACCACCACTTTAAAACTTTATACCACTCTCCTCAGCCTCCTGGGCACTCCAATGAAGCTCAAACCACAACTGTGCTTAATTGAAAAGTGGGTTGCACAGGTTCCCGGAGCTACAAGAACAGATCCGGGAGTAAAATCAAAACTGGGGGAACTCAGCAGGAAAGGTCGCATTTGTGGAGGGAATGGGTTGGTTGGTGTTTCAAGTCAAGACCCTGCAGGAGTGCAGACAGGAGTTGAGACAGTACAAGGAGATGATTGTGAGGACGAGGCAGGCGATAGGTGGAAGTGGGTGAGGAATAAGGCAGTGTACAGATAGAGCCAGGTGGGAGAGAGGAACGTGGTGGAGTTGGGAGAAAGCAGCAGGCGGGTGATCGGTGTAGACAACGAGAAAGAAAAAAAGTAGGGTCAGATAGAACCGGAAATTGGAAGGTGGCAAGTGGAGACAAGAGGCTGTCCATGCCAGAAAATGATAAGTGAGGCGATAGAGGTTTAGAACACCTAGAATGTATTGTGCTGCGTAATGGGCAGATGCATCCTGGTGAAGGAAGGGAGAACTTGAGTACACCAGGAAAGAGAAAGGAGCACAGGGAGTAGTGAGTCAGTCACAGGAAAAACCCAGTGTTCATACCCTTCGATTGTAGACAGTCCAGGCAGAATATACGGTGTTGGTCTTCTAGTTTGTGTTTGGCCTTGTGGTGGAAGCTGAGGTCAGTGTGGGAATGGAATGGGGAGTTGCAGTAACATTGGACAAGCAGCAGAGGATGACTATTGCAAACAGAGTGCAGATGTTCTGTAATATGATCACTTAGGCCGAGGAAGCCGTATCCAGAGCATCAAATGCAGAGGATATGGCTGTTGGAGGTGTGTGTGAATCTGTGCATGTGAAACAGACTTGAAAGGGCTGTTTAGGTCTCTGGATGGTGGTGGCTGAGATGAGGATGAGGTAGGGACAAGTGTTGAACTTCCTACAGTTGCAGGGCAAAGAGCCAGGGAACAGGGAGGGGCAGGTGAGGGATGAATGAGCAAACCTGGGAGTCACGGAGAGTGGTCCTTGCAGAAAGTAGAAAGGGGTGGGATGGAGAAGATGTGATAGGTGGTATCCCCAAAGAGCAAGAGATTTCTTGAACTGCTGAATTACACCTGCACTTTGTGTCTGTTTTTGTCAACCAGCATTTGCAGTTCTGCGTTTCTCCTTTAACAATGTTAAACAACTGCACAGATCTTCCTTTACAAAAAGCTTGTCCAAGCTTTCCTCGCCTTGTAAAAAAAGTGCTATTGGAATGGGTAGCCAAGCACAACAGCCCTTCCTCAGGCTGTACTGTCAGAACAGGCTGACCCAACTCCCAGCCCATTAATCCCTGCCCTCGTTCTACCATTCAAACACACCAAAGCATCAATACCATTGATACCAATCTTCAAGTAGGACTATTTAAAAACAGAAAATAAAACTGCCCATGGACACATTTCAATGACTAGGCGTGCTGTATTTGCAACAGCACAGGTTCAGCAGACACAATTTCCAAACAAAATCTGCAAGAGTGGCAATCAGCTGTACAAACATTTGTTTGGGAGATCCACACATTTGCAGCTACACAGACACAGGTTAGTAGTTCTGAAAGGAGCTGCACTTTTTTGACAGAATACGCAGGTTACAAATACTGCTGCTTCTACTTATGCCTTCCCTTTTTTACACTATACTCTCGTGCCCTGCACAACCATCCCTTTTGGTATTTCCCTTCTCCTCCTCTCTCACTGTATCTTAAAACTCTAGTTTTAATCTTGTCCTGACGAAAGGCCATCCTGAGATTATTTTTCCCCACTACCCAGATACTGCCCACCCTCCTAAGCATTTCCACCAATTTATTTTCCAGATTTGCAACAACCACACCTTTTATTTCAAAGAATATTGAACTATTGAAAGTTATTTCATTGCAACACAGAGTTGGTGGTTGATGAACTCAAACTGCTTCGTCATGACTGACATGATTAACGAGCTGTTTAGAGACAGCATCAACATTTCTACCTCAAATAGAAATTTATAATGAATTCTCGCTTAACAGAATTTTGTACCACCGGTGTGGAGTTTGCAAGTCCTCCCGCCTTGACCTTGTAGGCTAACTTCACCTTAAAAAGTCACATGTAACGATTGGCAGGTTAATTGGCCATGGTATTACCCCTGGTAAGTAGTAGGAGTGGGACGGTGGGAGGAGCAGGGTGGCAGACTCAGAATAGAAGGGAGTCCTTTTCCGGGTTTATAACTCGATGAACCTACAGCTACGTTAGCGGGCGTGCAGCGTGGGTTTACTAGGTTAACTCCCGGAATCGCGGGACCGTCATATGTTGAAAGACTGGAGCGACTAGGCTTGTATACACTGGAATATAGAAGGATGAGAGGAGATCTTATCGAAACGTATAAGATTATTAAGGGGTTGGATACATTAGAGGCAGGAAACATGTTGCCAATGTTGGGGGAGTCCAGAACAAGGGGCCACAGTTTAAGAATAAGAGGTAGGCCATTTAGAACTGAGATGAGGAAAAACTTTTTCAGTCAGAGTTGTGAATCTGTGGAATTCTCTGCCTCAGAAGGCAGTGGAGGACAATTCTCTGAATGCATTCAAGAGAGAGCAAGATAGAGCTCTTAAGGATAGCGGAGTCAGAGGGTATGGGGAGAAGGCAGGAACGGGGTACTGATTGAGAATGATCAGCCATGATCACATTGAATGGCGGTGCTGGCTCGAAGGGCCGAATGGCCTCCTCCTGCACCTATTGTCTACTGTCTAAACTGATACCCACCTGGCCGGGCTGCTTGAGTGGGCAATCTTGCATGTTAATGAATGGCATCCGCACAGCAGGTGGGCTGCACAGCCAGTCAGCGAGCGGGCACTCGTTTCCATTGGGGTTCGCCTTCTGCAAGAAAAGAGCCACGGTAAATGCTTAGATGCATTAATGTACAAGCAAAATAACGTCGGTGCTGCAAATACTGAAGTCAGCAATACTGAATGTTAAGCAAAATATAAAGTACTGGAGGAACTTAGCGGGTCAGGCAGCATCTTGGGAGGAAGTGGAGAGATGACATTTTGGGTCAGCACTTTTCTTAAGACTGGTTTTAGTATTCAGATTTCAGTACTGTTAACATCAATGATATTTCATTGAACATAGAACAGTGCAGCACAGTAAATAGGCCCTTCAGCCCACAATGTGCCGAACATGATACCAAGTTAAACTGATTTAATCTGCCTATACGTGATCCATATCCCTCCATTCCCTGCACTTCCATATGCTTATCTATAAACCTCTTAAACGTCACTATTGTATCTGCTTTCACCACCACTCTTGGCACTGTGTTCCATGCCCCCACCACTCTCTTGTATAAAACAAAACCTGCCCTGCACATCGCCAATAACCCCCCCCCCCCCCCCCCTCACACCTCTCTCTCCTTATAGCTATGCCCTCGAGTGCTGGACATTTCCACCCTTGGAAAAAGATTCTGATTGTCTATCTATCTATGCCTCATAATTTTATGTACTTTTATCACATCTCCCCTCAACCTCGAACATTCTAGGAAGAACAATCCAAGTCTATCCATCAAATATAAATCAATAGCACACTTCAAATGTAAAGATATTCACAGTGTACCTCTCTTACAATATGAACACATACTTATTATAAATTTATTAATACCGTTCACATAACTGATAGTTTCATGATTTTAGTTTCAAAGAGATCACAAAGTGCAAAGTTACAACTAATAGCAGCCAAAATTAAGGTACATGATAATCAAGAGCAGATAAGATTTATAATATTCAAGTAATAACTGCGATCATTATGAATTATAACTCAATGTCCAATTCACTTATGAATCAGCTTATACCTCAGAAAAGGCCACTTCACGTTTGGACTTGAATTAATTTATATGTTCAGTGATGGTCCTATTGGAATTTAGAATTTGAACCTTTGAGACCCACAAAGTGTCTGAAAATCAAGGCTGTAATCTCCAACTCAAGTTTATACTCAAATCCTGATGGAATACTTTCCAGTATCTGTGCATTCCTGATGAGTTCAGTAGCATTTAGTAACTACGCCAATCCCAGGGTAATTTGCAGTATTCATTCAATAATTGTATAATTAATGTGGTTTGCACTTTGTGTGCACATACCAGCAAATAAACAATGAAAGAAGACAGCTTTTAAGCACAGATGAATCAAGATCAATAGAATCAACCCACTAGAAATGCAAACAATGCAATGGGGCGCTCTGTATGTAAAAAGACAGTTTACCTTGGTCAGCATCGGTACCAAGCAGTAATCCAGGTCAGCTGCCATGGTGCAAGAATTCCTGCAATCTCTTTCTGAACCCTACATAAGATCAGAAATTCATTTAATCAGTTGATTTACGCAGCCAAAACATGTCAATCAGCATTGGTCACTGCTACCAATCTTAGACCCTGGGTTATACGTGGCACGAACACCAACTGATTCGCTATCCAAAAACTTGGAACTCTATTTGGTCATCTGCCTTTTCCTTGAAAACAATTCAGCCCCAGAATCCAGATTGTTACCTCTGTTACGATAAACATGGTGTAATTTCTCAATCAGGTTTAGAATAGAAGCCAAATATCTCAGAATTCATTAAAAAAACTATTATGAGCATAGGCACAGTCACAATTTCTCCCCTATCACCTTGGTGATCAAAGTAGCTTTTGTATGGCAGAGATTATACTTCTCAAGTAACAGTGTCACTAAGCCAATGCCTATTGAAACCCTTTAACTCGGGTATGAAAGAAGAATATTTCTTTGGGAATAACATAACAAATGTGCACAATCTAACCATACAAAGTTACAGTCTGATAGCAAGGAAAAAAAGCTGTCGAGGAACTCA
This sequence comes from Rhinoraja longicauda, assembly GCF_053455715.1. Classification (NCBI taxonomy): domain Eukaryota; kingdom Metazoa; phylum Chordata; class Chondrichthyes; order Rajiformes; family Arhynchobatidae; genus Rhinoraja; species Rhinoraja longicauda. Next base: position 6,177,561 of record NC_135987.1, read on the forward strand.
GCAAGTCAGGTAGCATGGGGATGAGACCCTTCCTCTGGGCTTACAAGAGACAGGATCTAGGTAGCTGTGGGAGTCGGTGGGATTGTCGTAAATGTCAGTGGATAGTTTGTCTACTGAGGAGTAAAGGGGAGAGAATTGGTTCAATTAAATTTGAGGGCGACTGGAAGTTAGTGGTAAAGATGAAAAAAAATTAAAGAGTTGCAAATCCTACAAAGGTTAAATTTATGATAATAGTTGGTGGTTTTATTATACAAAATCTTGTTGGACCCAACCTGCACACTTACAACATCCAGTACAGAGAAGCAACTTTTCTCAAAGATACCACAATGGTAACTTGGCAGTAAAGGCCTGAAGTATTGTGAAATAACACTTCCTTCAAGTAGTGAACAGAAAATAAAAGGATCTTTTCTCATCTAAATCTATCCATTTATAATCAAAAAATTTAAGATGCTTTGCACCACTAATTTATTACATAGATAAACTTCTCCTAGTTTAGTTTAGAAAACTCTTATTGCAAGAAAGTTTAAGACTGTTACCAGAGTTTTGATGGCCCCAAAGCTCGTGATGGCTTGGCGGAGTGAAGGGATATCGGCTTCAAAATTCAGGTCGGGAGATTCCTCTGGTTTTAGGGTCAGGTCCTTCAATCTGGAAATGGAGTGAAGTGTCAATATCAATGAAAGGAGGTCTTTCAGCCTCTTTTCAGAAGCACGGAAATATGTCCTTCGGCCCACTGAATCCGCGCCAAACAGCAATCACCCCCCTAGCTTACACACGAGGGACAGTTTACAATTTTATCAAAGCCAACTAACCTACAAACCTGTAAGTCTTTTGGAGTATGGGAGAAAACCCACGTGCTCACAGGGAGAACGTTCAAACTCGGTACAGATAACGCCGGTAGTCAGGATTGAACCCGGGTCTCCAGCGATGTAAGGCAGCAGCTCTACCGCTGTGCCTCCTGCATATCTTTTTGATTATTTATTTAATATTTAATGACGTGCCATTATTTACGTAATTGAATGGAGATCCCTTAAGTCACAGAATCCCACTTTTCAGTTGTACCCAACTGAGCGCTGAACCGAGCTTGCTTTCTTCGACACAACTCCCAACGGTCCCATTAGCTTTCTCCATTCCCTGCAATTTATTCCCACTCACAAATTCATCAACACCCCTTTGATTCTTCTTCCGCTTCCCACTTGCCAGTTAAAGTAACAATTAATCTAACATACCAGTTAATTACCATTTTTGCCTCTGGGATGTGGAGTGAAACTAAGGGGCTGGCCGCTGCATGCAAACTTCATTCAGACAGTAGGAGCCAGATCCCTGGAGTGGAGAGACAACAGCACCACTGTGCTGCTCCTGACAGCTACAAGTATTAAGCCCAAGAGAAAGGCCTACACTCCTCACTAGAGATTGCTTTAGATAAATTTCTATTTAAATATCAATAGCAAAGAAAAGTTGCCAACATTTAAATCAACTCACCTCTCCAGGCAGGCTGTAATTTGATTGATTGGCTGGTTATTCTGGGGATATTCCAATTGATGAATAAGGCAATTGAACTGACCAAGCAGCTAAAGGGAAATGAAAACTGCATTTACACAACATAAATTTGCATCAACATGAATCAAAAATTAATTTATAGGATCAATTGGTAGCTCAATGATTATATTGAAGGACTGGTAATTCAGAGTTCTGTCCAAATTATTTGGATAAGAGTTCAAGGTGCACCATAGTTAGCTAATAAATGTTGCATCTAAATTTATTGTCTGTTATATGAAAGTACAGGATTTGCATAAACTGAATGGGTGCATTAATCTCAATTTGAAACAAAAGGCAATTACTTGACCTCACACTGTCTTGTCTAGCTGCACACACTCTTTACACCCTTTGCACTAAAATGTCATCAACCCTTAAGGTCATTTCATTCCTCAGCAATAAATAGGCAAACCAGTCTGTTCAAAGGCAATTTGTTATGAACAACAAATGCCAGAGGTGCCCATTCCCCATGAATTATATTTTAAAATATATTTTGTGCACACGGACCAAAAGAGGTTGCCTGCTTGCAGCAACAGTAACCTACAATTAACAAAGAGAAAGAGGAAGCACTGACTGAATGGAGAAGGTCCAGCACAGAGAAAGGACTTCCCCTTCGAATGGGGGAGTGGGGTTCATGGCATAAAGGACCACAATTTAATGTCTCTTTTCAATGGTCTCATCAGCAATAAGGCAGCACCATCTCACTACATTCCAGCCAAATTGATGCACGCACACATGATGGAACTCCAGTCCAACTGTTGATTCATAGGAAAGAACACTAATCAATTGGACAAGCTGCAAGGGGAAGATTTGGTGTAGTTTCGCTCAGTGGCAAAGGCACATTTTCAATATCACTACGAAACTCGATTTTTAGTTGCATCAAACCAAAGAGATTCTAAGTGGCCACTCACATGATCAAACTCAGTAATCACAGTAATAACATACATTTTGAAATTCAAAAACAAAGTAAAACCAGGCATGGCAGAACTCCATCTCCATTAAGATGCTATCAATGCAAAGAATAAACAATTGAGGCCAGGGGTCAATTAGTCACCAAACGATAAAGCTGAGATCAAATGGGCTTTAATAAAGAGGTGCAAAACATGATTTAAAGGGGGGTTTTAATGAAGAGCGAAAACACAAATGGTTACAACACTAAACAGGGTTAAATATGAAAACTGCAAAAATGTGGTGCACGGGATCATGTAGGGATATGGGAATAAGAACAAAGATGTGTAAAATTCCAATGTTGGACCGACTTGGGAGTTAGTATTGGTCAATGGATGGTAAAATTGAATTTTCTGCCAGACAGGAGATGGTCAGCTATTTTGCACCAGATCATGTCCTGTGGAGAAAGGATAGATCAGACAAAAAATAAGGCAATATAATACGTGGAAGGTGAACACAGGAGGAAGACAATGGGGGGAAACTGAACCATTTAATGGAGGATCAGGCACTGCAGTCTGAAATAATCATTAGATTTAGCTTTTGATTTACCCACTGGCTTGATTTATTATTACTAGTTGGACCTATAAGACCTTTAATGTAAGAGTCATCTTATATAATGCAGCATCTGGATTGGATTGGACATGCTAGATGCAGGAAACATGTTCCCAATGTTGCGGGAGTCCAGAACCAGGGGCCACAGTTTAAGAATAAGGATAGGCCATTTAGAACCGAGATGAGGAAAAACTTTTTCACACAGAGTTACGAATTTGTGGAACTCAGAAGGCAGTGGAGGTCGATTCACTGGAAGCATTCAAAAGAGAGTTAGATAGAGCTCTTGGGGCTAGCGGAATCAAGGGATATGGGGAGAAGGCAGGAACGGGGTACTGATTGCGGATGATCAGCCAGGATCACATTGAATGGCGGTGCTGGCTCGAAGGGCTGAATGGCCTCCTCCTGCACCTATTTTCTATGTATCTTATCTTATACACTACTGAATGCAAAAGTTTACAATGAACAAAACTTTGCATGGCCCCTCAAATACATTCAGCTCTTACCCAATAAAGCTGCTGAATTTGTTGGTGCAAGGATTCTTCTTTCAGCTGTTGAACAAGATCAATCTGCTCCTGGAGACAAACCTCTCTACTCCGCAGGCACTCCATGTGACGGCTGATACAACTATGAATTTGAAATTTTACCTATAAAAGAACCAGAAACCAAACCATGGCATTCATTTCTCAAAAAATGTCATACGTCTATAATACAATGAAATGCTACAGACTAGAGATAGGGTATGTGGATGGGGAATAGACTGGGTAAATGCGCAGTTGGGGAATTGAGAACCAGGGGACATAGGTTGAAGGAGAGGTGGGGAGAAAGATTTATTGGGAACCTGAGGAGCAATATTTTTATTTCAACACACAAAAGATGGTAGGTGTATGGAACAAGCTGCCGGAAGAGGTAGTTGAGACAACTATTATCACACTGTTTAAGAAGCATTGAAGACGGGTACATGGATGGGATGGGTTAGAGGGATATGGGCCAAGCGCAGGCAGGTGGGACTAGTGCAGATGGGGCATTTTGGTCAGCTTGGGCTAGTTGGGCCGATTTCATGTTGTATGACTATGACTATTGATTTACTTTGTGAAATTAACCTTATTGCATTTGCCAGTTAGTTGTTGCCCACCACTTTTTATAGTACAAGTTACTTTACCTCATGACTGTTTGCTTTCATTTCTTGTTCGGCCTGAAAGATGGTGTTAATGGCCATTTCCAGATCTCGTTTGGCCTGCATACAGTTAGTTAACGAATCCTTGAATTGGAAGTTGGTAGTTTCCCCACCTTGGGCGTGTGTTGGGTTCATCTTGGTCTTAGCTGAAAAAAGAGGAAGTCATGAAAAATTCAACTGCGGACATGGGTGTGCAAGATTAGCAGGGAGGGTCACACACTGAATAAACCCTCACCAAATTACTGAACTTTAAAAGCAACTCTAGGTTAATCAGTCAACTTACAAATTGCACGGCCATGGTATTCCAAATTTTGTGCACGCAGGTTTATTTTCCAAAATGTGTGTCAAAAATCAAATACCTCAGAAAATGTTGCTATTCAACTGCAGATGCTGGTTTAAACCAAAGATAGACACAAAACGCTGGAGTAACTCAGCAGGACAGGCAGCATCTCTGGAGAGAAGGAATGGGTGACATTTCGGGTCTGAAGAAGGGCCTCGACCCGAAACATCACCCATTCCTTCTCTCCAGTGATGCTGCCTGCCCCACTGAGTTACTGCAGCTTTTTGTATCTATCCTCATTGAACAACCCTGTTGTAAAGTTTTGGATCATAAAATGTTGTCACAAACTCATTGATTAACTTGAGGAACATTGAGGCTGACATTTGCATGCAAATGCTCGTAGGAATTCCAATAATTCTGCATTTTAAATATCTTAAATTTGCAGATCATTTACTATACAGTCATCCCTCTGAAAATGACTGAAACTCAATTCTAAAATGTTTTAATTGACACAAAATCGCAGCAGTTGAAGGATTACTGTACGGTTTATCACTCAATAGCACTGGCAGATTCTAAACATTTTCCGATACATTAGCACCTAACTGTAAACTTAATATCTATACTGATAGAATATTAAAAGGTCTAAAAAAGGTTCTTGACCCAAAACATCACCCATTCCTTCTCTCCAGAGATGCTGCCTGTCCTGCTAAGTTACTCCAGCATTTTCTGTCTATCTTTGAATATTAAAACACTGCAGGTTTGAGGGTTCGCAACTAAGTTATTAAGCTAAATCCTAGCATGCACACAAACTGCCTCAGTACAAATATTCAGAATAAATTTTCATCAATACTTCTGGAGCCTGAACAGTTGTTTATAGTTCCTTTACTGTGACAGAATCCTGCAGAGGGTAATCATATGAAGATAAGAATAACCTAGATTAAAATCTTTTGAAGAATCTAAAAAGTATACTCGTCTAGAGAGACAACAAGCAATCTGCTATAGAAATTCCGTGGGACAAGAGCATTGAGGGGGTGGGGGAGAAGAGGGGAGGAATGCAACTTTTCGGATCAAACCCTGCATCTGTCCAGACCAGCCGAGTTCTTCCGGCAGTAAAATGGAGACACAATAAACCGCAGATACTGGAATCTTGAGCAGAAAACAAAGAACTGGAGGAACTCCGCAGATTGTTTGCTGCTCCACATACCAACATCTGAAGTCTCTTGCGTCTTTATCTTCAGACTTGTTTTTCCATGCAAATAAAATATTTAGGTGGATTGGGACAACACTTAAAATTCCTTATGCTGCTGCACAAAGCTGGTGGGGTGGCATTCTTGTCCAACTCTCGTCTAACCCCCAGGCCCAGCTTCTTAACTCCAACTCACTTCCTTGACTTCAACCCACTGTCTGCTAGTATACATTGAACACTTTAGGATACTGTGGACAATGCACGCCTAGTTGGAAGTAGCTTCTGCTGGGAAGGAAGTCAGATCCCTTCGCCGATCTGTGCAGACACAATGTACTGCATGCAACCCGGCAAAGCAAATGTGTGGCGTTCCCAGTTGTCGAGTGGACGGGCTCCTCTCTGGAGGAACTGTTTCAGTCAAGAGGGTGGAGCAGCACAATTCCTCGACCGACAGGGTGAGGGAAGCGGTGGGGGGACCCGGCGGTAACGGGGCCGTCGAACGTGGCACCGGGAGCGGGCGGGCGCAGTGGGCCCGGGCCGGGTGTAGGAGTCACTCCGGTTCCACAGCCTGGGAAGGGGGCGGAAGAAAGGGCTGAAAGTCCCTCCGAGCGCTGCGCTCGACCAAGGCCAACACCGTACCGGTGAGCATGACGCCAGCGGTTACCCCGGTCACAGACGCTCACTCCGCCGCCCTCACCTCCGTCGTCGCCGCTCCTCAGCCGGGCCGCCGCGGCTATTTATACCAGCACGCTGGCCTGCGCGCTGACGTCACGCAGACCCGGGCCACGCACACAGCCCGCCACAAGCTGGTCGCCGGCGTGCACGTACACAGGAGGCAGACTGCAGCAAGCGTATGTATCTCCAGCACACAAGCCCGCTGTATCACTGGCATACAGGGCTGGGAGTGAGTGCACAGCTGCTCAGATAAGATTGACCAACTTTGCAAACATTTCCAAAGAGGCAACTTCTACGATGCACAATGCCACTTCCACAAAAAAGTATTTGAGATTTAAATATACCAGGTTAAGGCGAACAAAATATCTCATGAAGTGTAGGAAAGAACTGCAGAGTTACTCCAGCATTTTGTGAATAAATACCTTCGATTTGTACCAGCATCTGCAGTTATTTTCTTAAAGAACTGCAGATATTGGTTTACACCGAAGATAGACACAAAATGCTGGAGTAACTCAGCAGGACAGGCAGCATCTTTGCCGATGAGGAATGGGTGACGTTTCGGGTCGAGGCCCTTCTTCAGACTGAAGGGTCCCATTCCTCATCTCCAGAGATGGTGCCAGTCCCGCTGAGTTACTCCAGCAAGTCTCATGAATTTATTCACTCACCCTTTGTATCATCAATAACACAAAGGGAATAAGCACTATTTTAAGCAGCATTTGTAAACATTTAAAAGTAAGTCTGAGAAACATGAGCGTTAAAGTGCAAGAACCAAGAAAAAGGCAGGTGCTGGCAAACGACCTAAAATTTTAATTTATCTGCATTCATCACAAATCCCAACTTGCCGTGAACGTTTCCTTGTTTTTTGCTTTCATTCTGATGGTGCAAGAAGCTGTGGGTGATGCAAGCTTGCTGAGAGATAAGAGGTTTCAGAAACAGGAACTACAGATGCTGGTTTACTAGAAAAAAAACCCAAAGGGTTAGATGGATAGGTGACGTTTGGGGCTTCTTCAGACTGGGACGAGTTGGATACGAGATTGTAGTTGTTCATATGGCCGCTTGCAGAGGCAACAAGCCAAGTAGATGTTTGTCTTCTCATCCAAATGAAACACAGGCGACCGACGGTACTTAGTAGCACCAACCTGCATTGTTCAACAACATCATGGGAGGAAATTGAATGCTTCCTCTGGCAACAATGGGAAGGACTTTAATTTTGAGTTGCAAGTTAGAAACAGGCCAAATGAGGTTTACCAGAACACTGCCTGGATTGTTCTTTACAATTAACTATCTGACTGTGTACTCTCCTCCAAGTTTGGAGTCAATGCCATGTCCAGCACTTACTTTTTTGCTCGATCCGTTATTCCTTCGTATTTGCTTGCAATGCCCGAACACTAACATTTTTCGTAAAGAACACTCTTTTCTCTCTGAAAACCAACATATAATTCTCTTATTTTATCTCTGTACTGCCCTGACATGTCTGAAGAGTCTCGACCCAAAACATTACCTTTCCTTCTCTCCAGAGATGCTGCCTGTCCCGTTGAGTTACTCCAGCATTTTGTGTCTATCTTCGATTTAAACCGGCATCTGCAGTTTTCTTACACATCTAATTCTCTCCTGCTATCTAAATATTGCCCCACTTCTCCATTCTTCTTACCAAAGTGGATAATCTCACATTTCCCATCATTTTACAAACTCATTTAACCTTCAAGTTTGCCATATATAAAATGAGAGGCATTGGTAGACTAGACTGGCAGAACCTTTAGGCTGGGTGGGAAAAAAACTAGAGGGCACAGCTTTAAGGCAAGAGGGGTAAAGTTCACAGTGGATGTGTGGAGCCTTTTTTTTTTAAACACAGAGTGGTAGTACCTGGAACGAGCTGCCACCGATGGTGGAGGCAGATATAATAGTGACATTTATGAGGCCTTCAGGTAGACACATGGATGTACAAGGAATGGAGGGATATCGATCATATGCAGGCAGAGATTAGCTTAATTTGTTGTCATGCTTGGCACGAATAGCATGGGCTGAAGGGCCTGCTCCCGTGCTGTACTGTTTTGTGTTCTATCTTGCATTGCAGACTGCTGGTGCAGCTGACCTCCAAGTTCTGCAGTAGATGGGTTCCTAGAAAACGTTTAGTGGTATGCCGTACTCTGAGCAGGCACCAAGAAAAAGAGTTGGAAGAAAATAAACTTGTTTACATTCATTCAAATAAATTCCATGGGATTGAATCCTATATCCATCTCAAATTTGGGGTAATGATTTGTGAATTCAGTAAGGGTGAAATTCCATTATCAGTATGTCCTATTATAGAGGTAATCTGAACTAACTTGCTAACGATATTTCTTTACCAATATTAATTCCCAAACCTCTTCATTCTCTTTGCTCTTGTTTACCTGTTATTAAAAGTTTTAAAGAGTTTTTACAACAAGATATTTGACTTAATTCCTTACAATCTGTTAGGTTACTAGCATTTTATTTACACTACCTTTATCAATACTTCTAAATTCTCCCAAAATGTAGTTTTTTTGCAACTTCAATCTAATACCATCAATAACTTTTAATTGACCAATGATTGGGGCAGTCATTGAGAGTTGCTATATAGTTAGATGTTTACCACTATTTAACAATGTCATATATTTTAATCAACATTTCCCAATTTACCATCGGCAACTCACATGCCCCCAACATCCAAACATCTGCTTAATTGTCTTTATTTAAATTTGACTTGTTTTGGAGAGGTTTGTCACTTTTGAGTAGCATAGTTTACTTCAAGGTATATTCATCTTTGGCCTTCAATCTCTTTGCAGAGATTATGCCTTTTTTTGACTAATACCTTTTGTATCGTTTATTATTGCCACATGTACCGAGATAGAGTGAAAAGTTTTGTTTGCATGCCAATAGATAACAGGGATGCGATTTTGCTGGCTCTCCATTGGACCACTTAGACAATAAGAACACTTACATCAGGCTGTTCAACACCTTCATCACTTCCAAACTTGTTATCCAACTGAGTGAACTAGGTGTAGGAAGGAACTGCAGATGGTGTTTTAAACTAAAGATATACACAAAATGCTGGAATAACTCAGCGGAACAGACAGCATCTCTAGAGAGAAGGAATGGGTGACGTTTCTGGTCGAGTCCCTTCCTTGGACTGATCGGAACTAGGTCTCTCAGTCCTTTGCAACTGGATCCTCGATTTCCTCATTGATAGACTATAATCAAAATGAATCGGCAACAATACTTTCTCCTTGATAACGAGCACTTCACCACAGCAGGGCTGTGTGATCAGTCCCCTGCTCTACTCACTCTATACACATCCACAGTTCCAACACCATCTTTAAATTCACCATTGTTGGATAAATAACAGGTAACAATGAGTATAGGAGGGAGATTGAAAGGTGCAAGAACAATCAGCAAGACCAAGGAGCTGTTGACTTTAGAAGACTTTAGAACCTGTCTTCATTGACGGGTTGACGGTGGAGAGACCACTTCAAGTTCCTGGGTGTGTAAATCTCTGAGAATCTGCCCTGGTCCCCGCACAGTTATACAAGCAGAAGAAAGCCCATCAACCCCTTTATTTCCTTAGAAGATTGAGGAGATTCGGTACATCTGCAAAAACTCTCTTGAACTTTGTCAGGGTCTATGATACAGAGCATATTGACTGGTTGCATCACGGCCTGGTTCGGCAGCTTTAAAATCCAGAAACAAAGGAGATTACAAAAAGTGCTGGACACTGACCATCATAGATACCAACTCCCCACCATCAAAGGGATCTACAGGAGACACTGCCTCAATAAGGCAGCCAGTATCAAAGACACAACCCACCCTGGCCATGTTCTTATTTTACTCCGACCATCGGGAAGATGATAAGAGTTGAAAACCGTGACCACCAGGAATTGCTTCTTCCCAACAACCATCAGTTTCGTGAACACTACACAACGCTAACATCAGCTGCAAACAATGGACTGCCTATGGTTGCACCGAGGACATTAAAAAAAAATTGCATTAGTATTGAGATTATTAATTTATTGAATTTTTGTTCATAATGCAGTAAATTGAAATACAGGACTATGCCCTAGCTTATGGGAGGTCTGTTCAGTGGTCTGATAACAGCAGGGAAGAAGCTGCTGGTATGTGCTTTACCTGATTATAGTACAAGACTTTTCAAAGAGAAACAACTACAACTGAAACTATTATTCAGTCCAAATAATGGACAATGGAGTTTAAACTCCACACAACCCGGTTTCCATCTGAAAACATCTAATCTGTCAGCATATGTCTCTAATCCATTTTCTCTCATGTTTATTTCTACTGCCCATTAAATGTATCTAAAATAATCACCTCAACCAGTCACATGGTAGGAAGGTCCATATTTCTGCAATTTCTTCATGGAATTTGTGACTACATTACATGTATAGGTCTGGGCCCCATGAGGAAAATCAGATTTAAAACCACCTTATTGAATACCTTCATAGTTTTTCAAACTGCTAATTGGGTGAACCGACAGTCTTCTCTTCTCCGTAGAAAGAAACCCATCCGTTTTAGGCTTAGGTACAACTAACTATTACATTTTTGATGTAGTAATGTGAGTGATAACAGACAATTTTTCTCATCTATAATTGCAAATCGTTGTTTGATCTAAATATTGTAAAAACATCTGAACCCCCCCACCCAAGCATTTAACTGCAAAAATACAGAGTTTCTCAACAAAAGGAGTAGGTGGCATGACACAATCAGTAAATAACACAAGATCCCTTCCAGCTGGAAGGTAAAAGTTTATTTTTAAGACACGATCAGCAAATTACTTGGATTTTGCCCTCATCCACAATCTCCATTAGATTTAAAAGTTAATATTGTACAAAACAATCACTGTTAACAACATGTAACAATCCTTGTAAATAAAACAACAGATATGCATTTTCACAGTCTGCTCCAGAAGGAGGAAAGCATCAAGAAAACTTCATTTTATACATTTTGAAATGCAGATGATTCATTAGATTGTGTCTATTCATTATTTTGCATAGCCCAAATAAGTAACACAATGTGAAAATTCAGCACTAAATGGAAGCATTCTTCTGTACATCATGAATGGTGAAAAGCTCATGTATAAACCATGCATCAGAAGCTTTTTAGTTGAGATTATAGATTAGTGGAACATTAAACCTCCAACATTTAATGTTCCACTCTGTTATCAGGCTAGAATACCATTCAATTCACCTCTACCCCACTGCAGACATTGGACTTTGTCTCTGGAACTAGTGCGCCACAATGCTGAGAACTACATTCAGCACTCTTTATCTTCACATTGCTCTATCTATTGTACTTGAGTTTGGCTTGACTGCATTTATGTATGTTATAATCTGATTTGGTAGAATGCAAAACAAAGCTTTTCACTATACCTCAGTACATGTAACAATAATAATAAACCTAAACCCAAACCTAATGTACAGCCAAATATATACTGAAATAATCAAAGTCCTGGAACTTACAGCCAGCGGCAATGTTCACCAAAGCCCTCAAAGAAAGCAGCAGCTTACAAAGATCTGTTAATCTGTAATGCCCCTCCTTTCCCAAAATCAACTTCCATCGATCATCAACCAAACGGGATTGATTGCACTCAGTAACATTTGATATCATCTGACGAAAGGTTCCGACCCAAAACATTACCCATCCTCTTTCTCCAGCAATGCTGCCTGACCAGCTGAGTTACTCCAGCACTTTGTGTCTATCTTTGATATCATCAAGCAGGCTGAGCAACAATGGAGAATGTTTAATGACCACGGAATTTGGAATGTTATAAGATCATAAGAGATAGGAGTAGAATTAGGCCATTCGGCCCATCAAGTCTACTCTGCCATTCAATCATGGCTGATCCATCTCTCCCTTCTAACTCCATTTAAAAAAAAAAATCTTTAGGCTGCACCGTACATTCTCCTGCCTTCTCCCCATAACCTCTGACACCCGTTATTGAGCAAAGTAACCCACAATATTATGGTCCAGGAAATGTTCAGAAAGACTTATGAATAAGGGCAGCATTGTTTCACTCATTCAAACCTGGCACAGGATACTTTGTAACTTTGTCAGCACCCTTTACATGGTAACTATTTGCATACCTTGGGTATGCAAGCAAAGAATTTCACTGTGACTTGGCACATGTGACAATAAAGTATTCAATTCAATTCAGAAATGACTATTTAAAAAAAGACTTTAACAGGAAGAATAAGTTGATGTTCTGGGATTTCAAAAAACGGGTTTCCATTTACAAGGACCTAAACAACACATCTTGTACAGGAGCAGTCTAATACTGAGAGCAGCTTCTGAATGTTCACAATTAAGAGTCTGCTCTCAGTTTCAGTGTAGAGACAATAATTTCACGTCATAACCACCTATTATGCTATTTGTGCTATTATTTTTTAATAGAGACCGGGCGTCAGTTCGTTAAACAGGTTGTGTCTGGGATTTATATCGATCAACAAGGAAATCAGGTCTGTTCAGTTTCACGTTTGTTACTAAATTTCCTTCATCTTACTTGGCACCAATTTTTAAAAAATGATCACATTTCATATACTAATAGTCACAGAGCACTAAAACAGACCCTTTGGCCCAACTCGATTTAGTGCATTTATTTGTTCCCAGTATAGCATTCTACAACTGTGCCCTCAAGCTAATAGTAAATTCCCAGAATAAAGCTGCCAGACTTTGTGAATCTACATATTTGCTGCCATCCTGATGAGCCAATTTCCTTTCGCAACTTTACATAAGATTCATTGCTGACTGGTTTCTGGGAAATAAAGACCAACTACCAGGTGTACTGAAGATCAATTAGTTCTATCCATGGTTCTACCCAGCCAAATTAGATTCAATGCACTTGCACTTTAGACAATACTCCTGAAGAAACCTTCATTTGAAATTTATACATACAAAAAAGTCAAGCAAAATCTCCATGATGTATAGATTTTCACTGAGTAATCATGGGTTTTATGTCATTTTCAATGGATGACAGCCACAAGCACTCTCTGAATTCTAAAATGTTAAATGCAAAGCAGGACACAGAAACAATAGTCACACTTTTTTTCAACATGGTGTAAATACTAGAGGGCATATGTTTAAGGTGAGAGAGAGAGAGAGAGAGAGAGGGAGAATGTTTGAAGGAGATGGGAGATGCAAGTTTACACACGCATGCATGCACAGTGGTGGATACCTGGATTATGCTGCCACGGTTGGTGGTAGAAACAGCTAGAACAGCAACAATTAAAAAATATGTAGACAGGCACCTGAACAAGCTGGGAATAGAGGGATGCGGACCACATGCAAGCACTAGATTAGTTTAAATCAACATCATGATCAGTACAAGCAGGGTGGGCCAGAGGCCCTGTTCAACTGCTGTACTTTGCTATGTTTCTATGTAGATGCAGCAGGAAAACTGTAAAACTGGTATTTCAGAATCTTTAATAATTGATAATGATTCACGATCAACGACATGATCTGAGCTATGAGCTGTGGAGGGTGAAAATTACTTTGTAGATACAAGACTTTGGAAAACAAATGAACTTTAGTCCCTCTGCAATTAACATTTACTTGACAACACCATAGGTGCTTGTATCATTACAATAGGAATTGAAAATACTCCATATTCAAAAATTAAATAACTGGTTGGTGATACCAGGCATTTCAAGTCAATTGATTGAAGATATTGCATGGAAAAGGCCGTATAAAAACATGCCACTTGACCAAAAGCCACCTATATAATGATTATGTACCTAGAGGAAGTCCATGAATAAAATGGCACCACATTAAAAGTTGTGAGAACTTCTACAGGGTTGCATTGCTGCAGGCTCCTATGAAAGTACTTCCAATACAGTTGATTGAATTGATTGATTCGTGCTTGCTTTCTAATTGCCCAGCAGATAACTTTATCAATAGCTTTTCTCCATGGCCACCTTGGTGTCTCCCATCATAAAAATCCTATCTATCCCTCTTCCACTCTCTTGAAACTAACCTGTTTTCCCTTCCTATTTTGAAGATAGTTACTTGACCTAGCACAGTAATCCTATTTCTCTTTCAGTGACACCATTCCTCTTTTGGTCTAACCTACCAAATAAGTGGGAGTGGTGCAGCAGGTGCACTGCTGCCTCACAGCTTCAGGGACCAGAGTTCAAATCTAACCCATGGTGCTGCCTGGTACAAGCTCTCTACAAGACTGATTGGGTTTCCCACATACTCCAGATTTTTCTACTTCCAAGAGCTGTGCTGATAGGTAGGTAGGTCAGTGGATGTGGGCAAGCTTTAGGAGAATCAGGGACAAGCTGCTGAGTATCTGTGAGAGAACAAGTTACAGGAAAATAGCAGGGGAAATTGGATTTTGACAGGACAGCTCCGAGAGCCAGCATAGCGTTAAGGGGCCAAATGTCCTCTTTGTATGATTTGAGGAAACACAAATCTTTCCTGCATTCTCTATTTTTATGTCAGATTTCTGGAGTATTTTTAGTTTTATCCCACTCCCGCAAGTATGATAATAGTGTGTACGGTAGATCTTAGACAAGTCTTATTGTCTCCTTATTAAGGAGCTAGGAGAGATGGTGTTGTGCTCAAATTGGCTGCCTCCTTTCCCTGTATAACAGTGATTAATGAAGTATAACTAATGAAGAATTTTTGAAAAGAAAAGGGGTTAATGATGTCCAACGGATATGAAATATGTTACGTAAAGGCAAGTTGTTTCCTTCTGCCTAACCAGGTTCCTGGCAATCTGCCACAGGCATGAGCAATGGAAATGTCTCAGCAGCTGATATTCAACGTGTTACTTGTTTAATATTTCCATTAAATCAGCAGAGCTCAATTGTCCTGTTATGATTATTACAGGCTGTGTGAGGTACCATAAGACATAGGAGCAGAATTAAGCCATTCGACCTATCGTAACTACTCTGCCATTCGATCATGGCCAATCTATTTTTATCTCTCAACCCCATTCTCTTGTCTTCTCCCCCTAACCGTGACTCCCTTACTAATCAAGAACCTATCGATGTCCACTTTAAAAATACCCAATGTCTTGGTCTTCACATCTGTCTGTGGCAATAAATTCCACAGCATCATCACCCTCTGGCTAAAGAAATTCCTGCTCATCTCCAGTCCCACAAAAAAAGCCACATAATAAAACCCGCTGAACTAAAAAATCAAAAGGCAAGTCAGTTCATAAGGTTTGAACTAAATGCAATTAACAGGAATCTTGCATCTTAATACAAAACAAAACCCACTGTGAGATAATATTCTCCTAAAGGATTATGTACTCAGTGATATTGTCATCATCATCTATCACTTTTCCATAGAAGAACACACACTCCACCCTTTCTGGGCTGTAACATTCTAATCCTAAAGGAATAAACCAGGTTCAACTCGTCTGCTGGGAGTACAATTCTGTTGCTTACACACAGAAGCTCTATGGGAGAGGGACCATTTGCAAGGGAGAGGGCCTGGTGAGTGGTTGAGGACAGAGGCCCAAGGACAATTTAAACATAAGATTCATCTGACAGAACTTGGAACAGTGGACTTGTCAGCTGATGGCTTAAGGATGTTGATTAGCCGAGTTCTCGCACCAGACTGGAATTAAGTAAATGGCTAATAATAGTATGCAAGATAAATATTGTATGCCAGACAAGTTTTGTTTTTGATATTTTCCTCCTTTTTGACTTCTCTCCCTATAGATTATACAAGCATGTTTGGGGATTTTACTTTCAAGGTACAGGCCATTACACACAGATCCTTTCTCATCTATCACTATACTTTAACAATGGTGACAATTACAATTACAGCACAGAGAAAACAAACATGGAACAGGTGGGTCAAACTCCTAAACCAGTTTATGTCCAAGTTAATGTTAGACACGTGTTACTTGAACCCCACTTCATATTAACCAATTAACTGGGTTTACAATAACTTGTTTTCTGCCTTGTCAAGTACCATCTACAATTTTGTTCTTAACTACTTAACATAGAGTGCAGTAGGATGGCTGGACTATAATATTTGAGGAACTTAATAAACACAACCTTTATTTCCGAGAGCCCCCTCGTCCAACACCAATGCCTCACCTGTTGGCCCACATGACCCTTCACTGCCATCACCTCTTCTCTTCCACCCACCCCCTGCCTTCCCTCCCTCATTCAGCCACCCACACCCCCCTCTTCATCTCTCTCTCCCCCCCAATTCCTTACCTGCCACCTCCCATCCAACCCCCCATCCCAATCATTCACCGAGGCACTCCCCTGTACCTCCATTCCACACCTGGCACTTTACTCATCCCCTGGCCCCCACCAATCATTCACCTGGCCCCCACCCCGCATTTATCAACCCCCCACCCACACCTGTCACCTCCCCTTCTACACACCCAATTGTCACCATTTCTGCCCCCACCCCACTATTCTCCACCTGCCTCCTTCCCCACCCCACGATCTTTCCCCCTTCACCCAGCCCCCCCCACTCCTCACCCAGCCCTCCCCACTCCTCACCCAGCCCCCCCCCACTCCTCACCCAGCCCCCCCCACTCCTCACCCAGCCCCCCCCCCACTCCTCACCCAGCCCCCCCCCCCACTCCTCACCCAGCCCCCCCCCACTCCTCACCCAGCCCCCCCCCCCCACTCCTCACCCAGCCCCCCCCCACTCCTCACCCAGCCCCCCCCCCACTCCACACCCAGCCCCCCCACTCCTCACCCAGCCCCCCCACTCCTCACCCAGCCCCACTCCTCACCCGGCTCCACCACACCGGTCCCTCACTCCCCCCCGCCATCTTTAAAACCCTCCACCCCCCCCCCCTGCGACCATGTCCGCAGGTTCCCCGCGCCCGGTGACGCTCCCCATCCCCATCCCCATCCCCATTCCCATTCCCATCTCCATCCCCATCCCCATCCCGCCGGCTGACAGCGCGGCTCCCACCGCGAATCCCCGGCTACTCACCCGCCGTCCCCTTTACCCGCCGTCCTGTCCCGTCCCGCCCGGCGCCGCTTCACCTTCAGCCGCCCGCCGGCACCAAGTCTCGCGAGATCCGGGGGCCACTCCGGACCCACCCACCCTGCAAAGCCCGAGGGGGTGCTGGTCTGCCCACTGTAATCAATGGAGATCAACATCCCTACAATTAACAAGAAATCAGAATGTTATTACATCATAGCATTATATACAGTATTTTACAACTAACAACCACGTTTATATCAGTCCAAGAATCTACTATAACTTTTATTCTTTTACAGGATGGTAAAACCCCCCTATCATTCCGGAATGGTTTGGTCCTCAACATTCGCATTGATGTCGTCGCTCCCGCTGGTCCTCCCAGTATGCCGCCCCCCAGCGTCCGGGTGGCCACACTGCACGATGCCTCTGTTCGGTCCGCATGGTGGTCCTGGGTCTGCAGTCTGGGTTTACAATCAGCTGTGTAGAAAGGGACTGCAGATGCTGGTTTACACAAAGTGTAATGATAGACACAAGGTGCTGGGACGGGGCAGCATCTCTTAGAGAAGGAATGGCTGACGTTTCGGGTCGAGTCCTCGAGACTCTTCTTCAGACTGAGAGTCAGGGAGATATAGAGATATGGAAGGGTAAGGTGTGAAAACGAGATATCAAAGGGGATGCGTTTCAAGGAAAATGTAGAATAGATCGTTGTTAGCTGAGAGGAAGGTGACAACGAGGCATACAATCAGTAAAATTTAATCAGGAGGACAGTTAAACTAGTTGGAGAACTAGGATGGGGAAGGGACAGAGAGAGAGGGAAAGCAAGAGTTACTTGCAGTTGGAATAGTCAATATTCATACCACTGGGGTGTAAGCTGCCCAAGCGAAATATGAGGGGCTGTTCCTCCAATTTGCTTTGGGCCTCACACTGACAATGGAGGCCCAGGACAGAAAGTTCAGTATGGGAATGGGAGGGGAGTTAAAGTGTTTAGCAACCAGAAGATCAGGTAGGTCGAGGGGGACTGAGCGAAGGTGTTCAACGAAATGATCGTGGAGCCTGCCCTTGATCTCGCCCTTGATATAGGAGTCCACACCTGGAACAGCGGATACAGTAGATGAGGTTGGAGAAGGTGCAAGTGAACTTCTGCCTCACCTGAAAAGACTGTCGGGGTTCTTGGATGGAGGAGGTATCAGGACAGGTTTTGCATCTCCTGCGCTTGCAGGGGAAAGTACCTGGGGAGGGGGTGGTTTAGGTGGGAAGGGACGAGTTAACCAGGAAGTTGCAGAGGGAACAGTCTCTGACGAAAAGGATGGAGATGGAAAGATGTGGCTAGTGGTGGGATCCTGTTGGAGGTGGTGAAAATGTTGGAGGATTATGTGTGGTATGTGACTTATAAACCTACTGACTCCCACAGCTATCTAGCTTACTGTCTCCATCACAAGAGATAGACAATCAACTGTCATCTCTTATAAACCTACTCCCTCCCACAGCCATCTAGGTTGCATACAACACATACAGCACAGATAACTTGTGTCTCATTGAGAGGAAACGCTTAGTTTGCAATGAAAGAGAAGGCAGGGATAAGCAAAACAGAGAAAATATCTCTGACATGGTGAGACAAAATGAGTACATGTGGCAGTTAGCATCAGACTATTCTGCTTTGACTTTGTCATGTGTTGGGAGCAAAAGCCCAGCCTAAACGGAAGAAGTACACCATCTTACAAACTACTGATAATGATGAGGAAAAATTTCGTTCTGCAGTTTTGTGAATCATAAAGTCATTTCAAGAGAAATTCATCCCTGACATATGAGAGATCATTTCAAGAAACATAGAAACATAGAAAATAGGTGCAGGAGTAGGCCATTTGGCCCTTCGAGCCTGCACCGCCATTCAATATGATCATGGCTGATCATCCAGCTCAGTAACCTGTACCTGCCTTCTCTCCATACCCCCTGATCCCTTTAGCAAAAAGGGCCACATCTAACTCCCTCTTAAATATAGTCAATGAACTGGCCTCAACTACCTTCTGTGGCAGAGAATTCCACAGACTCACCACTCTCTGTGTGAAGAAATGTTTTCTCATCTCGGTCCTAAAAGACTTCCCCCTTATCCTTAAGCTGTGACCCCTGGTTCTGGACTCCCCCAACATCGGGAACAATCTTCCCGCATCTAGCCTCTCTAACCCCTTAAGAATTTTATATGTTTCGATAAGATCCCCCCTCAGTCTTCTAAATTCCAGTGAGTACAAGCCTAGTCTATCCAGTCTTTCTTCATATGAAAGTCCCGCCATCCCAGGGATCAATCTAGTGAACCTTCTCTGTACTCCCTCTAAGGCAAGAACGTCTTTCCTCAGATTAGGAGACCAAAACTGCACACAATACTACAGGTGCGGTCTCACCAAGGCCCTGTACAACTGCAGTAGAACCTCCCTGCTCCTAAACTCAAATCCTCTTGCTATGAATGCCAACATACCATTCGCTTTCTTCACTGCCTGCTGCACCTGCACGCTTGCTTTCAATGACTGGTGCACCATGACACCCAGGTCACGTTGCATCTCCCCTTCTCCTAATCGTTCACCATTCAGGTAATACTCTGCTTTCCTGTTCTTGCCGCCAAAGTGGATAACCTCACATTTATCCACATTATATTGCATCTGCCATGCATTTGCCCACTCGCCTAATCTATCCTAGTCACTCTGCAGCCTCCTAGCATCCTCCTCGCAGCTAACACTGCCACCCAGCTTCGTGTCATCCGCAAACTTAGAGATGTTGCATTCAATTCCCTCGTCCAAATCATTAATATACACTGTAAATAACTGGGGTCCCAGCACTGAGCCTTGCGGTACCCCACTAGTCACTGCCTGCCATTCCGAAAAGGACCCGTTTATTCCTACTCTTTGCTTCCTGTCCGCCAACCAATTTTCTATCCACCTTAACACTGAACCCTCAATACCGTGTGCTTTAAGTTTGTACATCAATCTCCTATGTGGGACCTTGTCAAAGGCCTTCTGAAAGTCCAGATATAACACATCGACTGGTTCTCCCTTATCCACTCTACTAGTTACATCCTCGAAAAATTCTATAAGATTCGTCAGACATGATTTGTCTTTTGTAAATCCATGCTGACTTTGTCCGATGATTTCACCACTTTCCAAATGTGATGCTATCACATCTTTAATAACTGACTCTAGCATTTTCCCCACTACCGATAGGCTAACTGGTCTATAATTCTCCGTTTTCTCTCTCCCTCCCTTTTTAAAAAGTGGGGTTACATTAGCTACCCTCCAGTCCTCAGGAACTACTCCAGAATCTAATGAGTTTTGAAAAATTATCACTAATGCATCCACTATTTCTGAGGCTACTTCCTTAAGCACTCTGGGATGCAGCCTATCTGGCCCTGGGGATTTATCTGCCTTTAATCCATTTAATTTACCTAACACCACTTCCCGACTAACCTGGATTTCCCTCAGTTCCTCCATCTGATTAGACCCCCGGTCCCCCGCTATTTCCCGCAGACGGTTTATGTCTTCCTTAGTGAAGACAGAACCAAAGTATTTGTTCAATTGGTCTGCCATCTCCTTGTTCCCTATGATCAATTCACCTGTTTCCGACTGCAAGGGACCTACATTTGTCTTAACTAATCTTTTTCTCTTCACATATCTATAAAAGCTTTTGCAGTCAATTTTTATGTTCCTTGCCAGTTTTCCCTCATAATTTATTTTCCCTTTCCTAATTAAGCCCTTTGTCCTTCTCTGCTGGACTCTGAATTTCTCCCAGTCCTCTGGTATGCTACTTTTTCTGGCTAATCTGTATGCTTCATCTTTTGTTTTAATACTATCCTTGATTTCCCTTGTTAGCCACGGATGCACTACCTTTCCTGGTTTGTTCTTTTGCCAAACTGGGATGAACACTTGTTGTAGTTCATCCATGCGACCTTTAAATGCCTTCCATTGCATGTCCACCGTCAACCCTTTCAGCATCAATTGCCAGTCTATCTTGGACAATTCACACCTCATACCCTCAAAGTTACCTTTCTTTAAGTTCAGAACACTTGTTTCTGTATTGACTTTGTCACTCTCCATCCTAATGAAGAACTCCACCATATTATGATCACTCTTGCCCAAGGGGCCTCGCACAACAAGACTGCTAACTAACCCTTCCTCTGTCTGATAACAGCAGGGGAAAAATTGTCCTTGATTGGATGCATTGGGCAGGCACATGAGAGATGAAATTTACAGAGAAATGCAAACTGTCACAATTTGGTTAGAAAAATGAGGAGACCTAATAAAGTTTAAAGGGCAATTTTTTTTTTTAAAGTTCAGTATCAGAGATCTGGAGATAGAGATAAATAAGATAGAAAGTAGCAGGGCCAGTTTTGTTGCATTTTAAAAGCTACAACATTTTTATTGTAAAATGCGGCTGCCATTTATTACACACAGTTTTATTGCACTATTTTTGTTCAAATCATAGTTATATAATTGAGAGGAGATTTGACTACACTGGTGTTGCTTTCTTTGATCAAAGGAGATGTGCAGAGATTTAATTGAACAGGAAGTAACTTAGCAGGAGGAATGCAATCAGGGTATATATAGTTAAAATAATCAGTGTAACATTTACACGAAGATTGAGAGCACAATTTCCCCAAGTAGTCTTTGTCCAACCATCTATTAAATACCCTCCCCACCTGTGTCCACCTATTATCTGCCAGGCTTTGGCCTGTCAGCTGTGTTTCATTTGGATGAGATGACAAACATCTATCTGGCTTGTTACCTCTGCAGGCGCCCACATGAACAACGATCTCTTATGCAGCTCTTCCAGCTCTTCCCCCCTCACACCTACAATCAGTCTGAAGGTGGGTCCCAACCTGAAACGTCACATATCCATGTTCCCCGGATATGCTGTCGGACCTGCTGTGTTACTCCAGCACTTTATCTCTTTTGTAAACCAGCATCTGCAGTTCCTTGTTTCTCCAAACTGGACAATGTAGCTTCCCCTTTCTAGATGCTCTTCCGAGTGTGTGTCAATATGACCAAGGTTTCTGCTTCTGCCACCCATTCAGGCATGACTTCCAGGCTCCAACTGCCCATTGAGTGAAAATGTATGCCCTCAATCCTCCTGTAAACTTTATACCAATTAATTTAAGCATATATATCCTGGTTATTATTTCTTCCGCAGTTCCTCCTAGAAATGCAAAGGAATACTCTGTTATTAGTAACGGACCTCCTAAAGTTTTGAAAGGATTTTTAAAAAAACCCTTCCTTCCAATGTTTCAATCTCAATCTCTTGTAAAAAGATGCAGCCTATTTAAAGTTACAACATGGAAACATTGGTCCATGGTCCTTCGGTCCTTCAGCCCACCGAGTCCACGCCAACCATTGATCATCTGCTCTCACTAGTCCTGTTATCTCATTTGCACATCCATTCCCTACACACTAGGGACAATTGACAGAATTAACCTACAAACCCATACGTCTTTGGGATGTGGGAGGAAATCGGAGGAAACCCAGATAGGTAACGGGGAGAACATACAACTCCATAAAGAGATAGACACAAAATACTGGAGTAACTCAGCAGGGCAGGCAGCATCTCTGGAGAGAAGGAATTCCGTGGGCGGCACGGTGGTGCAGCGGTAGAGTTGCTGCCTTACAGCGAATGCAGCGCCGGAGACTCAGGTTCGATCCTGACTACGGGCCCCATCTGTATGAAGTTTGTACATTCTCCCCGTGACCAGCGTGGGTTTTCTCCGAGATCTTCAGTTTCCTCCCACACTCCAAAGACGTACAGATATGTAGGTTAATTGACTGGGTAAATGTAAACATTGTTCATAGTGTGTGTAGGATAGTGTTAATGTGCAGGGATCGCTGGGCGGCGCGGACTCGGTGGGCCGAAGGGCCTGTTTCCGCGCTGTATCTCTAAATCTAAAAAAAATCTAAATGATGCCTGTCCCGCTGAGTTACTCCAGCATTTTGTGTCTATCTTCGGTTTAAACCAGCATCTGAAGTTCCTTCTTACACAAACTCCATACAGAGAGTACCCGAGGTCAGGATCAAACCTAGATCTCTGGCGCTGTGAGGCAGCAGCTCTACCAGCTGCATCAATGTGCTGCCCTGACCTCTCCATGGTATTTGCATGGGATATGCAAACTCTTTGCAGTTGTTCCCTGCCTGCCTCTGATCAGAATGTGATGAATGTAGCAGGCAGGGGGCAACAGCTAGAATGTAGCAACAAAGAACTGCGGATGCTGATTTATACCAAAGATAGACACAAATTGCTGCAGTATCTCAACGGGTCAGGCAACCTCCCTGGAGAAAAAGGATGGGTGACGTTTTGGGTTGGGATCCTCCTTCAGACTGAAAGTAAGGGAATGGGAGTGGGAGGGAAGAGCTGGAGGCGAGGAAAGATCAAGACAAATCAGGGCCACAACAAATGACCTCAGGCAGGGTGGTGCCCTGGTAGATCCATTGTTGGCTAAGGAAGGCGTGATCTCAAGAGGGATAAGATGTGGTGAACTGTGGAACTGGTTGAACGACGAGCATGGAGGAAGGGGGCAAGGGGGAGAGGGGAGGAGTGTGTTAGTAGAAGTTATTTAAAATTAGAGAATTCATCATTCAAACCGCAGTTTTGTAAGCTACCCAAGTGAAATAGGAGGTGCTAATTTTCCAATTTGCTTGTGGCCTCATTCTGGCAATGGAAGAGGCTCAGGAAGGAAAGGTCAGTGTGAGAATGGGTTGGGGAATTGAAATGGTTGGTAACCAGGAGATGGCGTAGGCTGAGATGAACCAGCTGTTCTCTGCAAAACTGCAGGGATCTACACACATGACACCATAGGGATCGACACGCATGGTTTTAATTTTGACATTCCTTTTCTGCTCTGAAAGTATTGATTGGCTTGCCAACTTTCTCAGCATAGCAACCAGAAAATGTTTTTTGAAACACAGAGACGTTTTACGTGAAGTTTCATTTTTCTGAGTTGAGACGTCCCTCGCCGAGATAAGGTGCAGCCCGTGAATAGAGGTCTTCATCTTTCCATTTTTCGGCTGAATTCAAAGGGCGATTCCTTTATACTGCTTTGGTTTCCAGTCACTGGATCCCCATGTTGATGGGACACAATCCAGACCCCTTCTGACAGAATTGTTATAACCAGAAGCTGGGTCTAATCAGAGAGTGGTCTTGAGCTACTATCTACCTCATTAAAGACCCTCAGACTGTCTTTAATCAAACTTTACGATACGATAGAACTTCATTTATCGCCGGAGGGACATTGATCTGCCTACAGTCATAAAAGCACAAAGTACATGAAACATTAAATTAAAGTGAAGAGTGGAAAGGATTGGGGATGTGCAAAGATTGGGGGGGGGGGGGGTCAGACTCAGTCCACCCCACGACAGTAAGGGGAAGAGTTGTACAGTTTGATAGCCACAGGGAAGAAGGATCTCCTGTGGCGTTCT
Organism: Rhinoraja longicauda; assembly: GCF_053455715.1. Lineage (NCBI taxonomy): Eukaryota > Metazoa > Chordata > Chondrichthyes > Rajiformes > Arhynchobatidae > Rhinoraja > Rhinoraja longicauda. Next base: position 6,202,283 of record NC_135987.1, read on the forward strand.
GTGCTGCATCTTGGTGGAACCAGTCTGTTGCTGAAGGTGCTCCTTAGGTTGACCTGTGTGTCATGGACTTTACCTTGCACTAAACGTTATTCCCTTTATCATGTATCTGTACGCTATGGTCGGCTTGATTGTAATCATTTATTGTCTTTCCGCTGACTGGTTAGCGCACAACAAAGCTTTTCACTGCACATGGTACAGTTTGTACACGTGACAATAAACTCAACTCAACTCAACCACGAGTCAGCTGCTGGGACACAGGAACAACACACACAAGATGAAAGTTTTCATTCTTGTTCAGCACATTCCCTGACCGGGTAATCTAAATTCTCTTTGCAACCGGTGAAGCATTTTGCCTACACTCGCTACTGTCCTGTAGGACTAATTGGTACACAACAAGATCTCATGAGCAAAATCAAGACGATTGACTCAATAAGGTTTGGGGGAGCGGGGCTTCAGGAGGATGTTGGTTGACGGATGATGTTGACTAGGCCAAGAGGGAAGACATTCTTCCTCATCAAAGACTCCTCATCTTTGCGAAATCCTGTGTGATGTACTCGATCCAGCCAAGAAAAAAAGGCATTGATTAGACTTATCAGTTTTATCTGAAAGATACTCCCACCAATTTTCTCTGTCAACTGACATTTAACATTTAAGAATCCACGGTGGGTATTGGACCGACAAAGCCTAACTTGCATGAGATGATGTTGGGTCAAAGCTGATCGCTGTAATGTTTAGGGTTAGGTTGATTATTGTCATGAGTGTCGAGGTGAATTGAAAAGCTTTGTTTTGCCTGCTGTCCAATCATCATGTCACACATCCGTTTTGTTCAAAGATGCTGCCTGACCTGCTGAGTTACTCTAACACTTTGTGTCTATCTTATACATGTACAATCAGATTAAATGAGAGATACAGCTTGGAAACAGGCCCTTTAGCCCAACGAGTCCACGCCGACCAGCGATTCCCGCACATTAACACTATTCAACATGCACAAGGGCCAATTTTACATTTATATCACGCCAATTCACCTACAAACCTGTACGTCTTTGGAGTGTGGGAGGAAACCAAAGATCTCAGAGAAAACTGACAGGCCACGGGGAGAACGTACAAACTCCATACAGACCGCACCTCCAGACTCAGGAACAGCTTCATCCCCAGGGCCATAGCTGCTATGAACCGGTCCTGCTGAGCCGGATGGTCACATCGCACAGTGAACCGGCACAGATCTACTTGCACTTTATTCTGTTTTAAAACTGTTCCAATTTGTTTCATTGGGTTGTTTAAATTAATACTGACTAGCTAATTATTTTATTGCATCGTATGGGAGGCGCATTCCCAATCTCGTTGTACCCCTGTACAATGACAATAAAGATATATTGTATTGTATTGTGTTGTAGTCAGGATCGAACCCGGGTCTCTGGCACTGTAAGGCAACAACTCAACCGCTACGCCACCGTGCCACCCGACTGGTTGAGAAACGGAGGACTACAGTCACTTATAAGATAAATGAAGATACATCAGGAGCTGCAGAGTCTGCTGAAGAAGTCTGAAGAGGGGTCTCGACCCAAAACGTCACCCATTCCTTCTCTCCCGAGATGCTGCCTGAGTTACTCCAGCATTTTGTGAATAAATACCTACTCACTAGGGACAATTTTACAGAGGCCAATCAACCTATAAACCCCAAAGTCTTTAGAAGTGCCTTCAAGGCGGCAGGAGGCGCCAGCCCTGGGCAGGAGACGCCAGCCCTGGCCAGGAGGCGCCAGCCCTGGGCAGGAGGCGCCAGCCCTGGGCAGGAGGCGCCAGCCCTGGGACACAGAGACGCCAGCCCTGGGTAGGAGGCACCAGCCCTGGGCAGGAGGCGCCAGCCCTGGGCAGGAGGCGCCAGCCCTGGGCAGGAGGCACCAGCCCTGCGACACAGAGTCACCAGCCTTGGGCAGGAGGCACCAGCCCTGGGCAGGTGGCACCAGCCCTGGGCAGGAGGCGCCAGCCCTGGGACACAGAGGCGGGCGAGGAGAGGGACGTCGGTTGGTGGGCTGAGCCGGTCGAGGGTTTAGTTTAGAGATACAGCGCAGAAACAGGCCCTTCGGCCCACCGAGTCCGCACCGACCAGCGATCCCCGCACATTAACACTATCCTGCACCCACTAGGGACAATTTTTACATGTACCCAAGCCAATTAACTTACAAACCTGTACGTCTTTGGAGTCTGTGAGGAAACCGAAGATCTCGGGGAAAACCCACGCAGGTCACGGGAAGAAAGTACAAACTCCGTACAGACAGCACCCGTAGTCAGGATCGAACCCGGCGCTGCATTTGCTGTAAGGCAGCAACTCTACCGCTGCTGCGCCACCGTGATCCCCAGCGTGACGGAGGAGGCCATGCAGCAGCCTGGAGAAGCTCCAGTACATCGATCGCATGGAATTTTTGTAAATGGCGCCAAAATATGGCGACTCGTGCATGTGTGAACTACGCAAAAAGCATTTCACTGTGCAGTGTAGACGTGACAGTAACGCACCATTGCACCACTGAAACGGCTCCACCAGCTGCTATGATGCCCTTATCGCCGGATGTAGTGAAACCCTGAGATTAATCTTGGATTCATGTCAAGTGCTGGAGATCTGGTGACTCACCTATTTAAAGAGTAGGTAATGTTTCCCTTCCTACTCTGAAAAATGTATGTTGCTAATGCTGTTCTATTAAAACACTGATCAGGTTGGATGAATCAGACTGGTGGCTCTGTTTCCCAGATCTGGTTCGGGTTTCATTAAGGTGATGACTGCATCCATGAGTTGATGTCGAGAAGAAAACTCCACTAGTGGGTGAGAACAAAGATGTGCAGGTTTGTAGCTTATTTGGCTTCTGTAAATTGTTCCTAGTGAGTAGGATAGAACTAGTGCATGGGGTGATCGCTGGTCGACACGGACTCTGTGGGCTAAAAAGGCCTGTTTCCACGCTGTATCTCTAAACTAAACTAAACTAAGTTGAAGATGGTTGGAGAAAGGCTCTTGTGGAGCACAGATCCTGGCTGGAATCTGTTGGATCAACTTTTGTGTTAAAACTTTAGAATAATTAGTATTTCTGCACCACGTTCTAATTTCTCTTCAGGAACTAGAGGTAAAAAGTCACCTGCTGAAACATTCACATTGAAGAACCTTAACCAATGTCCCCCAGGGATGTCGTACCAATGGAGGTTGTGGACTCAAGGAACTGCAGATGCTGGTTTACAAAACAAGGACACCATGTCCTGGAGTAACTCAACGGGTCCAGGCAGCTTTTCTGGAGAACATGGGCATGCAACTTTTTGGGTTGGGACCCTTCTTTAGTCTAAGAGCAGCAGGAATCACAGAGGGGGAGCAGTGAGGGAGGGTCTCACAGAACTCCTATCGAAGAGAGGGGAACTTCTTCAAAGTAGGCGTACCATGAGGAGACTTTGGAGTGGAGCCATGAAATGTGGATACAAGGAACTGCAGGTGCTGATTTACCAAAAAAAGACACAAAGGTACTGGAGTCGCTCAGCGGGTCAGGCAGCGTTTTTGGGGAACATCAGATTGAGGAAGGGTTCCGACCCGAAACGTCATCTATCCATGTTCTCCAGATATGCTGCCTGACCCGCTGAGTCACTCCAGCACTCTGTGTCTTTTTTTTTCACCGTAGAGATTGCTGTGGGCACCTGCGATTCATTTTGAATTGAATTGAATTAGTTTATTGGCCAAGTATGTACACATACAAGGAATGTGCCTTGGTGCTCCGCTCGCAAGTAACAACACGAACATACAGTAAACAATTAAGAATAAAGCATAAAACATTAAAACATTAAGAATAAAACATTTTATAATTATCTTCAAGAAATTCTAGAATTAAGAACAGTTACAAAAGACAAGACAAAGCAAACCAGGTAAGTCTTGAGTCACTTTATGGCAGAATCTTGGAGGCATCCTGTTCGTATAGTAATTCCAGTGAAAGTTCAGCAGGTATTGACCTGTATGTGGAGCAGAACAGAACATCCACTGACAACGACAAATAATTGTAATTTATAAAAGGCGTATTGTTGAGTATGCTTGTGAGTATTTCTCTAGACATATTCTTGCTGTAGTTGTTGATGTAATATTTTTAATGATATTTTCTGTTATTGATGTGGCATTTTTTGTGGAGTTGTTACATTTTCCCTTTGATGTGGAATTTTGCAGCATGAAGATGGCAGTTCAAACCAAACCTAGGAAGACAAGGAGAGTTAAACAGAGACTGGTTTCACAAGTTACTCCCTTCTTCATTTCCAAGTACTGCTGTAACCAGTACCCAGCCAACACCGCGTAAACTTGGAATGGCACTTCAGGGGCCATTTAACCATGAACTAATGAATGAGCAACTAAACATAGCACAAAAAGTAAGGAAATTTGTGTTTGGTAGATTATTTATTTGTTGTAACAATGTTTCTTGGCAATAAATCTTATACCGTTGGAAAGCCTGTTTATTTCCCTTTTAAATGGTGCCACATTTGTAAGGAACATGCATTTGTGGGATGAGCAGCAGAGCTGAGTATATGGGTAGCGCCCCTGAAAAATTTGCCAAATCTTCTCTGCCAATGCCAAACAGCTTATTCTGCTGTTGCTATTGACTTGTTTTGAGCTTCTGGTACCCCCAGGTGCTGACAATCAGGTGCCTGATTGGCACCTGATTGGCAGCATCTGTGAGCATGGGCCCTGCTACAGTGGTCAGTAGGTGTCTGCTCCAAGAATCGGCATGCCACGTTTGACTGATCTGGATAGGGCCCGTGCGATAGGGCAACTTCAAGCTGGTGTTCCGCAAAACCAAGTTGCGGCATTATTTGGAGTGAGCCCTAGTACCATCTCCAAAGTGAAGGCCAAGTTCCATATAACGGGGGATGTCAGAGACAGGCCGCGAAGTGGGCGTCCCAAGAAGACGACACCCGAAGAAGACCGTTTCCTCACCCTGTCAGCACTTAGGAACCGTAGGCTGTCTTCTACAGATTTGCAGTCAAGGTTTGCAGGACGATATGGCCGACGGCTCTCTGCCCAGACAATTCGAAACCGACTGCACGCAGCCGATCTCCGGTCTCATAGGGCTGCCAGGAGGCCTGCCATGACTGCCCTTCACCATCAGGCCCGTTTGCGCTGGTGTCGGCAACACGTGCACTGGAACCTGAACATGTGGAGGAACGTTATGTTCAGCGATGAGTCCAGATTCTGCCTACGGCAGTTGGATCATAGGGTCAAAGTGTGGAGAAGACGCGGAGAACGCTATGCTGATTGCTGCACCGATAGAGTAACATTCTTTTGGTGGAGGCAGTGTGATGGTGTGGGGCGGCATCTCCCTCACTGGAAAAACGAGGTTTGCATCATTGGAGGCAATCTCAATGCAGAGAGATATCGAGATGAGATTCTGCAACCAGTGGCAATCCCATATCTCCACAGTCTGGGACCGAACTCTATCCTCCAAGATGACAATGCTCGCCCCCACAGAGCAGGGTTTCTCAGAGACTACCTCCAGAATTTGGGAGTGGAGAGGATGGAATGGCCTGCCAGCAGTCCTGACCTCAACCCCATTGAACACTTGTGGGATCAGCTTGGGCGTGCTGTTCATGCCAGAGTGACCAACACAACCACGTTGGCTGACTTGCGACAAATGCTGGTTGAAGAATGGGATGCCATCCCACAACAGTGTGTGACCAGGCTGGTGACCAGCATGAGGAGGAGGTGCCAGGCTGTTGTGGCTGTGTATGGTTCTTCCACACGCTACTGAGGCTCCTGTTTATTAAATGAATAAATTGTTAAATTGCCAATATGTCTTGTTTCTTCAGACTTCAATCATCCAATCCCCCAAACAACACCGAACAAGAGTCAATGGCAGAATAAGCTGTTTGGCATTGGCAGAGAAGATTTGGCAGATTTTTCATGGGTGCAACCCACATACTCAGCTCTGCTGCTCATCCCACAAATGCATGTTCCTTACAAATGTGGCACCATTTAAAAGGGAAATAAACAGGCTTTCCAACGGTATAAGATTTATTGCCAAGAAGCATTGTTACAACAAAGAAATAATCTACCAAACACAAATTTCCTTACTTTTTGTGTTATGTTTATATGACTGTGTGTGAGTGAAGGTTTGGGCTCAATCAAGGCCAGATGTCCCAGTCTGATCCTCTCCTTACCTCACTCACACATAACCTGCACTCAAGCACACATACACATACAAACCTTGTACATAACATCCTCCTCATTCTACATTCCTCCCTCTAGCTTCACAATCCTTCTGTCTCAAACATTCTGCTTTAATCTCTGGCCTTTGTCCCAACCACGTGCCTAACAAAAATCCATTTCGCCTGTATCCACCTATTACATGCCACGCTTTGTCTTGCCTCTCCTCTCGCCAAGATTTTGTCTACAATCAGTCTGAAAAAGGGCCCCGACCCAAAACACCACCTATTTACGTCAACCAGCTTGCAACTTCAAACACAATCGCCTTCTCATTCATCCAGTTTGGTTGAAGTCATTGACCTGAAACATCGACTCTGTTTCTCTCCCCATAGATGCTGTCTGATCTGCTGATTGTTTGAAGGACATTCTGATTTTGTTTCGGAATTCCCTCATCTGCGATTTGTTTCGCTCCAACTTCTAGTCTGTGGAGGCTGAAATGGGCATGCAGTGCAAACTGTCCCACTTCGGTGAGGCCAAGGTATACAGTAACAAAGGAAAGAGAGCCGGCCCATAAATACACGCACCGCTTTCCAAAATGTCAATGGTCGTAGATCCCGACGGCAGAGAAATGGTTGAAGTCTCCATCAAACTGAGCAGGTCGGACACTTCAGCCTCCAAGTGACTCACTGTTTGCTCTATGCTCTGAGGGAAGAGTGGAGATTAATGTTAAATGAGTCACAACTCAGTGCTTCGTTTCATACTGCGGCTCACCGGCAGTCTCTCTGTCTTTTTTTTGTTTTTTTGTCTGTCATCGTTTAATGTACGTTTTGTTTTATTTTTAACTCTGTTTTATTTTTAACTCTGTGTATGTGAGGGGGGGTGGTGGGGGGGTTGGGGGAAACCTTTTTTCAAATCTCCTCCTCAACGGAGATGCGACCTTTACCGTGTCGTATCTCCGTTCGCGCTACGGCCTAACATCGTGGAGTCGGCGGCCTCCAGCTGGGATCGACCTTGAAGACTCCGGTCGCAGGGCCTGGACTTACCATCTCGGAGGCTTCGGCCGTGGGCCCTGCAGACCGCAACATCGGGAGCTCGCAGGTCCCTGGCTGGCGACCGGCTTTTGGGAGCTCCAGCCGTAGCAGCTTCGACCGCCCCGAAGTGCAAGGTATGATCGACCCGCTCGCAGGCCCTTCATCGCCCTGCGTGGCCTGGCCGCGGCACTTTCCATCGCCCGGTGGGGGCTCAGGACCTTCATTGGCCTGCTTGGCTCGGCCCTGGGACTTTCCATCGCCCGGTGGGGGCTCAGGACTTTCATCGGCCTGCTCGGCTCGGCCCTGGGACTTTCCATCGCCCGGTGGGGGCTCAGGACTTTCATCGGCCTGCTCGGCTCGGCCCTGGGACTTTCCATCGCCCGGTGGGGGCTCAGGACCTTCATCGGCCTGCTCGGCTCGGCCCTGGGACTTTCCATCGCCCGGTGGGGGCTTCAAAAAGTTGGGAGCCTCGATCACCTCGTGGCACCACGGGAGAAGAAATCAGGAGGAGATAAGACTTTGCCTTCCATCATAGTGAGGGTGTGCCTAGAGCAATCACTGTGATGGCTGTTTGTGTAAAAATTGTGTAAAAATTGTATCTGTGTTTCCTGTGTTTTTTGTTGTCTACTGCCGGACCCTGACGTGAGAGGACGCTGGCGTTGTTTATTCGCCGCTTCTCCGTTAGGATAGTTTGTCTGTTTGTTTTTATGTTTGATTGTTTATGTAAAGCGCTTTGAGCACCTGATAAGGCGCTATATAAAATAAATGCTTATTATTATTATTATTATTATTATTATTATACAGTGCTTTTTATTGAAGTGCATCACTGAGGTATTCAAGTTGAATGATCCTGACCCTCACGGGTAATATAAATAAAATCTTTGCAAACTCATAGACTCCGTCCATACCTCACGCTGCCTTGGGAAAGCAGCTAATATAATCAAGGATGGCTCAAACCCAGGTCATTCTCTCTTCTCCCCTCTCCCGCTGGGCAGGAGATACAAAAGCTTGAGAGCACGTACCTCCAGATTCAGGTACCCCTTCTTCCCCACTGATAGCGGAGTCTTGAACAGACCTCTCATAGGCTAAGGATGAATGCCTGATCTTCCAATCTACCTCATTGAGGTTCTTGCACTTTTTATTGATCGACACTTTCCCTGTAGCTCTAACACTATATTCCACACTCAGTTTATTTTTCTCTGTTGTACTTGTATGGTATGATTTGATAGGATAATACACAAACAAAGCTTTTCATTGTATCATAGGACATGTGTCAATTACTGAATGTACAATGTGACAGTGGCGCAGTTGGCAGAATTACTACCTCACAGCGCCAGAGACCCGGGTTCGATCCTGACCTCGGATGCTGTCTGTATGTTGTTTGCATGTCTCCCTGTGACCATGTGGGTTTCTTCCGGGTGCTCCGGTTTCCTCCCACATTTCAAAGACGTGCAGGTTTGTAGGTAAATTGCCCCGAGTGTGCAAGGAGTGGATGAGATTGTGAGATAGCATAGAACTAGTGTGAACAGGTGATAAACGGTCAGAGTCCACTCTGTGGATCGAAGGGCATGGCTCCATGCTGTATTCCTAAACTAAACTAAAATAAAGACACAAGCAACTGCAGTAAAGTGCTGGAATAGCTCTACAGGTCAGGCAGTCTGTCTGGAGAACATGGATAGGTGACGTTTCAGACAAGGGAGTCAAAGGAAGAGTCCAGACCTGAAACATCACCTGTCTGTGTTGTCCAGGGATGCTGCCTGCCCCGTTGAGTTACTCCAGCACGTTGTGTCTTTTTAAAATAAAATATACCAATACCAATAACAACAAATCAGGTGGATATTCTGGGTATGTTCGATTTATTCACAAAATGCTGGAGTAACTCAGCAGGTCAGGCAGCATCTCGGGAGAGAAGGAATGGGTGACGTTTCGGGTCGAGACCCTCATTCTGGGTATGTTTCTGGTCATTCTGGGTATGTTTCTGGTCAATGAAGGCCCCCTCAAGGATATTGACAATGTGACCTGATAATGGCGGTTCTGGGTGTGAAAGGGCGGTGGTTAGTCTCAATCTTGTTCGGGACATTCATTATCTGATATTTATCTGGTGCACATGTTATGCTCCGGTTATCAGTCCATGCCTTCGTGTGACCTACGTCCTACTGCACGCAAGCAGTAAGTGGGCTATTACGTGAGGAGTTACGAATGGAATTGAACTTTGGTGAACTTTCCCATTTTGATCTCAGAGACCGAGCTGATGATTGCAAGTTTGGAACCATCAAAGGCAGTGGTGAACTTCAGAAGGAGCTTCAGATTAGTTTAATTTATTAGTTTCGTGGTTTAGATTTAGAGATACAGCGCAGAAACAGGCCCTTCGGCCCACCGAGTCCGCGCCGCCCAGCGATCCCCGCACATTAAGACTATCCTACACACACCAGGGACAATTTTTACATTTGCCCAGTCAATTAACCTACATACCTGTACGTCTTTGGAGTGTGGGAGGAAACCGAAGATCTCGGAGAAAACCCACGCAGGTCACAGGGAGAACGTACAAACTCCGTACAGACGGCGCCCGTAGTCAGGATCGAACCTGAGTCTCCGGCGCTGCATTCGCTGTAAGGCAGCAACTCTACTGCTGTGCCACCGTGCCGCCAACTTTGGTTTGGTTTAGATTAGTTAGATACCAAGATACAATGAAAAGCTTTTGTTTGTGTGCTATTCACTCAGAGAAAAAAATGTACATGATTACAGTCAGTACATCCATAGTGCATAGATAAAGGATAAAGGGTACAATTTTTAGTGCAAGATAAGTCAGATTAAAGATAGTTCAAAGTTCTGCAATGAGGTAGATGGAAGGTCAGCTTCCTATTTGATGAGAGGACGGTTCAGTCACCTGATAACAGCTGGGAAGAAAATATTTCCCAGGGAGAGTTTACCAGGGAGTTTACCAGGCAGTACAAATACCTTGGAGTGTACCAGGAGAGTAAACTGGACTGGTCCAGGAACGCTGAGGCCCTGTACAAGAAGGGTCAGAGCTGGCCTTCATAACAAGGGGAGTTGAGTATAGGAGTAAAGAGGTCCTTCTGCAGTTGTACAGGGCCCTAGTGAGACCGCACCTGGAGTACTGTGTGCAGTTTTGGTCTCCAAATTTGAGGAAGGATATTCTTGCTATTGAGGATGTGCAGTGTAGGTTTACTAGGTTAATTCCCGGAATGGAGGGACTGTCATATGTTGAAAGACTGGAGCGACTAGGCTTGTATACACTGGAATTTAGAAGGATGAGAGGGGATCTTATCGAAACGAATAAGATTATTAAGGGGTTGGACACGTTAGAGGCAGGAAACATGTTCCCAATGTTGGGGGAGTCCAGAACCAGGGGCCACAGTTTAAGAATTAAGGGGTAGGCCATTTAGAACGGAAAAGAGGAAAACCTTTTTCAGTCAGAGAGTTGTAAATCTGTGGAATTCTCTGCCTCAGAAGGCAGTGGAGGCCAATTCTCTGAATGCATTCAAGAGAGAGCTAGATAGAGCTCTTAAGGATAGCGGAGTCAGGGGGTATGGGGAGAAGGCAGGAACGGGGTACTGATTGAGAATGATCAGCCATGATCACATTGAATGGCGGTGCTGGCTCAAAGGGCTGAATGGCCTCCTCCTGCACCTATTGTCTATTGTCTAATGTCTATTGGATGTACTTTTTGAGAAGGCTCCACTCCTTCAACGTCTGCAGTAAGATGCTGTAAATGTTCTACCAATCGGTGGTAGCCAGCGCAAATTTCTTCGCTGCCGTGTGCCGGGGCAGCAGGGCGAAGGCCGCGGATGCCAATAGAATTAACAAACTGGACAATACAGCTCCCCCCCTCCGTGACGCACTGGTCAACCTGAGGAGCACCTTCAGCAACAGACTGATCTCACCAAGATGCTGCACAGAACTCCAGAGATCCTTCTTCCCTGTGGCTATCAAACTGTACAACTCCTCCCCCTTCTGTCGTGGGGTAGACTGAGACTGAGACTGACCCCCTCCCCTCCTCCCCCAATCTTTGTACATCCCCGATCCTTTCCACTCGTCACTTTAATTTCATGTTTCATGTATTTTGTGCTTTTATGACTGTTGGCAGATCAATTTCCCTCCTAGGATAAATAAAGTTCTATTGCATGGTTTGGTACAACAGCTGGGAAGTTAGTGTATCATTGTTGTGAAACTTCCATAGCAATTGTCAACAATGTCACCACTTTTCTTCCTGTCTCCTCTCCCTACTTTCCTAAGCCCGTACTTCCAGAAATCTGTAGTATTTTTATTTTTGTTCCAGTTCTGTTGGAGGTCAATGGCTTCGTCCCGCACTGCAAAACTCCAAGTCATCATCCATTTTAGATCACGTTACACATAACACAGTTGATAAGCACAAAGGGAATAGTCGTGGTTACCTTCTCTATAATATTCAACCGTGTGTGGAGTGCCTTGTCGTGTTCACACCAGTCTGTGTCGTCTCTCTGTTGCTCCAGCTCTGAAACAACCAAAGGCGGAGTAAGAGGGAAGCTTTCTATTCATCCTCTCTCTGACCCACGTTCTGCCACAGGATAGTACTAAAAATAAGCGTAGACTCGGTAACTGTTTCGCCGAACACTTGCGCTTAGTTCGCCAAGGCCTACTGGATGTCCCATACCCTGGCGTTGCATTTTAACTGCGCCTCTTGCATGATCACTCTGAGTCTCAATAAACTCCATCATGCCTTCAAAATGTGAAAATGACTGGCAGAGGCTCTTGTAAATGCAGACTCTCAGTCAATAGACAATAGGTGCAGGAGGAGGCCATTCGGCCCTTCGAGCCAGCACCACCATTCAATGTGATCACGGCTGATCATTCTCAATCAGTGCCCCGTTCCTGCCTTCTCCCCATACCCCCTGACTCCGCTATCCTTAAGAGCTCTATCCAGCTCTCTCTTGAATGCATTCAGAGAATTGGCCTCCACTGCCTTCTGAGGCAGAGAATTCCACAGATTCACAACTCTCTGACTGAAAAAGTTTTTCCTCATCTCAGTTCTAAATGGCCTACCCCTTATTCTTAAACTGTGGCCCCTTGTTCTGGACTCCCCCAACATTGGGAACATGTTTCCTGCCTCTAACGTGTCCAACCCCTTAATAATCTTATACGTTTCGATAAGATCTCCTCTCATCCTTCTAAATTCCAGTGTATACTGCGGTCCAGTCAAGCTGCGAAAGAATACATACAAAATGCCGGAGTAACTCGGCGGGTCAGGCAGCAACTCTGGAGAAAAGGTATGGGTGACGTTTCGGGTTGACACCCTTCTTCAGACTTAGAGTCAGGGGAGAAGGAAACTGAAGGGATGAAAAGGCAACACAGTAAACCCTTGCAATAACAGGCCCTGGCGGGATTGGGTCCGCTATTGCCGACTGTCCGCTGTAACTAAGTGAGGGAGGTAAAGACTAACCCAAGGACGGGGGGGGGGGGGGGGGAGAGAAACGCAGCATTGAGGGGAGGAGGGGTAATGAAGTAGTGTGAATTCACAGGCCGGGGAGTCGCAGAGACCCCAGCCCCACACACGATGAGCCCGGTACTCACGCAGTCTTCAGCCGCTCGCTCTCCGCTCCCGCCATGAGGCGCCAGCTCTCTGAGCAACCTGCAGATGGCGATGCAATGGAAGCTTCGGTCCACAACAACCGAAATGAGCTACATAGAGGTCTGAAGAAGGGTCTCGACCCAAAACGTCACCCATTCCTTCTCTCCCGAGATGCTGCCTGACCCGCTGAGTTACTCCAGCAGTTTGTGAATAAATACCTTCGATTTGTACCAGCATCTGCAGTTATCTTCGTACACTATATAGAGGTCCGTTATTGCGAAGGTTTACTGTACCCATTGTGACAGTGTTGTATTTTCCACTAACAGCAGGCTTTTTTTGCAGTAACAGATGGTTCAATGTCTATTGTTGTTCCAACATCCTGTTCTCCCAACAGGGATCCAATTCACCCAGAGAAAGGGAAATGGCATCATTTTTATTATTACATTGCCTCTGTCTGACGAGGCCTATAATGAGTGTTTTATAACTTTGCCTGAGCTCCAAGAACTAGTAATTATATCATTATCAGAGCAACGGAAATTAAGATGGGAGAGTCAGCAGGGGGTGTGGAGTTTTAAATAATGTGCAGACAATATTTGTTGGTTGGAAGAATAAAAAAAGAAATAGGCTAAAGTCAGCACAGCTTTGTTAAAAAAGCAAAGGATTTAATTAACTTGTGTGGGATAAACTGGCACAAAGTGTTAGAGTAACTCAGCAGGTTAGGCAGCATCTCTGGAGAACATGGACAGGTGACGTTTTGGGTTGGGACCCATCTTCAGACCGATTGGAGACCCTGTTCTCCAGAGATGTTTTTTTAGCTTATTGTCACGTGTACTGCGGTAGAGTGAAACGTTTTATTCTTGCGCGCTGCCTGACCCGCTGAGTTACTCCAGCACTTTGTTGATTTTTTCATAAAGTAGCATCTGCAGTTCCTTATCTCACTAGGATAAACTAATATTAATATGTCTTGCCGGGTGAATGAGAAGCCTCATAAAAGGAACACGACTTTCTGAATTTCAACAGGAATATTTGGTTAGGCCATTCCTTCTCTCCTGAGATGCTGCCTGACCCGCTGAGTTACTCCAACATTTTGTGTCTACCTTTGATTTAAACTAGCATCTGCAGTCCTTTCATACACAGGAATATTTGGATGTTTGCAGATGGAAACAATGCTGGCGATCCCTTTGCAAACGACTACAAAAATATTTTTGTAATTTCCTGTATTATTTATTTTAATTTCCCCTTTGCCCAGTCCTTGGTTCCTCAGTTTAACTCCTGCCTAATCCTCTGGACCAGGAGTGGAGTTGGGAAATGCTAACCTGGATCCTAATCATTTTAACCGATTACCCCTGGACAAACAAGGCAGGGAAGAGTCGGTGATGAAGAGACGGTGAAATGCCTCTCTGCCAGAACTCACCAAAAAGCACCAAGACTTGGCTTGGCTGACCGGGGGAGCACTTACTACCAGAACACGCTGCCCTCGGGAGGGCTGCTACAGAGACGAGATCTCGGTTCATGAGTTCAAAAGTTCTAGGAGCAGAATTAAGCCATTCAGCCCATCAAGTTTACTTCGCTTTTCAATCATGGCTGATCTACTGGTCTACATGATTGCCCACCTCTGTGGAGAGTGTGGATTTGCGAAGAGAGTCTAGAGAATGATGCAACGATCCTTATCACGGATCATCCCGAATACCTCCGTAATGGAGGACTCTCTGATTTACAGGCTGTTCCCAGGGACACATTCGGAGATGGACACCAAGTGCTGCTGGAAGATCATCAACTCAGTGAAAGGCATCTGCCTAGAGCTTGTTGGTCTCCCAGCGGAGCGAGCTGTCCGTTGGGGAATGTTGCCGACTGGCCCACTCCACACTGCAGGAGTACGTGCTGAGGGACGCACTGAAGCTCGGTGCAGCCAACGCCAAGCCCCTGTGGGGGAGGACCACAGTCTCGGGGCCACCGCTGCTGGACATTGAGGGGCAGATTCTTGTGGGGACACCCCTCAAACAAGGGAAGGGATGTCACCCCAGAGGGCCACAAGTGGCAAAGTGCTTGGTTTAGGGACAGTTAGCGAACACTACCAAATATGACACTAGTAAATGTACAGACACAGAGAATGTAGGAAGTGTTTTTGGCACTGTTCATATTTTGTATATATTTTTTATACTGAATAATGTTTATTTTTGGAAACTGAAAAAGACTCTGAGAGGACATTGAGGTCCACCACGGCCTGTTGTACATCACAGTGTCAGACTAGCCCACTGCACGTAGAGTGTGCTTTCGCCTCCTGCGATGGATGTCCCAGATGGTCTTCTGGCAAATGTACTGGAGCGGGCAAGATCAGGAGGTTCAGATGCGCCGCAGCTGGATTACCAGCAGGGGGCTCTGCTAACCACAACTGGAGATACCTCAAGTGTCAAAAGGAGCAACTCAGCGGGTCAGGCAGCATCTCTGGAGAACATGGAGTAGGCAACGTCATGGATCACAACTCAGCGGGTCAGGCAATGGAGACGGAAATGATTCAAGAGTGGAGACACTAGGAACTGCAGAAGTTTCAATCTTGAGCAAGTCACTAAAAGATGGGAGGAGATCTTATCGAAACGTATAAGATTATTCAGGGGTTGGACACGTTAGAGGCGGGAAACATGTTCCCAATGTTGGGGGAGTCCAGAACAAGGGGCCACAGTTTAAGAATAAGGGGTAGGCCATTTAGAACTGAGATGAGGAAAAACTTTTTCAGTCAGAGAGTTGTGAATCTGTGGAATTCTCTGCCTCAGAAGGCAGTGGAGGCCAATTCTCTGAATGCATTCAAGAGAGAGCTGGATAGAGCTCTTAAGGATAGCGGAGTCAGGGGTTATGGGGAGAAGGCAGGAACGGGGTACTGATTGAGAATGATCAGCCGTGATCACATTGAATGGCGGTGCTGGCTCGAAGGGCCGAATGGCCTCCTCCTGCACCTATTGTCTATTGTCTATAAGATCCCGAGGAACTCGTGTTGGAAGGATGTGTAGGAACGAAAACTACAGACGCTGGTTTAAATCAAAGGTAGACACAAAATGCTGGAGTAACTCAGCGGGTCAGGCAGCATCTCGGGGGAGAAGGAACGGGTGACGTTTCAGGTCGAGACCCTTCTTCAGACTCGTGTAGGAAGGAACTGCAGATGCTGGTTTACACCAAAGACAGGCACAAAAAGTTGGAGTAACTCAACTTGGGGCCAGGCAGCATCTCTGGAGAAAATGAGTAGGTGACGTTTCGGGTCGAGACCCTTCTCCAGACTGAGAGTCAAGGGGGAAGGGAATCTAGAGACATGAAAAGGTTCAGAACAAATCGGAAACTCGGCGGGTCCGGCAGCGTCCGTGGAGGAAATGGACAGATGATGTTTTGGGGTAACTATTCACAAAATGCTGGAGTAACTCAGCGGGTCAGGCAGCATCTCAGGAGAGAAGGAATGGGTGACGTTTCGGGTCTCCGAAACGTCACCCATTCCTTCTCTCCTGAGATGCTGCCTGACCCGCTGAGTTACTCCAGCATTTTGTGAATAAATACCTTCGATTTGTACCAGCATCTGCAGTTATTGTCTTATGTTTTGGGGTAACAGTCTGTCAATCCAAGAGTCTGAGGAGAGGCGACACAAAATGCTGGAGTAACTCAGCAGGTCAGGCTGCATCTCTGGAGAAAAGAAATAGGTGACTCTTTGGGTCGAAACCCTTCTTTAGCGTCCCGACTCGAAACGTCGCCTGTCCATTACCTTCACAGACACTGCCTGACCCGCTGAGTTCCTCCAGCACTAGATTTTGCTCAAGAATCAAGAGTATTTCATTGTCACACGTCCGCGAACAGGACAATGACACTCATACTGGCTGCAACTTTAATGCAATAACACAACAACACAAAACAATACAGCATCCTACAAATTAATGGATTTGATTACAGATCAGAGCTGGCAAAACTCAAAATACTGCCATGGCTAATAAAACTTTGCACGTGTATCGCATTTATTGCAAAATGCTTTCTATAATGATGGTGATATAATATCGTGAAGTGCAACACCGAACGTCACAATGGTAGAAAGTAATAGATGTTGTAACGAGGAGATATGATGATTTTAAACATTGTGGGCGGTATTGCGAACAGTAAGAAGTGTTAGAAAATAACTGAAGGGGTCTGAAGAAGGTCATAAGCGATGAGTAGAATCAGGCCATTCGGCCCATCAAGTCTGCTCCGCCATTCAATCATGGCTGATCAATCTCTCCCCCCTAAGCTTTCTCCCCATAACCTCTGAAGGGTCCCGACCCAAAACGTCACCTACCAAGTTCTCCAGAGATGCTGCCTGGCCCGCTGAGTTACTCCAGCACATGATGCCTTTTTCTGTAGACCAGCATCTGCAGTTCCTGGCGCCCACCTCTAGAAATGTGATCTGCCATCGTTGCTTTTCGCCTCTACAGGTGTGGCCGGTGTCTGCCGCGGGAAAAGTTCCGAACCAAGTCGCAGTCCAAGATTTCCAGTTTCTTAAAATACTGGGACGCTGCCCCTCCTTCCCTGCCCAGACGCCGGGTTCCTCCTGCACTATGCTCAAGATTACATCATCTGCAGTCTCTTGTTACTGCTACCCCTCGTTAGATGGGCCGAATGTTAGCAGTCAGCCTGGGAGCTCTGTGGGTAATTGGGGGAGACTGTTGGACCTCACCCATTCTGGTGATTTCTAAGGTCATGTGATAGGAGCAGAATTGGGCCATTCGGCCCATCAAGTCTACTCCGCCATTGTTGGACCTCACCCATTCTGGTGATTTCTAAGGTCATGTGATAGGAGCAGAATTGGGCCATTCGGCCCATCAAGTCTACTCCGCCATTCAATCGTGGCTGATCCATCTCTCCCTCCTAACCCCATTCTCCCCATAACCCCTGACACCCATACTAATCAAGAATCTATCTCTGCCTCAAAAATATCAATTGACTTGGCCTCCATAGCAGTCTGTGGCAATGAATTCCACAGATTCACCACCCTCTGACTAAATAAATTCCTCCTCGTCTTCTTCCAAAAGGAACGTTCTTTAATTCTGAGGCTACGACTGGTTCTAGACTCTCCCACTAGTGGAAACATCCTCTCCACATCCACTCTATCCAAGCCTTTGGCTGTTCGATTTGTTATCCCCCCCCCCCCCACCCCCCACCCTCCACCCTCCCTCCCCTCCGCAGGGATCCGATTTCTCCCTCCCCGTGCGTCCCTTCTCTCTCCAACAAGCCCCTCTGTGTTCTGAAGCCTCTACACTTTGTCTCCTCTCAACTCATTTTCTCAGCACCAGACTTTCGCTGGCATCTCCATTCTCTTCCCCCTTTCCCCATTTCACTCGCCACAGTTGGCACAGGTCGTTGTTCCAAGAAAAATCAGCTTGGGGGAAACCCAAATCCGATCGTTATCCCAACTCGGGACGGGAGGTACAAGCGCTGAACGATGGTTGACACCTACCGGCCAGCGCCGCTCCAAGGGACACCAAGACCACAGCGAGAACACACAAGGCGCGCATCATTCCTGCGGCGTTAACGCTGGTTGCTGGTTCCTATCGATCTGCCGCTTGCTCCACAATCCAGGAGGGAGGGCGGAGGAGGAGGGAGGATGGAGGAGGAGGGAAGAGGGAGGAGGAGGGAAGAGGGAAGAGGGAGGAGGGAGGGAGGGGGGAGAGGGAAAGGGAGTATTGTATTGGGCGCCTCCCAGATTTCAGCGTCCTTTTAATGTGCCGTCTCTCGCAGTGTAAACAACTAACCACTCCCTGTCCGGCTTGTTCACGCCAAGCGCTTTATCTTGATTTCTCACGTCTGGAAACCTTTGATAATCACTCAGCGTTCAATGGTTTAGTTTTAGTTTTAAAGGTACAAGCGTGGGCAGGGTGCAACCCAGTGTCCTGAAGAAGGGGCTCGACCCGAAACGTCACCCATTCCTTCTCTCCAGAGATGCTGCCTGACCCGCTGAGTTACTCCAGCATTTTGTGTCTACCTTCAGCACGGAAACTGACCCTACTGACTCCACTACTGATCACCCATACACACTAGTTCTATGTTATCCCACTTTCTCATCCACTCCCTGTAATTAACCCGCAAACCCGCACATCTTTGGAGATATCGGAGGACCACTGGAGCACCCGGAGGAAACCCACACGGTCACATGGAGAACGAGCAAACTCCAAACACAGAGAAGTATCAGAAAATAACCAGATGCTGGTACAAATCGAAGGTATTTATTCACAAAATGCTGGAATAACTCAGCGGGTCAGGCAGCATCTCGGGAGAGAAGGAATGGATGACGTTTCGGGACCCTTCTTCACACAGAGAACATCCATTCAGGATCGAACCCTGGGTCGCTGGCGCTGTGAGGCAGTGGCTCTACCAGCTGTGCCACTGTGGTGAATGCGTATTTCACAATCCAGTGAATGTTACCAATCAATTGGTGTTTTTTTTTAATGGTGAATTACACCAATGCTCTAGGCAGCTGGATCCCAGTAAGATTTGAAATATTTTTGGTCGAGGAAAATTAGAGGGAGAGACTTCAAACCCGACAATGGGGATAGTTACCAAGTTCACCTATTGGGCACTAAAGCTGTTCCTGATACCAAGTCCCCACTGGAAGCGTTAAAGGACTTGATCAGTGCGGGTGTCAGGGGCTATGGGAAAAGGCAGGAGAATACAAAACAATACAATATATCTTTATTGTCATTGTACAGGGGTACAACGAGATTGGGAATGCGCCTCCCATACGATGCAATAAATTAATTAGCTAATCAGTATTAATTTAAACAACCCAATGAAACAAATTGTAACAGTTTTAAAACAGAATAAAGTGCAAGTAGATCTGTGCCGGTTCACTATGCGATGTGACCATCTGGCTCAGCAGGACCGGTTCATAGCAGCTATGGCCCTGGGGATGAAGCTGTTCCTGAGTCTGGAGGTGCGGGCGTAGAAGGGCAGAGATAGATCAGCCATGATTGAATGGTGGAGTAGACTTGATGGGCCGAATGGCCTAATTCTGCTCCTGTCACATGAACTTGTGAAGGGGATGCTGCACTGTGGGAGATGCCTATTTATGTGCGACTTCAAACTCCCCTCTTGACTGGGATCAACTGTGGCACAAGTTGGAAGGACATGAAGTAAGTTCTCCTCACTATCCTGGGAACTACTTGTTCCCCGCTCCATTTCAACCAACATTATTAATCTGCTCAATACATCTTTGGAGATTGTTAGACCTATTAGATTATTTTATTGTCATATACTCTTCTCCATGGATTGTCACCTTGTGGTGGTGGAGAAGCTTGTGTGGTCCTGAAATCCTGAGAGCGATGCCGTCTGGAGCTACGCTCCTGGTAGGGTCACCCATGGCGGTAAGATCGATGGGGAGGTCCCTGACAAAGAGCGATCCAACCAAGACCTCAACGGTGGAACAGGCGGAGGACGAAGGATGACTTTAGTGGAGCGTCACAACGGCTGGGAAGGCGGATGGATGAAGGCTGCAACAGGAAAGGGTCCCCGGTCGTCTTGGACTCCACGCCACTGGATCCTGACCCAGATCTGTCAAGGACCTTGTGGTGGCTGTCTGTGCACCAGTCTCCCCACGTTAAACAAAGTCACGCACAGGCGCCCTCCGTAGAGAGGACAGTCACACTCGCTTCGAGTGACCGCCGATGAAGATGAATCCAGGATGCAATGAAAATCCTTGTTCTTATAAATTCATAAATTCATAAGTCACAGGAGCAGAATTAGGCCACTTGGCCCATTGAGTCTACTCCACCATTCAATCATGGCTGATCTATCTTTCCCTCTCAACCCCATTCTCCTGCCTTCTCCCCATACTAATACCCGTATTAAGTGTCTGTCAATCTCTCCTTTAAAAATACCCGAAGACTTGGCCTCCATACAGCCACCTGTGGCAATAAATTCCACAGATCCACCACCCTCTGGGTAAAGAAATTCCTCATCTCCTTTTGTAAAAGTATGTCCTTTTATTCTGAGGCTACAGCATGGAAACAGGCCTTTCTGCCCATCCAGTCCATGCCGACCATCAACTCACTAATCCTACACTAATCACTTAGCTATCCATGAGAAGCAGCTGATGGTGATTCAGGTTATGTTCCTAGATTAATTATCTCACCAGCATTGAGTGGACAACTCCATGCCACAATGAGGGAGCGAGACCCTCATCATAACAATAATTCAGATGTAACATTAAACTTCTGCTCTCTCAGGTGGAAGTGAAAAATTACCTGATGTCTTAGTTTAGTTTAGTTTAGTTTGGAGATTAAGCCCGGAAACAGGCCCTTCGGCCCACCGAGTCTGCACTGACTACCAGCAATCCCCACACACTTACACTATCCTACACACACTAGGGACAATTTAAATTCATACCAAACCAATTAACCTACAAACCTGAACATCTTTGGAGTGTAGGAGGAAACTGAAGATCTCGGAAAAAAACCCCATGCAGGTCATGGGGAGAAAGTGCAAACTCTGAACAGACAGCACCCGTGGTGAGGATCGAACCCGGGTCTCTGGCGCTGTAAGGCAGCAACTCTACCGCTGCGCCACTGTGCTGCCCATGTCATTTGTACCCAGCGTGCTGCCCAAACATTATCGCATAAGTGGCGTCATGGTGGCGCAGTGGTACAGTTGCTGCTTTACAGCACTTGCAGCACTGGAGACCCAGGTTCTGTCCCGACTATGGGTGCTGTCTGTACGGAGTCTATATGTTCTCCCCATGACCTGCATGGGTTTTCTCCGAGATCTCCGGTTTCCTCCCTCACACCAAAGACATACAGGTATGTAGGTTAATTGACTTGGTGTATGTGTAAATTGTCCCTAGTGTGTGTAGGATAGTGTTAATGTGTGGAGATCGCTGGTCGGTGCGGACTCGGTGGGCCGAATGGCCTGTTTCCATGCTGTATCTCTGAAATTTTTTTTAAAAACACAAATCTTCTGATTACCACTATTTGTGGGCTCTTCCTGTGCACTATTTGACTGGCATGTTTCTGACATTAGACTTGTGAGTTCAAGACAGTCAAATGATTAATGACTAGTAACACACCCACTGGGACTGTGGACAAGTCAATGATGAGAATGCCAGAGTGCAGAGTTGGTGGAGTGTCTTACAAATTGGATTCAGCGCATCAATTAGATGTCCTGGAGAATGCAGTCTCTCACTAACTTTGTCCACTTCGATCTTTCACCCAGGGTTTGGCAGGGAGATTAACAGGCTGGTGGTGTCCACAGTGGTTGGGAAAGTGGGATTGATTGATAATCGAATTTCTATTTTTCTTGTACCCTGTCATGTCAACAAGTGCACATAGGATTACATGAAGCAGAGGAGATATAGGATTTGGATATAGGCAGCTGAAAGGAGTTGCAGGAAGACAATGGCTTTTCATTTATCCAGAAACATATAGTTCCATCTTTGTCCACAGCATCTCCTGCTATGATTAAAGTTATAAAATACATCGCTAGCTCATCTATTTTCTAAATTACGTTAGTTTAGAGATACAGCTTGGAAACAGGCCCTTCGGCCCACCGAGTCTGCGCCAACATTCGATCACTCGTCACCACTAGTTTTATGTAAGATAGTTGTATAAGAGTTTTATTGTTTGTCTTGTATTATGGTGGTGGGTTCTGTTTTGGTTTTACCGTATTGTGTATATTATTTTAATATTTGAATAAATATTTTTGATTTAAAAAACCCCAAAATAACTGTGCCAATCACGGATATTCAACCAGAGGCTGCTCCATGCCAGTGAACATAGAAGGTCATTGTGAGCAGCCTTTCACTCAGTGAAACACAAATGAGATCCCATCCACCTGCACCTTCAACTCCAACATTGATTCCACAATCGAGATCAGGAATCATATTCACCCAACAGTGGGACCCCTCTTCCAAGCACTGAGCATGTACAAAGACTTCCCCTCAAGTCCATGATTAACCTTTGATAATCACTCAGCGTTCAATGGTTTAGTTTTAGTTTTAAAGGTACAAGCGTGGGCAGGGTGCAACCCAGTGTCCTGAAGAAGGGGCTCGACCCGAAACGTCACCCATTCCTTCTCTCCAGAGATGCTGCCTGACCCGCTGAGTTACTCCAGCATTTTGTGTCTACCTTCAGCACGGAAACTGACCCTACTGACTCCACTACTGATCACCCATACACACTAGTTCTATGTTATCCCACTTTCTCATCCACTCCCTGTAATTAACCCGCAAACCCGCACATCTTTGGAGATATCGGAGGACCACTGGAGCACCCGGAGGAAACCCACACGGTCACATGGAGAACGAGCAAACTCCAAACACAGAGAAGTATCAGAAAATAACCAGATGCTGGTACAAATCGAAGGTATTTATTCACAAAATGCTGGAATAACTCAGCGGGTCAGGCAGCATCTCGGGAGAGAAGGAATGGATGACGTTTCGGGACCCTTCTTCACACAGAGAACATCCATTCAGGATCGAACCCTGGGTCGCTGGCGCTGTGAGGCAGTGGCTCTACCAGCTGTGCCACTGTGGTGAATGCGTATTTCACAATCCAGTGAATGTTACCAATCAATTGGTGTTTTTTTTTAATGGTGAATTACACCAATGCTCTAGGCAGCTGGATCCCAGTAAGATTTGAAATATTTTTGGTCGAGGAAAATTAGAGGGAGAGACTTCAAACCCGACAATGGGGATAGTTACCAAGTTCACCTATTGGGCACTAAAGCTGTTCCTGATACCAAGTCCCCACTGGAAGCGTTAAAGGACTTGATCAGTGCGGGTGTCAGGGGCTATGGGAAAAGGCAGGAGAATACAAAACAATACAATATATCTTTATTGTCATTGTACAGGGGTACAACGAGATTGGGAATGCGCCTCCCATACGATGCAATAAATTAATTAGCTAATCAGTATTAATTTAAACAACCCAATGAAACAAATTGTAACAGTTTTAAAACAGAATAAAGTGCAAGTAGATCTGTGCCGGTTCACTATGCGATGTGACCATCTGGCTCAGCAGGACCGGTTCATAGCAGCTATGGCCCTGGGGATGAAGCTGTTCCTGAGTCTGGAGGTGCGGGCGTAGAAGGGCAGAGATAGATCAGCCATGATTGAATGGTGGAGTAGACTTGATGGGCCGAATGGCCTAATTCTGCTCCTGTCACATGAACTTGTGAAGGGGATGCTGCACTGTGGGAGATGCCTATTTATGTGCGACTTCAAACTCCCCTCTTGACTGGGATCAACTGTGGCACAAGTTGGAAGGACATGAAGTAAGTTCTCCTCACTATCCTGGGAACTACTTGTTCCCCGCTCCATTTCAACCAACATTATTAATCTGCTCAATACATCTTTGGAGATTGTTAGACCTATTAGATTATTTTATTGTCATATACTCTTCTCCATGGATTGTCACCTTGTGGTGGTGGAGAAGCTTGTGTGGTCCTGAAATCCTGAGAGCGATGCCGTCTGGAGCTACGCTCCTGGTAGGGTCACCCATGGCGGTAAGATCGATGGGGAGGTCCCTGACAAAGAGCGATCCAACCAAGACCTCAACGGTGGAACAGGCGGAGGACGAAGGATGACTTTAGTGGAGCGTCACAACGGCTGGGAAGGCGGATGGATGAAGGCTGCAACAGGAAAGGGTCCCCGGTCGTCTTGGACTCCACGCCACTGGATCCTGACCCAGATCTGTCAAGGACCTTGTGGTGGCTGTCTGTGCACCAGTCTCCCCACGTTAAACAAAGTCACGCACAGGCGCCCTCCGTAGAGAGGACAGTCACACTCGCTTCGAGTGACCGCCGATGAAGATGAATCCAGGATGCAATGAAAATCCTTGTTCTTATAAATTCATAAATTCATAAGTCACAGGAGCAGAATTAGGCCACTTGGCCCATTGAGTCTACTCCACCATTCAATCATGGCTGATCTATCTTTCCCTCTCAACCCCATTCTCCTGCCTTCTCCCCATACTAATACCCGTATTAAGTGTCTGTCAATCTCTCCTTTAAAAATACCCGAAGACTTGGCCTCCATACAGCCACCTGTGGCAATAAATTCCACAGATCCACCACCCTCTGGGTAAAGAAATTCCTCATCTCCTTTTGTAAAAGTATGTCCTTTTATTCTGAGGCTACAGCATGGAAACAGGCCTTTCTGCCCATCCAGTCCATGCCGACCATCAACTCACTAATCCTACACTAATCACTTAGCTATCCATGAGAAGCAGCTGATGGTGATTCAGGTTATGTTCCTAGATTAATTATCTCACCAGCATTGAGTGGACAACTCCATGCCACAATGAGGGAGCGAGACCCTCATCATAACAATAATTCAGATGTAACATTAAACTTCTGCTCTCTCAGGTGGAAGTGAAAAATTACCTGATGTCTTAGTTTAGTTTAGTTTAGTTTGGAGATTAAGCCCGGAAACAGGCCCTTCGGCCCACCGAGTCCGCACTGACTACCAGCAATCCCCACACACTTACACTATCCTACACACACTAGGGACAATTTAAATTCATACCAAACCAATTAACCTACAAACCTGAACATCTTTGGAGTGTAGGAGGAAACTGAAGATCTCGGAAAAAAACCCCATGCAGGTCATGGGGAGAAAGTGCAAACTCTGAACAGACAGCACCCGTGGTGAGGATCGAACCCGGGTCTCTGGCGCTGTAAGGCAGCAACTCTACCGCTGCGCCACTGTGCTGCCCATGTCATTTGTACCCAGCGTGCTGCCCAAACATTATCGCATAAGTGGCGTCATGGTGGCGCAGTGGTACAGTTGCTGCTTTACAGCACTTGCAGCACTGGAGACCCAGGTTCTGTCCCGACTATGGGTGCTGTCTGTACGGAGTCTATATGTTCTCCCCATGACCTGCATGGGTTTTCTCCGAGATCTCCGGTTTCCTCCCTCACACCAAAGACATACAGGTATGTAGGTTAATTGACTTGGTGTATGTGTAAATTGTCCCTAGTGTGTGTAGGATAGTGTTAATGTGTGGAGATCGCTGGTCGGTGCGGACTCGGTGGGCCGAATGGCCTGTTTCCATGCTGTATCTCTGAAATTTTTTTAAAAAACACAAATCTTCTGATTACCACTATTTGTGGGCTCTTCCTGTGCACTATTTGACTGGCATGTTTCTGACATTAGACTTGTGAGTTCAAGACAGTCAAATGATTAATGACTAGTAACACACCCACTGGGACTGTGGACAAGTCAATGATGAGAATGCCAGAGTGCAGAGTTGGTGGAGTGTCTTACAAATTGGATTCAGCGCATCAATTAGATGTCCTGGAGAATGCAGTCTCTCACTAACTTTGTCCACTTCGATCTTTCACCCAGGGTTTGGCAGGGAGATTAACAGGCTGGTGGTGTCCACAGTGGTTGGGAAAGTGGGATTGATTGATAATCGAATTTCTATTTTTCTTGTACCCTGTCATGTCAACAAGTGCACATAGGATTACATGAAGCAGAGGAGATATAGGATTTGGATATAGGCAGCTGAAAGGAGTTGCAGGAAGACAATGGCTTTTCATTTATCCAGAAACATATAGTTCCATCTTTGTCCACAGCATCTCCTGCTATGATTAAAGTTATAAAATACATCGCTAGCTCATCTATTTTCTAAATTACGTTAGTTTAGAGATACAGCTTGGAAACAGGCCCTTCGGCCCACCGAGTCTGCGCCAACATTCGATCACTCGTCACCACTAGTTTTATGTAAGATAGTTGTATAAGAGTTTTATTGTTTGTCTTGTATTATGGTGGTGGGTTCTGTTTTGGTTTTACCGTATTGTGTATATTATTTTAATATTTGAATAAATATTTTTGATTTAAAAAACCCCAAAATAACTGTGCCAATCACGGATATTCAACCAGAGGCTGCTCCATGCCAGTGAACATAGAAGGTCATTGTGAGCAGCCTTTCACTCAGTGAAACACAAATGAGATCCCATCCACCTGCACCTTCAACTCCAACATTGATTCCACAATCGAGATCAGGAATCATATTCACCCAACAGTGGGACCCCTCTTCCAAGCACTGAGCATGTACAAAGACTTCCCCTCAAGTCCATGGGAACCCCTCTCCGAAATATTGCAGATAATTGCAACTCCCCATCTCACATGAAACCTCATCCAAAATGTGAAGCAGATTATTGATCTCTTGGATCTATTGAGGGCAGCACAGTGGCACAGCGGTAGAGTTGCTGCCTTTCAGCACCAGAGACCCGGGTTCAATCCTGACCATGGGTGCAGTCTGAATGGAGTTTGTTTGTTTTCCCCGAGACCACGTGGGTTTTCTCTGGGTGCTCCGGTTTCCTCCCACACTCCAAAGACGTACAGGTTTGCAGATTAATTGGCTTCAGTAAAATTGTAAATTGTCCCTGGTGTGTGTCGGATAGTGTTAGTGTATGGATGATCGCTGGTTGGCATGGACTCGGTGGGCTGAAGGGCCAGTTTCTGCGCTTTGGGTTTAAAATCTTGCACGTGTATCGCATTTATTGCAAAATGCTTTCTATAATGATGGTAATATAATATAATGAAGTATAACACCTAGCGCGTTGCGAACGTTCCCAATGTTGGGGGAGTCCAGAACAAGAGGCCACAGTTTAAGAATAACGGGTAGGCCATTTAGAACTGAGATGTGGAAAAACTTCACAGAGTTGTGAATCTGTGGAATTCTCTGCCTCAGAAGGCAGTGGAGGCCAATTCTCTGAATGCATTCAAGAGAGAGCTGGATAGAGCTCTTAAGGATAGCGGAGTCAGTGGGTATGGGGAGAAGGCAGGAACGGGGTACTGATTGAGAATGATCAGCCATGATCACATTTGGCTCGAAGGGCCGAATGGCCTCCTCCTGCACGTATTGTCTATTGTCTACTGTCTATTGTTTATTGAGCGTCACAATGGTAGAAAGTAATAGATGGTGTAATGAAGAGATATGATGATTTTAAACATTGTGGGCGATATTGCAAACATTTAGAAGTGTTAGAAAATAACTGAAGGAGTGGGCTGAAGGGGCCAGTTTCCATGCTGTATCTTTAAAGGCAAAAGTAAAGAATCAAAGGAACTACCTGAGTATCAGAATGTTTTCAAACTAGCAAACATTTAATTCATTTGGTAACACAATGCAGAATGTAACACAATTAAGACCTTCTTAAATTTAGACACAAAACGCAGGAGTAACTCAGTAGGTCAGATGGTCTTAAAAAAGTATTTCTGACACGATTATTTCCAACTGCAGGCTGCTTGGTGCACATTGGTGCACCAAGCAGCATGCAGTTGGAAATAATCATGTCAGAAATGCTTCTTTAAGACGGTCTGACCCACTGAGTTACTCCTGCATTTTGTGTCTATCTTTAAGAAGGTCTCCCCGCAGTGAGATGTTAAATCTCCAAAGCTGCTCATTGAGGAGGTCAGGCGTAAGGAAGGATTTCTCAAATTGACAGAGACGGCTTGACAGGTGAAATAATCTCTTTAAATAACAGCAGCAGCAGTTTCACCCTCACTCAGTGCTGTGCTGTCGAGGGTCATCTCGAGAAAAGTCGACGGTGTTGAAGTTGGGAATCGATTCAAGCGCTGCACATTGTTATTGTTACAAAACATTTGAAGAGATCGAGTATCTGCCAACGTCAGTCTTGCGCCGTGTGGCCT
Organism: Rhinoraja longicauda; assembly: GCF_053455715.1. NCBI lineage: Eukaryota > Metazoa > Chordata > Chondrichthyes > Rajiformes > Arhynchobatidae > Rhinoraja > Rhinoraja longicauda. Next base: position 6,230,683 of record NC_135987.1, read on the forward strand.
CCTCTGTGCACATCTCCTGGGAAACATGAACCTTGTGGCCCAGTTTCTGTTCGCAAAATCCAAGGCCATTAAGGCTCCGAAGAAGACTTCTTCAGAAGAAGAGGAATATGACCCCTTTTGGAGAAGGTTGGGTTAAACTTATTACTTTTTAGACGCAGGCCACTTTTCAGAATTCTCAAGACCGAGGGATGGCACGGTGGCGCAGCGGTAGAGTTGCTTCCTCACAGCGCCAGAGTCCTGGGTTCGATCCTGACCTCGGGTACAGTCTATATGGAGTTTGTACATTCACCCTGTGACGGTGTGGGTTTTTCCCTGGGGGCTCCGGATTCCTCCAAAGTAAAATTGTAAATTGTCCCTAGTGTGTAGGGCAGTGCGAGTGTATGGGATGATCGCTGGTCAGCACGGACTCGGTGAACTGAAGGGCCTGTTTCCATACTGCATCTCTAAAGTCTAAAGTAAAGACCTATGTCTTGCTGGGAGCTCCACTGTGTAACCATCAATGACTATGCTAGAATGAAACTCCCTGAAACTACCTCTCTTCCGCCTCCTTCTCACCATAGTCCTGCTTCAGCTCTTTATTCTTGCCACAATAATTTGAAGGAAACTCCTGTAGTTGTTGAAGCCAGAATAAGAGAACAGATATAAAATTAAATGAAAGAGATTTTGTATCAAGAGTTAAATTTGTGTTCCTTAAAGTATCTTTGGAGTTACTGTAGTTACTGAATTAGATACAAACATGTATGCCTTTCTCCTGCCTCACCTCACTTCCAATTTTTCCCCCTAATACAATCAGTCTTAAGAGGTATTCCAACCCGAAACGTCACCTATCCATGTTCTCCAGAGATGCTGCCTGACCTGCAGAGTTACTCCAACACTTTGTGTCTTTCTTTGGTGGCTTAAATGGTTGGTCGAAGCAAAAGGGGATAACGACAAATGAGTTTAGGATTTGGAGTACAGCACATTTCATAGACAACTGTAGTACAGGCTGGTAAGAATGATCTACTGTGTGTTGGAAAGAATTGCAGAGGCTGGGTTATACCAAAGATAGACACAAAGTGCTGGAGTAACTCAGCAGGTCAGGCAGCATCTCTGGAGAAAAAGGATGGGTAACATTTTGGGTCGAGACCGTGTGAACGACCCGTCCTTTTTCTCCAGAGATGCTGCCTGACGCGCTGAGTTACTCCAGCAGTTTGTGTCATCATTAGTGGAGCATCAGATTAGATAAAATAATCGATCATCTTCAGTATGATCTGTTGGTTTGCAGCAGAGTACATGTAATTCTAAGTAGTTTTTCAAATAACATTTTAGGAATCTATAATAATAGTTTACACTGGGGTTTATTATCCCTTGAAGTCAGTAACAAGATAAACAGTGTTTTCGACTGTTTGAGAGGCTGCAGTAATGAACAGCATTCTCTTGTATTAGTGAAGTATCCGTCATTTCTGCCCCATGTTTATTTTTCTCTATTATACAGGAGTTTGCTTTCAGTTTTGATGGAAGATTTACATCCAGACAGTTACTTCAAACACACTGCTTGGCCACATATCCCCAACGCTTATTCTTAATTGTTTACTGTATGTTCGTGTTGTTACTTGCGAACAGAGCACCAAGGCACATTCCTTGTATGTGTACATACAAGGTCAATAAACGTGTGCATTCATCATTCATTCGTTCATCATTCATCAGATTGCTTTAATCACTGTGCGCTTGGTGATAGAAGGGATAGAAATTAAACGGCACAAAGTCAGGTAGCTTTTAGATTTAGATTTAGAGATACAGCGTGGAAACAGGCCCTTCGGCCCACCTGGTCCGCGCCGCCCAGCGATCCCCGCACATTAACACTATCCTACACACACTAGGGACAATTTTTACAGCCAATTAACCTACAAAACTGTACGTCTTTGGAGTGTGGGAGGAAACCGAAGATCTCGGAGAAAACCCACGCAGGTCACAGGGAGAGCGTACAAACTCCGTACAGACGGCGCCCGTAGTCAGGATCGTACCTGAGTCTCCGGCGCTGCATTCGCTGTAAGGCAGCAACTCTACCGCTGCGCCACCGTGCCGCCGTAGAGAACATGGATAGCAAGGAACTGCAGATGCTGGTTTGCAAATTAAGACATAAAGTGCTGGAGTAACTCAGCAGGCCAGGCAGCTTCTCTAGAGAACATGGATAGCTAATGATTCGGGTTGAGACGCTTCTTCAGACTCACTTTAAATCTATGTCCTCTGGTTCCCGATTCCCCTACTCTGTGCAAGTAACCTTGAACCCTTTTGAGTCGGAGATGGGGACTCAACTGTTAAGACAAACAATCATTCTCTTCATTTGAGAACACTTCGTTGACTTTTTTGGAGATCATGTCCTCACTTCCAATTAGCCCATTTGTGTCTGAACTGTTCACCTTCCGAGTGAGGAGGTGGAGCCACTGTCGAGCCAACCCTTGCTATGAACACCATGGCCGATCAGTTCATTTACCTGTTTACCAACATGGAGTTGGGTGCTGGCAAAATAATCCAGTGGTGAATGAGAGCAGGTAGCACATACATCCTTCCCTCAGAGGGTGGTGGATCTCTGCAATCCTATACCCTGGAGGTTTGGGAAGGCTAGATCGCTGGAGCGAATTCAAGAGGAGGCAGAATTATTGAAGAAAAAGGACACAAGGTACTGGAGTAACTCAGCGGGTCGGGCAGCATCCCTGGAGAACATGGATAGGCGACGTTTCAGGACAGGACCGTAATACCGAAGAATAGTTCAGACCCAAAACGTCACCTGTCCATGTTCTCCAAAGATGCTGCCTGGCCCGCTGAGTTACTCCAGCACTTTATGTCTTAATTTGTAAACCAGCATCTGCAGTTCCTTCTTTCGGGACCAGTGCCAAATGTATGTGGAATTGTTTAATTACCCGCCCTACCTTCTGCTGGTTCTAATTGGCTTTGTTTATTTACGGCTGTGTTTAGCCCACATGTAGAGACGTCAGTTCTTAAAGAGATTAATCTGCTTAATTTATTTCAACACTTTTAAGCTGCAGGGACAAGGCTGGCAATTTGTATCGACACAGTTCTCCAAGTCTACTCTGAGAAGTCTGGAAGAATGAAGGCAGGTCTTCTTGAACCTTGTACCACTCTAAGGGGACATGACGGGGTGTGTGTGGAGCAAAGAGGTCCTTCTGCAGTTGTACAGGGCCCTAGTGAGATCACACCTGGAGTACTGTGTGCAGTTTTGGTCTCCAAATTTGAGGAAGGACATTCTTGCTATTGAGGGCGTGCAGCGAAGGTTCACGAGGTTAATTCCCTGAAATGGCGGGAATGTCGTATATTGAAAGACTGGAGTGACTGGGCTTGTATACACTGGAATTTAGAAGGATGAGAGGGGATCTTATTGAAACATTTAAGATTATTAAGGGATTGGACACGATAGAGGTAGGAAACATTTTCCCAATGTTGGGGGAGTCCAGAACCAGGTGCCACAGTTTAAGAATAAGGGTTAGGCCATTTAGAACGGAGATGAGGAAAAACTTTTTCACTCAGAGAGTTGTATATCTGTGGAATTCTCTGCCTCAGAAGGCAGTGGAGGCCGATTCTCTGGATGCTTTCAAGAGAGAGTTAGATAGAGCTCTTAATGATAGTGGAGTCAGGGGGTATGGGGAGAGGGCAGGAACGGGGTACTGATTGTGGACGATCAGCCATGATCACATTGAATGGTGGTGCTGGCTCGAAGGGCCGAATGGCCTACTCCTGCACCTATTGTCTATTGTCTATTGAGATACTTCCCCTGATGGGCCAGTCTTGACCGAGGGTATATGGTTACAAGGGTGGGGTAGGGCATTCAATTAAAACTAAGGTGCTGTGACATATTTCCCCTCAGGGGGTGGTGGATCTCTGGAATTCTTCATCCCGGAGGTTTGCGGATGCCAGATCGTTGGTGCTATTTCAAGAGGAGGTAGTATTATTTAACAACAGCATACAGGGTGCTGGAGTAACCCTGCGGGTCAGGCAGCATTTTTGGAGAACATGGATAGGCAAAGGTTCGGGTCAGGACCTTAATACTGAAGAAGGGTCCCCAACATGAAACATCACCTGTCCATGTTCTTCAGAGATGCTGCCTGACCCACTGAGTTACTCCAGCGCTTTATGTCTTTCTTTGTTTACCAGCATCGGCAGTTCCTTGTGTCCAGAGTTGCTGAATCATTGGGAATTTTTAGGGGTATGTGGAGTTGTCACTAAACAGGAGATTATATCTGGGACAGTTCACCCATGATCGCACTGAATGGTGAGGAAGTCCTGATTAGCATGTGAACCACTTTGCCAAGTTCTTTCCCCAATGGCTATCTTGAGGTCCCCGGTTGCCAGTCATTTTAACTCCTCTCCACATTCCCACACTGAACTTAGCTTTAGATATCCAGCATGGCAACAGGCCCTTCTGCCCACCAAGTCCATGTCAACCACTGCACACTCTGCACACTCTGCACACTCATTCACATTAGTTCTACATTATCCCACTTCTTCCTCCACTCATTACACACCAGAGATGATTTACAGAGGCCAATTAACCCACAACCACGTACGTCTTTGGAATGTGGGAGAAATTTGGAGCACCCAGTGAAAACTCACAGTCACAAGGAGAATGTACAAACCCAATGGTCAATGGCCATTGTCACGTGCGATAGAGTGATACATGACATTTTTTTTTGCATGCAATTCAGCAAAGTATTACTACACATGAGGTATTTATTCACAAAATGCTGGAGTAACTCAGCAGGTCAGGCAGCAACTCAGGAGAGAATGGGTGAGGTTTCGGGTCGAGACCCTTCTTCAGACTGAAGAAGGGTCTCGACCCGAAACGTCACCCATTCCTTCTCTCCTGAGATGCTGCCTGACCTGCTGAGTCACTCCAGCATTTTGTGAATAAATACCTTCCATTTGTACCAGCATCTGCAGTTATTTTCTTACACTACACAAGAGCACAATCCGAGATTAAGAACAAAGTGTACCGGAATAGCCCACTGAGAGCATGTACAACAGTCGCCAGGGTTTGGTGCCATTTTCAAAGTCCAAGTTTCTTTAAGTGCAGCTGGCCATAAAGGCCGGTTGTCCTGATGACGTTGCAGGGTTGGCCTGGCCAAGCGGAGCTGTAGGCATCCTCCGCCGCTGCTCCACTGCCCTGGGCCACTGCAGCTTGCATCTGCTCCAAGTGCTCAGCTTCCTGGAGCGGCGTCCGACCCAGTTGAGCCCCAGGTCCATATCCTCGGGTGTGCTAGTGAAAGGAAGCATGCAGGTGCAGCAGGCAGTGAAGAAAGCCAATGGAATGTTGGCCTTCATAACAAGAGGAGTTGAGTATAGGAGCAAAGAGGTCCTTCTGCAGTTGTACAGGGCCCTAGTGGGACTGCACCTGGGGTACTGTGTGCAGTTTTGGTCTCCAAATTTGAGGAAGGATATTCTTGCTATTGAGGGCGTGCAGCGTAGGTTTACTAGGTTAATTCCCGGAATGGCGGGACTATCATATGTTGAAAGACTGGAGCGACTAGGCTTGTATACACTGGAATTTAGAAGGATAAGTGGAGATCTTATCGAAACGTATAAGATTATTAAGGGGTTGGACACGTTAGAGGCAGGAAACATGTTCCCAACGTTGGGGGAGTCCAGAACAAGGGGCCACAGTTTAAGAATAAGGGGTAGGCCATTTAGAACTGAGATGAGGAAAAACTTTTTCAGTCAGAGAGTTGTGAATCTGTGGAATTCTCTGCCTCAAGATTCAAGATTCAAGATTCAAGATTCAAGATAGCTTTATTTGTCATCCAATATTGGACGAAATTCAGTCACCCACAGTCCAACAATAGACAATAGACAATAGACAATAGACAATAGGTGCAGGAGTAGGCCATTCAGCCCTTCGAGCCAGCACCGCCATTCAATGCGATCATGGCTGATCACTATCAATCAGTACCCCGTTCCTGCCTTCTCCCCATACCCCCTCACTCCGCTATCCTTAAGAGCTCTATCCAGCTCTCTCTTGAAAGCATCCAACGAACTGGCCTCCACTGCCTTCTGAGGCAGAGAATTCCACACCTTCACCACCCTCTGACTGAAAAAGTTCTTCCTCATCTCCGTTCTAAATGGCCTACCCCTTATTCTCAAACTGTGGCCCCTTGTTCTGGACTCCCCCAACATTGGGAACATGTTATCTGCCTCTAATGTGTCCAATCCCCTAATTATCTTATATGTTTCAATAAGATCCCCCCTCATCCTTCTAAATTCCAGTGTTAAAGCATTAAATAAGCATTAAAATTACACAACCCCAAAAAACCCCCAAAACACAGTCCAACAATAAAAGCATTAAATAGGCATTCAAATTACCCAACCCCAAAAACACACAAAAAGAAACATCCATCAAAGAAACATCCATCACAGTGAGTCTCCTCCTCCAGTCCTCTCTCTCCTCACTGTGATGGAAGGCCACAATGTCTTTCCCTTCTCCTGCTGTCCTCGCCCGCGGTCAGGTTGTTGTGGTTGCAGGCCGCGCCGGACGGTCCGCAGCGGGCCGAGCCCAAGGCGCGTCGCGTCGCAGCCGCTCCCGCAGCCTCCGAAGACGGCCGGCTCCGCCGATGATAAGTCCGATCCGGGGCGGGCGAACACGCTGCTGTTGCTGCACGTCGGGGCGGTCGTGGCTCCCGACATTGAAGCCCCCGCCCAGCAGAGAAATATCCCGCGGCCTATCTTAGGCCGCGCCGGACGGTGAAATGTCCGCGGCCCAAGCCCCGCGATTCGGGGCGGGCGAACCCGCTGCCGCTGCCGGAGCTCCCGATGTCGGCATCCACGCGGCCCGAGCCTAAGGCGAGTCGCAGCCGCTCCCGCAGCCTCCGAAGACGGCCGGCTCCGGTGATGGTAAGTCCGATCCGCGGGCTCTGCGAACCAGAGCCCTGGAGGCCGACAGCTCCAGGAGTTGGGCCGATGGTAGGCCGCAGCAGGAACGGAGACACGGCCCAGAAAACAAAGGTCGGGTCTCCGTTCGGAAGGGACACATATTTACAATGTTACAGTTCCCCCCCTCCCCCCCACATACACACATAGTACACAAACACAAAAACAACACATCACAACTACAATTAAGACAACAAAAACAACAAAAACACAAAGACAAATGGACCGCAGGTGAGCCGCAGCTGCTAGGGCAGCGCCGCCATTTTGGCAGTGGAGGCCAATTCTCTGAATGCATTCAAGAGAGAGCTAGATAGAGTTCTTAAGGATAGCGGAGTCAGGGGGTATGGGGAGAAGGCAGGAATGGGGTACTGATTGAGAATGATCAGCCATGATCACATTGAATGGTGGTGCTGGCTCGAAGGGCCGAATGGCCTACTCCTGCACCTATTATCTATTGTCTATTGTCACTAGGGGCAGTTTACGGTGAGCAATGTATTTACCAACCTGCATGGGAGGAAACTAAACACCTGGAGGAAGCCCTTGAGGTAACAGAGAGAACGTGCAAACTCCACACAGACAGCACCTGAGGTCAGGATCGAACCCAGGTTGCTGGAGCTGAGAGGCAGTGGGCTCTACCAACTGAGCCGCTGCATCGCCTAAAGAAAGGACACGTCCAGGGAAGGAGATCCTGTTGTTTATGCCCATCGTCATCCTGTCTTCCTTTGTATTTTGTGCAGTGCTGTGGAAGGTGCTCCGCGGAGTCCCCAGTCCGCGAGAGATGATTCCCAGTGGCAGAGGCAGAGGGATGATCCCACCCGGAACAGGCATGCCGGGCGTCGGCAGAGGCCCATAAACCCAGAGAGGCTCCAGGACTTTGGGGAACACGAGTTCCTGGGCAAAGATGTTCAGACTTGGGAAATGACAGTCACGGGCCACTCAGAGGCCCTGCTCAACACTGGCCAGGACGTGACGGTCCACAAGACCAGCAGGAGCCCTGAACCCTGCACCAGACAAGCTCCCATCGAGGACATCAAGACCGCTGCCTTTAAAATCCAACACGGGGTCCAGAAAACCCCATGCACGGTATGTGGCTCCTTTCATTCCTGCGTGCTGGGCAGTTTCATTGACATTCATGAGTTCAAGACCCACTCCAGCATGCATGGTGGGGATGGGGGTCCCTCTACGCAGGGATTCTGCCCCTCTCCATCGGGGACCTGGGGTGGAGGGTACTGCACCGAGGAGTCCCCTGCAACCTGTTCCTCACGCGGTTCACAGACTCGCCAGCCGCCTGCCACTTCAGCGGGCTGGAAGAGTCTGTGTACCACGTGTACATGGAGTGTGTGAGTCTGTGTACCACGTGTACATGGAGTGTGTGAGGTTGCAGCCCCTGTTCCAATATCTAAAGGGGCTGCTCCTTGCCTTTTGGCTGCACTTTTCACCCACCACCCTCATCTTTGGACACCCTGTGCGTAGGGGAGAGGGCAGGGCCGAAGATGTCCTTGTTGGGTTGCTCCTGGGCCCGGCCAAGCTGGCCGTCCGCGAGTCACGGCGCCAGGCGGAAGAGGGCTCTGCCCGAGCCGGCTGCCTGCCACTTTTCCGGGGTTACATCCGTGCCCGGGTGGTGTTGGAGAGGGACCGCGCGCTGTCCACGGGTACCCTGGGGGATTTTCAGGACCGCTGGGAACCGCGGGGGATTGGATGTATCCTGGATGGGGATTGTAATATAATTGTGTAATAGTTTCAATTGGTATATTTGTTTGTATAGTATTCTGGTGGTGGGTTGTGTTTTGGTTTTATTGTATTGTATATATTATTTTAATATTTGAATAAATATTTTTGATTTATATTTTTAAAAAGCATGCATGGATTCTCACTGAAGAGCCTCACACTGTCTGATGTGAAGTTTTGAATTGAATTGAATTTAATAAATTTTATTTGCCAAGTATGTATACAAACAAGGAATTTGCCTTGGTGCTTTACTTGCAAGGATAAAAAAACACAATATACAGTAGACAAGTAAAAATAAAACATTATAATTTAAACATATGAAAATAATACCAGAGCAAAAAGAGACTACAGACTTTTGGTTATTGAGTAGAGCTACTGCTCGTTGAAAAAAAGCTGTTTTTATGTCTGGCTGTGGCTGCTTTGACAATCCGGAGTCGCCTTCCAGAGGGAAGTGCTTCAAAGAGTTTGTGGCCAGGGTGAGAGGGGTCAGAGATGATCTTGCCCGCTCGCTTCCTGGCCCTTGCAGTGTACAGTTTGTCAATGGGGGGGAAGGTTGCAGCCAACAACCTTCTCGGCTGATCGAACGATGCGTTGCAGCCTCCGGGTGTCGTGCTTGGTGGCTGAGCCAAACCAGACCATGATGGAGAAGGTGAGGACAGACCATATGATGGTAACGCTCTTGTGTGGGTCTGCAGCAGAGGGCAGAAGTTGAGTTTCTCTGCCTGCTGGTAGAGTTGAAAGTGCCAACAGGATTCCCTTCAATGTCGTGCAGGTCCAACTAAGCCACTGCACAACAAATGTACTCTCCAAAATCCAAGATACATGAATCCATTTTTGTTTTGGTTATCAAAAGTTTCTTTATTAACTTTTATTTGCCTTCCATCACAGTGAGGAATGTGGAGGAGTCACTGTGATGCATGTTCATGTTATAATGTATTTTGTGTGTCCTCTTGCTTTTTATTGTTATGACTGTATGGCAAATGAAGTTCCTTGTCTGTTGCAAAACATACTTGGCTAATAAAGTATTATTGTGATTGTCATTGATTATCATGTGTGCCAAGATTTAGTGAAATATGTTTCTTGCATGCAGCTCAAGCAAGGTCTGAAGAAGGGTCTTGACCCGAAATGTCACCCATTCCTTCTCTCCGGAGACGCTGCCTGACCCGCTGGGTTACTCCAGCATTTTGTGTCTATTTTGGTTTAGACCAGCATCTGCAGTTCCTTGCTGCACATTTGATCAGCAAGCCTATCACGATACATAAGCATAATTCGTACAGAATGTACAGAACCGACCACTGAGTCTTTATTTCCTCTCTCCCCAGTATTCCAGACTCTCAAAGCAGTACGGGATGGAAATCTACCTGAAGAAGGAATATCTGCATCACACGGGCAGTGTGAAGGAGCGTGGAGCATGGTACCTGCTCACGTCTTTATCACAGGTACACTCACATTTGCCAGCTCATTCTTCACCATCCCGGATAAAACAACAGCAATCAAAATGCGGGATCTCTCTAAGAGGCTCAGATAATACAGGGACTAAGTACAGCATCATCAGAGACCCACCACACCCTGGCCACACTCTCTCATTTCACTCCTGCCATTGGGAAGGAGGTATAGGAGGCTAAATCTGTAGTGTCCAGGTTCAGGAGCAGTTTCTTCAATGAGGAAAAGAAAGCAGTAAATAGGACTGGTAAAGTTAAGTACAATGGACATGGTGGGATGAAGGGCCTGTTTCTATGCTGTACGGCCCCATGACTCCAAGTCATAGAGGTGTAATTTCCCTGTTTAAAGAAGGCATAAGAGGCACCTGATTACATTGTTAATTAGTGTAATTGGAGAGATGAGCTTGAGTGAATGATTGATTGAAAGATATAGCATGGCAACAGGCCCTTCACCCCACTGGGTCCCGCCGACCATCCATCACCCGACCACACTAGTTCTATGTTAGGCCACTTTCACATCTACTTCCTACACAATAGGGGCAATGTTTGAAGAGCTCGATTAACCTACAAACCCGCACGTCTTTGGGAATGTGGGAGGAAACTGGAGCACCCGGAAGAAACCCACGTAATCACAGAGAGAATGTGCAAACTACACACTGACAGCACCCGAAGTCAGGATCGAACTCGGGTCTCTGGCGCTCTGGGGTGGCAACTCTACCAGCTGCACCACTGTGCCACCCAAGGTTTAGACTGCTTCGTTAGAGGGTAAATGGGATAAATTGGACAACCCTTCCAATGAACTCGTACAGGCACGAGGGGCAAATGTCTACCTTTGATTAGTCATGGTGTCAGGGGTTATGGGGAGAAGGCAGTGGAATGGGGTTGAGAGGGAAAGATAGATCAGCCATGATTGAATGGCGGAGTAGACTCGATGGGCCGACTGGGCTAATTCTGCTCCCACGACATGAAGCTTCTGGTGTTATGAACCATGCCCGTTTGGTTTGCAGGAACAGCAGAGGAAGGGTGTGATGCTGGCATCAGACAATGACTTCTCCAAGGCCGTTGCTCACCACGCCACGGCGCTCCACATACCCGTCTTTGTCATCCTGTCGGCCAACACGGCGCCGGGCAGAGTTAAAACCTGCCGCGAGTACGGGGCCATGGTGATCACCTACGGCAGCGGTGTCGAGGAATCCCGGAGCCACGCGCAGAAACTGGCCACTGAGAATGGCTACCTCTACCTGCAGGAGTGAGTTACAAACCAGCGGCTTCCTCACAGACTCGGGCGAACCACAGCGACCAAGCGCAGACTTATCAAGGGAACATTTATTCACAAAATGCTGGAGTAACATCAGCAGGTCAGGCAGCATCTCGGGAGAGAAGGAATGGGCGACGTTTCGGGTCGAGACCCTTCTTCAGACTGAAGAAGGGTCTCGACCCGAAACGTCGCCCATTCCTTCTCTCCCGAGATGCTGCCTGACCTGCTGAGTTACTCCAGCATTTTGTGAATAAATACCTTCGATTTGTACCAACATCTGCAGTTATTTTCTTATTCTTTCAAGGGAACATCATCACTTACAGTCATAGAGACATAGAGTCACAGTGCATGGAAACAGGCCCTTCGGCCCAACTTGCCCACACCGCCCAACATGTCCCATCTGCACTAGTCCCACCTGCCTGCGTTTGGCCCATATCCCTCTAAACCTGTCCTATCCATGTACCTGTCCAAATGCTTCTTAAATGGTGCAATAACACCTGCCTCAACTACCTTGTTTGGTACAGCTCGTACCATACACCTACCACCCTCTGTGCGAAAAAGTTACATCTCAGGTTCCCATTACTCCCTACAGACAGCACCCGTAGTCGGGATCGAACCCGGGTCTCTGGCGCTGTAAGGCAACAGTAACTCTACCGCTGCGCCACCGAGCGCGATCACATTTGTAGTCACATTTTTAATTGGTCTCCTCCAACAATCTCCAACATCCACTCTATATCTACTTTGCCCCACTTTTAAGGTTTTATTTAAAACCCATTTCTTTGACACAGTTTTTGGTCATCCCAATTTGTATCTCATGATGTGACGTTTGTTTATCTGGTTCTCCAAGTAACCTTACAACAGAAGTGCACACAGGCACAGGCCCAACATCTGTGCCCAACATGATGGCAAATTAAATTAATCCCTTCTGCCTAACACGATCCATATCCCTCCAGTTCTTGCATGTTTGGAACCTCATTGAAACTATGAGGGGGGACCTCATTGAAACTAGCCGAATAGTGAAAGGCCTGGATAGAGTGGATGTGGAGAGGATTTTTCCACTAGTGGGAGAGTCCAGGATCAGAGGCCATAGCTTCAGAATTAAAGGACATTCCTTTAGGAAGGAGATGAGGAGGAATTTCTTTAGTCAGAGGGTGGTGAATCAGTGGAATTCATATGGATATTCATATGGATACTAATAGATATTTATAAGGCAGAGATAGCTAGATTCTTGATTAGTACAGGTGTCAGGGGTTATGGGGAGAAGGCAGGAGAATGGGATTAAGAGGGAGAGATAGAACAGCCATGATTGAATGGCGGAGTAGACTTGATGGGCCGAATGGCCTAATTGTCCTCCTGTCACTTATGAACTTATGAAGAATAGAAACAAGGACTTTACTGTCTCACATTAAACTTGTGCCTTCGGGTTTTTATACTGATAACGATGTCTGTGAATTCCCACGGTTCTCCAGAAGAGTCTCGGAGCCTTGGCCACGTGTCCTACCCGGAGTACTTGACTATATTGTTGTTTGTCTGGCAGGGAGGACAGCACGCCGTACCTGGCAGGACTGGGCACCATGGGGCTCGAGGTGTACGAGCAGGTGAACAAGCTGGATGCTGTGATTCTGCCGGCGGGCGGGCAGCGCCACATCCTGGCAGGAGTCGCCGTATCCATCAAACACCTAAACCCCGGCATTACCGTTATCGTGAGTACACGCCAACTGGCAAGGCACCACCGTGTCAAAGAGTGGCGTTGGCAACAAGTCCACACCGTCTGGTGTTTTGTGCGGGTCTCCACAGTGGGATGGGAGGTGATGATGAACTTTGAGTTGGCCAATGCAAAGTGTTTTAGGTAGTGGACTTGAAGCTGCTTCCCTGCAGTCATTAGGCTATTAAATACTACAACCTCAAATAAGCTCTGAACGACATCGACTATTGTTGTTATTATTGAACTATTATTGTTTTGTGTGTGTGTGTGTGTGCGTGTGTGTATGTGTGTGCATGTGTGTGTGCGTGTGTGTGCGTGTGTGTGTGTATGTGTGCATGTGTGTGTGTGTGTGTGTGTGTGCATGTGTGTGCATGTGTGCGTGTGTGTGCGTGCGTGTTTGCGTGTGTGTGTGTATGTGTGCGCGTGTGTGTGTGTATGTGTGTGCATGTGTGCGTGCGTGTTTGCGTGTGTGTGTGTATGTGTATGTGAGTGTGTGCGCGCGTGTGTGTGTGTGTGTGTGTGTGTGCGTGTGTGTGTGTAGACACACACTGAAGTTTTTTTCTTCCTCATTTATTATACAGTATCGTTTACAGAGTACTATGTTTACATATTCTGTTATGTTGCTGCAAGTAAGGTTTTCATTGTTCTATCTGGTATATACGTCAATAAAACACCCTTGACTCTTGAACTGTGTTGAGGCAAAATGGGTGGATTTATGTTTGCCAATGGTGTCCAATCCTCATTAAATATTGAGTTTAGTTTGAGGAGATCTTTGAAACGTTCTTTTCAGATGTTCGCTGATGTCTCGCTGCTCCTGGATGAACATTCCTCCATTCTTGGCGGTGACACAAGGAACTGCAGATGCTGGTTTACGAAAAAGGACACAAACTGCTGGAGTAACTCAACAGGTCAGGCAGCATCGCCGGAGAACATGGACAGGTGACGTTTCGGGTCTGAAGAAGGGTCTCTACTCGAAACGTCACCCATCCGTGTTTTCCAGAGGTGCTGCCTGACCCTTTGCGTTACTCCAGCATTTTGTAATCTCATGTAAAGTCAGCAGTGTTTATTGTTTGGGACCACTTTTTCAGGTACCTGTGCATTGGTCAGGTCTTTTCCAGTGACAACTGGTTCTGTCTGAAGAAGGGGACCAACCCAAAGCATCACCTATTCCTAAACTCCAGCGATGCTGCTTGACCCACTGGGTTACTCCAGCATTTTGTGTCTATCTTCGGTATAATCCAGCATCTGCAGTTCCTTCCAATATGACTGGTTCTGTCTTTTTTACCTACAGGGTGTGGTACCTGAGAATTACCCAACACTACAACAATCCGAGCAGACCCTTGGGATGAGCCCCTCTCTGAAGGAGTCAGCTTACCCCAGCCACAGATTCTATGGAGGTAAGCAATGTCCGAATTCGACACAGCCAAATATATGAAAACCAGTCATTTAGCACAACCATTTCATGTTGGTATACTCCTTCCTCTGAGAAATAGTCTGGATCAGATTCACCTGCCCTTTTCCGTCATTCCATCAACTCCTTTCATCAGTTCATGTCATAGGAGCAGAATTAGGCCATTCAGTCCATCGAGTCTACTCCGCCATTCAATCATGGCTGATCTATTTTTCCCTCTCAATCTCATTTTCTTGCCTGCTCCCCGTAGCCTTTGACACTCTTACTAATCACGAATCTGTCAATCTCCGCCTTAAAAATACCCAATGGTCTCCACAGCCAACTGTGGCTATGAATTCCACAGATTCACCAGCCTCTGACTAAAGAGATTCCTCCTTGTCTCCTTTCTAAAGTTACGTCCTGTTATTCCGAGGCTATGCCCTCTGGTCCTAGATTTTCCCACTAGTGGAAACATCCTCTCCGTGTTTCAATGAGGTCCTCCCTCGTCCTTCTAAACTGCAAATGTATTTCTTTAATGATCTATCCAGTCTAATCTTCAAACAGTTCCTGCTTCAATCACTAATCCCTGGAGTTAATTCCATTGAAGTACCTCACTGTGTAAATAATCCCTTTGCCTCCTGACAAATCGCAGAGGAGAATTCTGCTCAATCGGCCTATTGTGATGATGCAGTGAGAACCTTTCTCACCAGGTTTAATCTCTATGGGAAGAGTTTCCAGTCTGCAAACGAAAATAGTTTGAATCACCAGTTCCAAAACAGACATTCGGATAGATCCAAAGCTAAATATTTCTTCATTTCTGCATGAGTGTCGTGCGTTATTGTTCATAGTCATGACTTATCCTTGGGAGTCTCTTGCTCTGGACCGTCCAACCTGGCATAGCAAGCTCACCACAGGAGCCCGTGCAGCAGAGAACAGACGCACTGCAGAGGCCCAGAGGAAACACACCGGGCAAGGCCCGGGCTACCTCCACTTCCACTGCAGCACCCATTCACTTGTGTCCTACGTGTGGGCGTGCCTTCCGGGCCCGGATTGGCCTCACCAGTCACTTCCGGACCCACAGTCACCAATCCTCCAACTGAAAGTGAAGTCATGGTCATCTTCGAACCCGAAGGACGAACAACAACAACAGTCATGACTTATAGTTGATGATAATATCAGCCCTATTGTCACATCTGTAAAGGTCCAGCAGTAAACTCACAGTTAAAACCTAATGTTCTGATGTTATCTGGATTCTAATCCCGCATCTGTGCTACTAATTGGAATAGTTAGCGTTTGAGAAGACAGTTTGCTCCAACTAAATAGGTTATGGCAGTTTAGAGAAAACCCACGCATTCACAGAGAGAACGTACTAACTCCGTACGGACAGCACCCGTAGTCAGGATCGAATCCGGCTCTCTCGTGCAGTAAGGCAGTAACTCCACTGCTGAGCCACTGTGCTACCCTAAACGGAATAGAAAACTGAATAGATGTCCCCTGTAAAACCTAGGTTATGAAATTCTCATTCTTGGTTTCAAATCATTCTACAGGTTTCATAACCATTACAAGCTTTATAATCACACAAGGTTTAGTGTTCTCTCAGTTCTGGTCTCCTGTGTAGCCTCTGTCTCAATCAACCCCACAGTTGGTGGTTTTGCTGCGGTTACATACTCTGCCCATGTTGTCCAGAGGTGCTGTCAGAGTTCCTCCAGCACTTTGTGTCTTTTTTTTTGTGCAAACCATTGTCTGCAGTTCCTTGTGTCTATTCTCCGGTAGTCCCAAGTGTTGGTTTTTTGCCTCTGTTCCCTTGCTAATTTTAGGTCACTCCTTAAAAACCCAGAACCTGGCTCTGTCCTGGTAATTCCTCATTCTTGCAACGTTAGATAAATGCAAACGTTTGTTGTTGTTGGCTTCACCATTGACCAAGATTATTAGCGTTACTTGCTTAGAGTGCATCAAGAGTAAATCTGTCTCTTTATGTCACAGAATTGTTCAACCCTTCTTTTGGCAGCAACACTAGTCAGATGAGTGAGGAACTAATAGATAAAGTTGTTACGGTTAAGTAAGTATCACTTCTATACGGGACTATTCTTTGTAATTATTCATATTAAGGACGAGACTTTCATTTCTTGCCATATCCAATAAATCATCTCTTTATAATAGCCAAATATGTATCCATGCCATGCTGATAACACTCAGGATAGTTTGTCTGTTTGTCTCTATGTTAATTGTATTTGTAAAGCGCTTTGAGCATGTGATAAGGCGCTATATAAAATAAATATATTATTATTATTATTATTATTATTATAACTTTGTATTCTTGATTAACCCTCCCCCTTCTGCTGCCACATAAACTCCCACCTCTTCCCCACCCCCCTCCCTTGTGTCCCACCTGGACTCACATCTATCTCTCCCCTCCTCCTCTGCTTCCACCTACATTTCTTCCTCTAGCTTCACAATTTGCAACTTTTCAATCCTTTTGTCTCACACAATCTGCCTTTTAAAAAATCTCTGGCCTTTATCCAATCATCTGCCCATCAGATAAACCCCTTACCTGTGTCGGCCTGTTATCCGCCAAGCTTTATCCTGCCACTCCTCTCTTCCAGCTTTCTTCCCCTGCCCCTGCCCCTGCCCCCCCCCCCCCACACAATCAGTCTGAAGAAGGTGACCACCCGAGATTTCGCTTATCCATGTTCGCTTGAGATATTGCCTGACTCGCTGAGTTACTCCTGCACTCCATGACTTCTTTTGCAAACCGGCATCTGCAGTTCCTTACTTCTACTTAACTTGCTTTGCCAATATTTCCTGTTCTTGAAAATCAAAACAAAACTGCAGATGCTGGAAACATTCAGCAGAACATAGAAACATAGAAACATAGAAAATAGGTGCAGGAGTAGGCCATTCGGCCCTTCGAGCCTGTACCGCCATTCAATATGATCATGGCTGATCATTCAGCTCAGTAGCCTGTACCTGCCTTCTCTCCATACCCCCTGATCCCTTTAGCAAAAAGGGCCACATCTAACTCCCTCTTAAATATAGCCAATGAACTGGCCTCAACTACCTTCTGTGGCAGAGAATTCCACAGACTCACCACTCTCTGTGTGAAGAAATGACAGAAGGAGCTCTGACCGGAAAGGTTGGCTCTGATTCCCTTTCCATCTTGCAGCTTGACCTGCCGAGTCCTGCCAGCATTTCCTGTCCTTGTTTTAGATATTGGTAATGGTATATTGTTATTACGTGTACGGAGATACAGTGAAAATCTTTGTTTTGCGTGTTATCCAGGCAAATCATACCATGCATGAGCGCATCAGGTAGTTAAAAAGAAATATCTGTTAAAAAGAGATCTGTTAATCAGGAAAAAAGAGTGCAGAATATAGTATTACAGCTGCAGAGAAAGTGCAGGTAAAAAAAGTGCAACGAGGTAGATTGGAAGATCATTCAGGATCATGAGGAATTCAGTCCCAGCATATGAGTGTTCAAAAGTCTGATAACAGTGAAGAAGATGCTGTTCTTGAATCTGGTGGTAGGTGCTTTCATGTTTTTGTATCATCTGCCTGAATGGGACAGGGGAGAAAAAGGAATGACCTTGGTGTGTGTGTGAGGTCCTTGATTATGTTGGCTGATGTCTTGAGGTGGCATGTAGATGGAGATGGACAATAGACAATAGGTGCAGGAGTAGGCCATTCAGCCCTTCGAGCCAGCACCGCCATTCAATGTGATCATGGCTGATCATTCTCAATCAGTACCCCGTTCCTGCCTTCTCCCCATACCCCCTGACTCCGCTATCCTTAAGAGCTCTATCTAGCTCTCTCTTGAATGCATTCAGAGAATTGGCCTCCACTGCCTTCTGAGGCAGAGAATTCCACAGATTCACAACTCTCTGACTGAAAAAGTTTTTCCTCATCTCCATTCTAAATGGCCTACCCATTATTCTTAAACTGTGGCCCCTTGTTCTGGACTCCCCCAACATTGGGAACATGTTTCCTGCCTCTAACGTGTCCAACCCCTTAATAATCTTACACGTTTCGATAAGATCCCCCCTCATCCTTCTAAATTCCAGTGTATAAAAGCCTAGTCGCTCCGGTCTTTCAACATACGAGAGTCCCGCCATTCCGGGAATGAACCTAGTAAACCTACGCTGCACGCCCTCACGGAGTTACACAAGGGATGGTGGGGGAGGCTAAGGGGTCAGGACACTTCTTCAGACTGAGGACAATGAGAGAGATGGGAGAAAAGCAAGAATTGTCTTGATGAACCCACTGCAAATTGGAGAAAGAGCATTTCATGTTTTGCTTGGGTAGCTGACAACCCAGTGGTATGAATGTTGAATTCTCTAATTTTAGTAACGTCTACAAACACTCCCCTCTCCCTCCATTAAAAGTCTGTTAACAAATTCCACAGTTCACAATGGTGTATCCCACATGCCATCCATAGCCACTGCTCTCCTCCTCCACATTGTGAATGTTTGCATGTCACCCCACAGGGAGGCAGACATCCTGGTCTCCATGCTTCGCCTCATGGAGTACGAGAGGGCCACCGTGGACGCGGCGGGAGCGATCGGCCTGGCTGCTGTCATTGCCGGAAAACTACCTGAACTCAAAGGCAAGAGGTGAGGGCTTTCTCAGAACCGAGGTTCAGTCTATTGATGATGCTGTTGTGACCACCAACACATTGCTGCTGTGACCACCAACACATTGTTATACACGGCCACTGACACATTGGTGCTGTGTGTTACACACAGCCACTGAAATATTGATGCTCTGTGATGTTACACATACCCACTGATGCATTAGTGATATGTGTTACACACGACCACCGACAAAATTGAAGGTATTTATTCACAAAATGCTGGAGTAACTCAGCAGGTCAGGCAGCATCTCAGGAGAGAAGGAATGGGTGACGTTTCGGGTCGAGACCCTCCTTCAGACCCTCACAGACCCCACCGACACATTGATGCTGTATGTTACACATGAGCATTGAGACATTGTGGCTGCGTGTTACACATGACCATTGAGACATGGGTGGTCTTTGATGTTGCACGCAGCCACTGCATGTAACATACTATCAAAACCCCCCCTCACCAGTAACCACCTATCACTCACCAGGTGCTGCCCTGCCCCTCTCTTCCATATTCAATTCTCCCCCCTCCACCACAGTCAGTCTAAAAAAGGGTCCCAACCCGTAATAAGGGGTAGGCCATTTAGAACGGAGATGAGGAAAAACATTTTCAGTCAGAGAGTTGTGAATCTGTGGAATTCCTCTGCCTCAGAAGGCAGTGGAGGCCAATTCTCTGAATGCATTCAAGAGAGAGCTAGATAGAGCTCTTAAGGATAGCGGCGTCAGGGGGTACGGGGAGAAGGCAGGAACGTGGTACTGATTGAGAATGATCAGCCATGATCACATTGAATGGTGGTGCTGGCTTGAAGGGCCGAATGGCCTACTCCTGCACCTATTGTCTATTGAAATGTCACCCATCCAGTCTGAAAAAGGGCCCTGACCCGAAATGTTACCTGTCTATGTTCTACATCAGGCGTCCCCACCCTTTTTCGCCCCATTTACCCCTTTGCAACTTTTCGAAAGTAAATTTGCCCCCCACCCTGTTTTGTTCAGTAATTTGAGTTTGCACTTCTACCATAACAAAGCAACCGACAAAGGGGAAATTTTAAAATACTGTTTGTAACATTATTATTTTGAGTTCAAATAACAATAATAATAGCACATAACAATGCTATTTCACTTATTTATGAACAACTAATGATGCTGCCTGACCTGCTGAGTTACTCCAGCATTTTGTGAATATAATGATGAACAGATACTGGCATACCAGAACCAAACACAGTCAGTCAATATGTACAAATCTAGAATCAACAAATGTACCCCCTGGGTAGGCGGAATTTACCCCAGGTTGGGAACACTTGTTCCACATGGATGCTGCCTGACTCGCTGAGTTACTCCAGCACTTTGTGCCCTATTTTGTAAACCAGAATCTGAGGTTCCTTGTATTACCATTGAAACATTAATGCTTTATGTTACACACCACGTTCGAAACATTGATGTTATATGTAACAAACCACCATCAAAACATTATTGTTACATATCACACATTGCCACTGAAACATTGTTGGTTATATAATTACACAGCGCAATTGAAACATTAATGCTATATATCAGACACCACCATTAAAACATTGTTGCCATATATTATACACCACCATTGAAATATCTGAATCATTGGCACAGAACACAACCCAGGTCTCCTTTCCACAAAATTACCACGGAATCAGAGTAGATTTTTTAGATTGAGATTTAGAGATACAGCGCAGAAACAGGCCCTTCGGCCCACCGAGTCCGCTCCGCCCAGCGATCCCCGCACATTAACACTATCCGACACACACTAGGGACAATTTTTACATTTGCCCAGCCAATTAACCTACATACCTGTACGTCTTTGGAGTGTGGGAGGATACTGAAGATCTCGGAGAAAACCCACGCAGGTCACGGGGAGAACGTACAAACTCCGTACAGTACAGCACCCGTAGTCAGGATCGAACCTGAGTCTCCGGCGCTGCATTCGCTGTAAGGCAGCAACTCTACCGCTGCGCCACCGTACTGCCCATTATTATGGAATGATACTAGAGGCTACAATGTGTCCGCTCTTTGAAAGAGCAATGCTGTTCGTCAAGCTCCCCCCTGTGACCCTGCATTTATTTTCCTCATTAAACAAGTATCCAGTTTCCTTTCGGAAGCGTGAGCCTCTTCTCTCAGAACTCTGCTGCTGGAGTTGGCACGTTGCTGATTCAAGTGAAACATAATGTCATCATTCTGGCCGGCAGATTTGGCATCTGTAATTGTGTTTTTGGAAGCTCTTTCTTAAACGTAACCCATTGACTATTATTTTGTGGAGCTGGCTCTCACGTTTCCCTTGGATTCAGTCACGGCAGTCTGTGGGATGCAGGTTGAGTGTGGGCCAGTGTGGAATAAACTTTAGAGATTTTAGAGACACAGTGTGGCCCACTGAGTCTGCACTGACCAGTGGTCACCCTGTACACGAACACTATCCTACGCATCAGGGACAATTTACAATTTTTTACTGAAGCCAACGAACCTACAAACCTGCACGTCTTTGGAGTGTGGGAGGAGACCGGAGCGCCCAGAGGAAACCCACACAGTCACTGGCCATCCAAACTCTGTTCAGACAGCACCTGTAGTCAGGATCGAACCCGGGTCTCTGGCGCTGTAAGGCAGCAACTTTACCGCTGCGCCACTGGGAAAGTACTTCAGAATTGAGATAGAAGGAAGTCAGGCTGAGTTCATAACTGTGAGATGCTGGTTTAAACTGAAAATAGACACAAAATGCTGGAGTAACTCAGTGGGAGAGGCAGCATCTCTGGAGTCTGAAGAAGGGTCTCGACCCAAAATGTCACCCGTTCCTTCTATCCAGAGATGCTGCCTGTCCCGCTGAGTTACTCCAGCATTTTGTGTCTATCTTATATTTAGCTTAGTTTAGTTTAGTTTATTTATTGTCACGTGTACCGAGGTACAGTGAAAGGTACACAATTACTGTGTGATCTTCCTTGCAGTCTGTACAGGTCCACCGCTGTATCTCAGCTTCTATACCATATGCCTTGCGATTAAGTCTAGAGTTTCATGAGGTTTCCTCACATCTTGCCTTAATATTCTGAGAACCAATAACTCAAATCCCACGGCCTTTCCCCATCACCAGGACTCCTTCCGTTCACATTGTTATTTTGCCCCCCCCCCCCCCCCCCCCCCCCCCCGCTTTCCCTCAGAAAATTCATCAGCTCCGACTCGCTGACATGGAGTAATGTTGAGATCACGGGGCAACCAGCTGGCTTGCTGCTTTTGGGAGGTTTGGTTTCACAAAGCAGCATGAGATGGAAGCAGCTGGGATTTTTTTAAAGAGAGAGAGAGCATTTTGAAATTCCCTTTCTGGAAGTGGAGATATGGCTTCATCTCTACACACTGCACGCTAAATACAGGATTGAGAAAAACACTTCGCCTGTGACAGGCTCCACCACACACTCACGGCAACGACCAAGAAATCGCACTAATGCCTCTACTTCATTAGAAGGCTGAGGAGGTTCGGCAAGTCCCCTCCAACAACCGACAGATGCACCATAGAAAGCATTTTATCAGGGTGCATCACAGCTTGATCCATCCAAGACCGCAAGAAATTGCAGCCCAGACCATCACACAAACCAACCTCCCTTCTGTTGAGGAAAGAACTACAGAGGTAGGGAGGGGTTAGACCAATAGGGCAATTCGAACAATCCCTGTTCCAGGCATACAATGGCCCTATCCCCGAACTCTACCTCCGCTACATTGATGACTGCATCGGTGCTGCCTCCTACACCCATGCAGAACTCACTAACTTCATCAACTTCACCACTAATTTCCATCCTGCACTCAAATTCACTTGGAGCATCTCCAACATCTCCCTACTGTTTCTGGATCTCACCGTCTCCATCACAGGAGACAGACTATTAACCGACGTCACCTACAAATCTACTGACTCCCATAGCTATCTAGACGACACTTCTTCCCGCCCTGCTTCATGTAAAGACTCTTTCCCCTACTCCCAATTCCTCCGTCTACGCCGCATCCACGCCCAAACTGAGGTTTTCCACACTAGATCATCGGAGATGTCCTCATTCTTTAGGAAACGGGGGTTCCCCTCTTCCATTATAGGTGAGATTAAAGATCATGTATCTATATACTGTAAATGGCCCGATTGTAACCATGTATTGTCTTTCAGTTGACTGGTTAGCAACAAAAGCTTTTCATTGTACCTCGGTACCAAGTGACAATAAACTAAACTGAACTCATGTTAGCAAACGTCTGTGGTTGTGATGCACCGCGCTGGCTGTTATGCAGTGAGCACTGAGTTTGGGTCTCCTGGACAGAGAAGTTCTGAGTTGGATTTGAATTACACAATGTACTTCTATCACTTCATCGAAGGTATTTATTCACAAAATGCTGGAGTAACTCAGCAGGTCAGGCAGCATCTCAAGAGAGAAGGAATGGGTGACGTTTCGGGTCGAGACCCTTCTTCAGACTGGTCTATCACTTCATGATCCTTCATAATCTTGCCTGCTGGGAAAATATTTCCCCATGAGGCTAAAAGTACCACATTGCTTCAGGGTGATGAGATGCTGTAAAAGGCATTGTATCAAGGCAAGGCATAGAGTCATACAGCGTGGAAAAGGGTCCTTTGCCCCACCTTGCCCACACTGACCAATTTGTCCCATCTACACTAGTCGCACCTGTCTGCATTTGGCCCATATCCCTCTAAACCTGTCCTATCCATGTCCATGTCTAAATGTTTCTTAAACGTTGTGATAGTACCTGTGATAGTCCTTTCCATTGTCTAAGAAGGGCTGTGTAGTTAGTAGAGCCTCTGCCTCACAGTGTCTGAGAGATCAGATCAAATCGGATAACTCTATGTTATAATCTCTACATTACATCTAGGCGCTCTTGTCTACAACAGGAGGGTGTGGATTTGATGTAGAAAGTATAATTATAGTATTGTTCAATTTGATCCGATTTGACTGATTTGATTCAATATCATGCAGAACAAAGCTTTTCACTGCACAGGTGATAATAATAAACCCAAACCTAGTCATTGTCAGTGTCAGGTTTAGAATGATGACCTTGGGCACACTCGACTTCCCAGTCAGAAAGGGGTCAAGACCTGAGAACATTCAGATGTTAGGGATCTTTTGGCACCAGAGCCATTGATGAAGCAGGAGGGAGACCTTGAACGATCAACTAATTGCGGAGTCAGGTTTGTCTTTGTCCTTCAGGTCAGCAGTGCGACCAGTCAAAAACTGGCTTGTCATCACCGTGAGGGCAACACTGTGAACGTCTGAAATAGGGGCCTGACCCAAAACGCCACCTATCCATGTTCTCCAGAGATGCTGCCTGACCCGCTGAGTTACAACCGGCACTTTTTGCCTTTTTTTGTAAACCAGCATCTGTAGTTCCTTGTTTCTACTGTGAACCTTCCTTATCTATTAGAAGCTTGTCTCTGACCATTAGGATGTTGTGCTCACTAAGCACGGTATTATTGCAAAAGGGGACTATGCTAGCTTCAATATCAGTGAAGCATTGTTCCCCAGTTGCCAACTCACCTATCATCACTACCGGGGCAATATGTGTTTGGGTTATCTTCAACACAAGGGGCCCACTATCCTCAGTAAGAGGCTCTTTCCTCCTCACTGTCTTCACCATAGGGGAAATGCTGATACAGTTGGGAAATTGGATCCTTTCAATGGATGCTGTATTCTGCCTGAGCACAGTCCAGTGCAGTGGTGCCGCAGTAGAGTTACTGCCTTTAGAGTTACAGCGTCAGAGACCCTGGTTCGATCCTGACTACAGGTGCCGTCTGTACGAAGTTTGTACGTTCTCCCCGTGACTGTGTGGGTTTTCTCTGGGTGCTCTGGTTTCCTCCCACACTCCAAACACATACAAGTTTGTAGATTAATTGGCATCGGTAAAAACTGTAAATTTTTCCTAGTGTGTAGGTGTGTGTAGTACTGGTGTGCGGGGATCGCTGGTCGGCGTGGACTCGGTGGGCCGAAGGGCCTGTTTCTGCGCTGTATCTCTAAACTAAACTGAATTAAACTGTGCCAATTTTTCCCCTGCTGCGTCACCTTGTCAACTCGGTGTTTAGACCGGACTCTTTTCTCTTGCAGAGTGGTGATTGCAGTCTGCAGTGGGAACGTGGATGTGCCGCTGATGCGAGAGTGCCTGGACCGGGCCCTGGTGCTGGACAACAGGATGTGCAAGTTCTCCATCCAGATGAGCGACAGCACCAGGGAGCTGGCGAAACTGTTGGAGCTACTCACCCGCGAGGCAGTGAGGTGAGTCCCCAACGAGCACAATAGACAACAGACAATAGGTGCAGGAGGAGGCCATTCGGCCCTTCGAGCCTGTACGCACCGCCATTCAATGTGATCATGGCTGATCATTCTCAATCAGTACCCCGTTCCTGCCTTCTCCCCATACTCCCTGACTCCGCTATCCTTAAGAGCTCTATCTAGCTCTCTCTTGAATGCATTCAGAGAATTGGCCTCCACTGCCTTCTGAGGCAGCGAATTCCACAGATTCACAACTCTCTGACTGAAAAAGTTTTTCCTCATCTCAGTTCTAAATGGCCTACCCCTTATTCTTAAACTGTGGCCCCTTGTTCTAGACTCCCCCAACATTGGGAACATGTTTCCTGCCTCTAACATGTCCAACCCCTTAATAATCTTATACGTTTCGATAAGATCTCCTTTCATCCTTCTAAATTCCAGTGTATACAAGCCTAGTCGCTCCAGTCTTTCAACATAACCGGACGATTTCATCAGTGGACTCATCCCATGATTGTATTTAAACCATAGAATCACAAAATTGTTACAGCTCTGGCTATTTGGCCCATCACATCCACGCTGGCTCCCGGATCAGCAATCGACTCAGTCCCATTCCCTTGCTTTCTCTCCAACCCCAAATTATTTCTCCTTAATTACTCATAACATTTTCTTTGTAAAAGCTCTGCATGACACCGTTTTCACTGTCTGGGGGAAAGTCCCAGATCATCACCATTACGTGTAAAGAAAGACGTTTTTCTCAGTATCCCTCATTCTACATGTCAATGTGGGTGTGTCAATCGTGTGTGGATCTGGGGTGTGTATATCGATGTGAGAGGGTGTTGGTATAGGTGCTAATGTGTGTTCCTGTCGGGTGTCACAATGTCACCGCGGTAGAGTTGCTGCCTTACAGCGCCAGAGACCAGGTTCGATCCTAACCACGGTCGCTGCCTGTACACCTTGTGATCACGTGTGGTTCCTACAGGTGCTCCGGTTTCCTCCCACATTCCAAAGACGTGCAGGTTTGTGGGTTCATTTGCTTCTGTAGATTCTTTCTAGTGTAAAGGATAGAACTAGTGATGGGGTGATCGTTTGTCAGCATGAATCGAAGGCATTTATTCACAAAATGCTGGAGTAACTCAGCGGGTCAGGCAGCATCTCAGGAGAGAAGGAATGGGTGCCGTTTCGGGTCGAGACCCTTCTTCAGACTGATGTCAGGGGGGCGGGACAAAGGAAGGATATAGGTGGAGAGGAAGATAGAGGGAGATCTGAGAAGGGGGAGGGGAAGAGAGGGACAGAGGAACTATCTCAAGTTGGAGAAGTCAATGTTCATTCCACTGGGCTGCAAGCTGCCCAAGCGAAATATGAGGTACTGTTCCTCCAATTTCCGGTGGGCCTCACTATGGCACTGGAGGAGGCCCATGACAGAAAGGTCAGACTGGGAGTGGGAGGGGGAGTTGAAGTGCTCAGCCACCGGGAGATCAGGTTGGTTAAGGCGGACTGAGCGAAGGTGTTGAGCGAAACGATCGCCGAGCCTGTGCTTGGTTTCGCCGATGTAAAGAAGTTGACATCTAGAGCAGCGGATGCAATAGATGAGGTTGGAGGAGGTGCAGGTGAACCTCTGTCTCACCTGGAAAGACTGTTTGGGTCCTTGGATGGAGTTGAGGTTGGAGGTAAAGGGACAGCATGGACTCAGTGGGCCGATGGGCCAGTGTCCAGGCTGTATCTCCAAAATAAACATATATTGGTTTGAGAATGTAATTTGTCACGTGCAAAATGATGTCTGTTTTCCCAATGCCACGTCTGGGGCTATTTTAGGGAGGAATTCCAGTTCCCTGGTGTCATGTTATGGCCGGATCAACCTTCTCTTTTATTCACACATTAGGGTGACCATGAATGGTGAAAGGTGAATGTTAATTTATTGAGCCACTAGGGATCATTTCATGAATTTATACATTTCAGACATTGGTGCATTGACAGAGTGAACTGGGGAAGGGAAGAATACATTCTATGGATTTGATTTGTGTCTGCTGACATGCTTGGGCAAGTTATTAACCTGTCTATGGTGCATGAATTGACTCGGACCAAATGTGTCCTTATCCAAGGGAGACCATGATCTAGTTCATGCCAGCAATCCCTACAAACACCTCAGCAACTGAACCATCCTGTCACCAACTAGAGAGAGGTCCTGTCCCTAGTGTGTGTAGGATAGTGTTAATGTGTGGGGATCGCTGGGCGACATGGACTCGGTGGGCCGAAGGGCCTGTTTCCGCGCTGTATCTCTAAACTAAACTAAACGAAACCATCTACCTCAATGGAAACCCCTGGACTTTAATTGGACTTTTCTGGACTCTATCTTGCACTGAAGGTTATTCCCTTATGTGTAGACTGTGGACAGCTTGATTGTAATCATGTATAGTCTTTCCAGTGACTGGATAGCACGCAACAAAAAAGCTTTTCACTATACCTCGGTACATGTGACAATAAACAAAACTAAACTAGAATAATTTACTAAACAATATGCCAGTTTTTTTTGTGTCCTTCAATCAGCTGTTTTAGATTTTAGATTTAGAGATACAGCACAGAAACAGGCCCTTCGGCCCACCGGGTCCGCGCCGCCCAGCGATCCCCGCACATTAACACTATCCTACACCCACTAGGGACAATTTTTACATTTGCGCAGCCAATTAACCTACAAACCTGTACGTCTTTGGAGTGTGGGAGGAAACCGAAGATCTCGGAGAAAACCCACGCAGGTCACGGTGAGAATGTACAAACTCCGTACAGACGGCGCCCGTAGTCAGGATCGAACCTGAGTCTCCGGCGCTGCATTCGCTGTAAGGCAGCAACTCGACCGCTGTGCCACCGTTCTATGTTCAGAACACTAAGTGGTCCCTTGTCTTAACATGAACCACCCCAATCAAATTCATCTTCCTGCACACTCCCTACAACACCTTTATCAAGTTGTGAGAAAATTGCCACTGGTTGTCCTTGCCTCTGCATGTACTGTTCAGCAAGAGGATCCAAACGAGAAGAGGTGAGCAGAGACACTAACCAACAGTACATACGTGAAATATTATATATATAATATGCAATAGATCAGTGGTTCCCAACCTGTGGGTCGCGACCCCAAACGGGGTCGCGACACCAATGCCATGGGGTCGTTAAATGATTTTGAGCTGATATGAATATTATATAAAACACGGTGAAATGCATATTAAGATAGTTATATAAATTCATACTATGAAACTAAATGTAACAGTTCCCTAAGTCACTCAACACAACGTGTTGTCACTCAAGCCAGTATTGAACATGTTTGGTTTCTGTTTTGTCTTGGTCGCGCCACCGCTGTCGCTCCTCCCACTTACCTAGTGTTGTACGCGCGCTTGCAGTGACACGTAGTTAGTTTTGTTCGAGTGATTCTTAACCCTTTAAAAATGAGTGTAAGAAAGAGAAAGTACAGTGATGATTTCTTGAAATGGGGATTCACTGACATAGTTAATGCAGGTGTGGAAAGACCACAGTGTGTAGTATGTTTGGAAGTTCTTGCTCATGAGTCTATGAAACCAGCTAAACTTCAAAGACATCTCGAAACTAAGCACCCTGATTTGAAAGATAAAAGTATTGACTTTTTTAAAGCAAAAGTTGTTGGTGTCAAAAGCCGCCGGCTTGATAGCAGTGGATTATTTCAAAACAAAAATGTAGCCGCCATTGAAGCTTCATACACGGTTGCATTAAGAATAGCACGTGCTAAAAAGCCACACACAATAGCTGAGAATCTTATTTTTCCATGCACCAAAGATATTGTACGTCTCATGATCGGTCCTGAAGCGGTAAATAAATTATCGCTTCTATCCGTGTCAAACAATACGGTAAAACGAAGGATAACAGATATGTCCGAGGATATTTTATGCCAAATTATTCAAGAATTAAAAGAAACTCCAACTGGGCTGTTCAGCATACAGCTTGATGAAACTACTGATGTGACAAACTTTGCACAACTTCTTGTGTATGTTCGTTATTATAAAAATGAAAAAATTAAAGAAGAATTCTTGTGTTGTAAGCCTCTGCAAACTTCAACTACTGCTGCTGATATTTTTGATTTAATTGATGATTTCTTTAATGAACATTCAATTGAATGGAAGAAATTATGCGGAGTTTGTACTGACGGGGCACCTGCAATGCTCGGCTGTAAGTCTGGCTTCCAATCGTTGGTTAAAAAAGTGACTCCAGAAGTAATTGGGACTCACTGCATGATTCATCGACAAGTATTAGCTACCAAGACGTTACCTGAACCATTGAAAGAAGTGCTTAACCGAGTGATTAAAGCAGTAAATGTCGTTAAATCAAGGCCACTTGCAACACGGCTCTTCAAAGTTTTATGTGAGGATTTGGGATCAACGCAGAGGTAAGATGGCTCTCGAAAGGAAAGGCGTTGAAGAGATTTTTTGAATTAAGAGGAGAGCTTCAAATATTTCTCGATTCTCAAAATGCAAGCGAATATGAATCATTGTTGACGGATGAATTTACGTTGTGCAAATTGGCATACCTGGTCGACATTTTTGAGATATTTAATAGTGTTAATACAGGATTACAGGGTAAGGAAAGTACGATAATATCTTTGTCTGAAAACATATCGTCTTTCAAAATGAAATTGGAACTCTGGATCACCAAAATTAACCATAAGAAATTATACATGTTCCCAACACTTGTCCAATTTGTTGAAGAAGCGGCAAATGAAATTAACATCGATGACTTATATAGCTTGATACAAGAGCATTTGGAAATTCTTACTGTTCGATTAAGAAGTTATTTTCCTGATGAATGTTGCAAATCTTTCTCCCTTACAATCAACCCATTCAATGCCAATGTATCTAATATCCCTGAAGCAGCAGAAGAAGAGTTCATCGACTTAAAAAACAATTTTGAAGCTAAATCATGGTTTGGTGAATTGCAACTACAAGAATTTTGGGCAAAAAGTTTCCAAAAATTCCCAGTAATATCAGAAATCGCGATAAGGAATTTATTGCCCTTCCCAACAACTTACTTATGTGAAGCAGCATTCTCCCAACTTCTCATCCTTAAAAACAAATACCGAAATAAATTAAATCTGGAAGACGACTTGAGGTGTGCCATATCGACAACGGAGCCCAGGATAGAATTGCTAGCTAAAAAACTGCAATACCAGCCGTCTCATTAAAGTCAGTTCATAAACATATTTTACATAACGGTGGAAATTTGTGTGTTCGAACAATTTTGAATTGATTTGCAATTAATTAATGTTTGTAGGAGCTTGGGAATTTTTTATGAATAAATAATCTATAATTCAATAATCGCAATATATGGCAGTTTGTTGTACAAAAACCGAATGTATATATAAGATATTTTAAGGGTTGGGGTCGCTTCATGATTGCTTGTTCTAAAATGGGTCGCTATATTTGAAAGGTTGGGAACCACTGCAATAGATGATTAGTGCTAGACACAATATGCTGGAGTAACCCGTAACTGGGGGGTGGATGATATGGTGGCAGTACAGTAGAGGTACTGCCCACTCCCCTGACATCAGTCTGAAGAAGGGTCTCGACCCGAAACGTCACCTATTCCTTCTCTCCAGAGATGCTGCCTGTCCCGCTGAGTTACTCCAGCATTTTGCGTCTATCTTCGATTTAAACCAGCATCTGCAGTTCTTTCTGATACATGATTAGTGCTTATCGCTGAAGAGGAATCTTCTATCGCCTGGACTGGATCTTTTACCTGCATTCCAGTTACTCTTTCCACCTACATCTCTAACTCTTTCTTTCTGGCCTTAGGGTGTTGGATGTAAATCAGGAGCGATCTTTTGTTACCTCGGATATTTTCAGCATTAAGGTAAGAAAGGATGGAAAATCACATTCGTTCGGTATGTTGAAGTCGAATGCTTTTCATTAATGGCTATCAGCTGGCGAATGCAATGTATTTTGGCACTTAGATTTAAATTCATCGCAGCTGGAAACGAATGAATGGCATCCCACACTGGAAACTAGGAATCATGCACAGTGGTGCAGCGGTAGAGTTGCTGCCTTACCGCACCAGAGACCCGGGTTCGATCCTTACTACAGGCGCTGTCTTTGCGAAGTTTGCACGTTCTCCTTGTGACTGGGTGTTTTTTTTTTGGGTGCTCCCGTTTCCTCCCACACTCCAACGACGTGCAGGTTTGTAGGTTAATTGTCTTGTTAAAATTATAAATTGTCCCTGGCGTGTAGGATAGTGTTAGTGTACGGGGTGCTCACTAGGTGGTGTGGACTTGGGGGGGCCGGTGTTTCTATGCTGCATCTGTAAACTAAACTAAACCAATCATCCATTCACCCTATGGAGCCAACAAATTCAAAACTGGCGACGTTTTAATCGGGTAAAAACTCAGCCAGACACTTGCAGTGCGAACTGGAACCAATTCTTTTGCGTGATTCAGTGACTGCAGTGGTCACCAGAAGTGATGGATCCATTTATTTGATGCAGCGCATTCCAACCAATGCTGCTTTTTTTTTTAGATTTAGAGATACAGCGCGGAAACAGGCCCTTCGGCCCACCGAGTCCGCGCCGCCCAGCGATTCCCGCACATTAACACTATCCTACACACACGAGGGACAATTTTTACATTTACCCAGTCAATTAACCTACATACCTGTACGTCTTTGGAGTGTGGGAGGAAACCAAAGATCTTGGAGAAAACCCACGCAGGTGAACGTACAAACTCCGTACAGACAGCGCCCGAAGTCAGGATCGAACCTGAGTCTCCGGCGCTGCATTCGCTGTAAGGCAGCGACTCTACCGCTGCGCCACCGTGCCGCCCTTGAGTTTTCAGTACCGCTACTGAGTATTCGAAGATGATATCGAGGGTTGAGTTGCTAGGTGAATTTGAACTACTGATCAGCCCTGATCCAACTGAATGGCAGAGCAAGGTTGAAGGGCTGAATGGCCTCTTTCCACCTGACACAAGGACAATTTGGAATCACTCAACATTCATTTATTTATTTTAGCTGGGAGATGGAGCGTTGGAGCAGATCCTTCAGCCCACTGAGACTGCACCAACCAATAATAACTCCTGCACTAGTTCTCTTCCTGCACACTGGGGACAATGAACAGAATTCAATTAACCTACAAACCTGCACGTCTTTGGAATGTTGGAGAAAACCAGAGCACCCGGGAAAACCCACACGGTCACAGGGAGAACGTGCAAACTCCCTATAGACAGCAGCCGTGGTCAGGGTTGAACCTGGGTCTCTGGAGCTGTAAGGCAATAACTCTGCCACTGCACCACTGTGCCGGCACGTCAGCCATTGACTGTAGGTGTTATTACTATAAAAGCCATCAGTGAGCGAGTTCAATTTCTGAAGAAGGGTCTCGACCCGAAACGTCGCCCATTCCTTCTCTCCTGAGATGCTGCCTGACCTGTTGAGTTACTCCAGCATTTTGTGAAATAAATTAGTTCAATTAGTTGATTCTTTGGAGCTATGCAAGTGGGGAGGAAGGAATAGTTGACATTTTGGGTCGAGACCCTGCATCAGGACACTATAAACAATTCCCTCCACCACTCCCCCCCACAGATGCTGAATCCCTCTGAATCCATACAGCAGGTTTTTGAGCAGCAATATTCGACAGAAATTTGCACAAAATTGAGGGGTTAGGCCTTTTCAGCATTACAGCATGGAAAGTCGGCACTGTTCCACACACTGTTCTATCTCAGCCACCCAGAACAAGCTATTCCACTCAACACCTGCGCTCTGTCCCTCTCACACATTGTCCTCAGCACCTACCCCGTCCCACACACATTTACACCCCAAATGGGACCTCTCTCCCAGGGTGAGTCATGTCCCTGGCTTGGTGGTTCTGCTACATCTGAAGTGACCTGAGGTTTAAGCCAAAGCAAACATTTCCATCTCTCCCGCAAGGCTACGTCAGACATCAAGAATGGTCCTTTTTGTGCAGCCAAATAAAATAAGCAAAAAGCCAGCAATTAAAAACGAATTCATCATTAAACTGAAAAATCTGAACAAAGACAATATTTAGATTTAACTGACACTGGAAAAGAATAAAATACCACTCATAATTATGTAGCGTTTTCCTTGTTTAAGGTCTCTCCAGAATAAGGGCAACATATTTCCCCTCTCAGCAGTGGGAACATTCATGTGACTGGAAGGCACTTGAAGAGCAATGATATCTATGCATGAGTAAATCAGCTTTCTAACTTCAGTCATCAGGGGTACAGGAGATTTAAACGCAGAGTTTGAATGTGATCAGTTTCACCTCACCCCCTCATCTCCTTCAGGCCTCCTTCTCCCTGATACATGCTAGTGGCAAGGGAACAAATAACACTGTGATGTCTTGAGAGGTCGGGAGCTTTTCTCTTGAAGGTTGGGAGATGTGGGTGCCGGAAATGAAGACAGAAAAGTTCTTGTTTTCAAACTTAAATTCCATATATTTAGTCTTTTCCAAAAACAGGTAAACTTAATTGTTTGCAGACAGGTGCACAAAACCAAAACAGGTAGTTAAATCAAAACTGTAGCTTGCTGCCTTCTTACAAAATATAACTCAAACACTGCTTCTCTCCCCGTCTGCTCCAGTCGTTGTCTCTCTTTTTAAATAAACTGCTTCCCTTCCCTTTTAGCTCTCTCACTGAGGCAATCAGCTCATCTGGTTCAGCTGGGCAGCAATCAGTGTCGGCAGCAATCAGTGTCGGCAGCAATCAGTGTTAGCAGCCCTGCTGACTATGGGTTTTGTAGTCTTTTGCTGGCTGCCATGATGGTTTGTAGTCCTTGTTGCATCCACCGGGAGGAAATGTATCTCCCCTCTATGACTATACCTCTCATGATATGACAACACCAATAAGCCATCTAAGCAATGAAGTTCATTCACATTGTACCCTCTGTTTGTGGATGATCAGCCATGATCACATTGAATGGCGGTGCTGGCTCGAAGGGCCGAATGGCTTACTCCTGCACCTATTGTCTATGTATCTATGTATCTCTAGTGTGTAGGATAGTGCGAGTGTATGGGGTAATCGCTGCTTGGCATGGACTTGGTGGGCCAAAGGGCCTGTTTCCACGCTGTATCTCTGAAGTCTAAAGTTTAATGGCCCAAAGATGTGCAGGTTAGTAGGTTGATTGGTCACTGTAAATTGCCCCTGGTGTGTAGATAAGTGTAGTATCTAGGTGGAGTCGAGAAGAATGTGAGGGAAATAAAAAAATGAAGGGAGGATTCGTATAGATGGGTGATTACAGTTGGCATGGACACGCTGGGCTGAAGGGCCTGTTTCCATGCTGGGCTGCCCGATGGTAAGTACGAAAGAGATGGCACTGCTTTGTGTTCTATCACTTTATTCCAACCGAATTAGATTTAGCTCTTAGGGCTAGGGGAATCAAGGGATATGGGGAAAAAGCCGGAACGGGGAACTGATTTTGGATGATCAGCCATGATCATATTGAATGGCGGTGCTGGCTTGAAGGGCCGAATGTGTCTATGAAAGTGTCATTGCACGCTGACACCCAAGGGGGTGGAATTAGTACGTGTGGATGCCTTTGGAGGGAGGATGTATAATATGGCCTCTGTGATAGTTCTTAATCTTAAGAATTACCAAGGCTTAGAATTACCAACACATAGCACATGATGTAAGTAGAGGCCTCTAGCCTTAGAGGGAGTACAGAGAAGGTTCACCAGATTGATCCCTGGATGGCAGGACTTTCATATGAAGAAAGACTGGATAGACTAGGCTTATACTCGCTGGAATTTAGAAGACTGAGGGGGGATCTTATTGAAACATATAAAATTCTTAAGGGGTTGGAGAGGCTAGATGCGGGAAGATTGTTCCCGATGTTGGGGAAGTCCAGAACAAGGGGTCACAGCTTAAGGATAAGGGGGAAGTCTTTTAGGACCGAGATGAGAAAACATTTCTTCACACAGAGAATGGTGAGTCTGTGGAATTCTCTGCCACAGAAGGTAGTTGAGGCCAGTTCATTGGCTATATTTAAGAGGGAGTTAGATGTGGCCCTTGTGGCTAAAGGGATCAGGGGATATGGAGAGAAGGCAGGTACAGGTTACTGAGCTGGATGATCAGCCATGATCATATTGAATGGCGGTGCAGGCTCGAAGGGCCGAATGGCCTACTCCTGCACCTATTTTCTATGTTTCTATGTTTCTCGAGGCTCTACTTGGCAGGGTAGGCTGCTGTTGACAAGCAGAGCGAATGGCTTATCTCCATCTTCGGACCTATTGGCCACACTTCACTTTCAGTCTGAGAAGTTCACTGTGCCACTAACAGGGCCAATCATAAACTAACACATGGACAAGCTGGAGTGCTGCGGCTTGTATTTCCCATCAGTCTGACAAGTATTTGGCTGCCTCTCGATCACCCCTTGAAACACATCATTGGCATGTCCTCACGTCATGATTAGTTGCAGATAGTTATTTCCATCTGGTATCAGAATGATCAACAGCTTCATTGCCAGTTTTATGCATGCAGTCACCCGCTAGTTTATCATAAAAAGTAAAATTACCCCTCCTCATCCCCACTATTTTCAGTTTTCGCGACGTTCTTTTGAGGTGATCTCATCTCACTAATTTGTTACTCAGAACTTCACAGCATTTTCAACTTACATTATTGTTACTCAAAAGTTTGAGAACTTGTACAAGGTCCTTTGGTGATGTAACTAGTCAGTTAGTGCAACTCCCTCTGTGTAACTGTACATTAACAATCCACTCATGTAACGACCACGACTGGTGGGATTGGTTGCTGTAATATGTCTAACATGTGCAACATATGAGCCTACAGTCTACGGTTACGACTGTAAGGGCTCCCCCATATAACGTCCCATGGTGGACTGTGCAGCAACACTTCACTTGAATAACTCCCTGCTTTTAGAAGCCTGCAACAGATTCCATGTGCACCATCTTTACTTTAGTTTAGATTAGTTTAGAGATACAGTATGAACACAGGCCCTTCAGCCCATCAAGTCTGCTCCAATTTTATGGCAATCACCCATATACGAGTGCTATCTTACACACTAGAGACAATTTACAGAAGCCAATTAACCTACAAACCTCCACGTCTTTGGGACGTGAGAGGAAACTGGGGCACCCGGTGAAAACCCACAGCCTCATGGGAACTCAGTGCAGACAGCATCGGTAGTCAGGATGGAACCCGGGGCTCTGGCACTGAAAGGCATCAACTACTGCTGCACCACTATGCTCCATGTACTGTAGAGTGAATTCTACAACATCATTGTTGTAGGAATGTCAATGTCATGGCCATTGTCATGGCTTCAACTCTAATGTGCCCTAGTTTCACAACAGCTTTCTCTAATCTAATATCGACATCCATCATATGTATAGTGTTAATTATGTAAAACATTTTAAGTGGAACAGTATTGTAGCTGGGTCATTTCTGAGAAACGAACACTCTGCAATACTGCCTGTAACATAGGCTAAGAGTTCAGGGAGTTTTTTATTGTCATAGGTTCCGAAATGGAACCATAACGCAATGGCAGTGCAGTGGTGGAGTTGCCGCCTCACAGCACCAGAGACCTGTGTTCGATCCTGACTATGGGTGCCGTCTATATGGAGTTTGCACGTTCTCGCTATGACTGCATGGGTTTTCTCCGGGTGCTCCGGTTTCCTCCCACATTCCAAAGACGTGCAGGTTTGTAGGTTAATTGGCTTCTGTAAATTGTTCCTAGTGTGTAGGATAGAACTAGTGTATGGGTTGGTCGTACAGATTGTACAACTAGTGTACAGATTGTTGGTCGGCACGGACCTGGTGGGCTGAAGGGACTTGTTTCCACGCTGTACCACTAAACTAAACTAAACTAAACAATGGAATCCTATTATTTATAGTTTTACCATTACTCTTCATCTCAATACTTCCTTTGAAAAATATCTCAGTGGGTTTCAAAACACACCCATCTGCATAGCTTGTGAATTTATAGCCCAGGGCTTCTCAGTTATTGCTGTGGCTGAATTTCAGATGCTGAGCCTGTGTGAGTTTGGAGATCTCCAGCATTATGTGGCAGTCTGACACACATTGGGTTCCAGTAGATCTGGAGTAAGAAGGGCAAATCTAAGCAGATTCCCACTCAACACAGTGTCCCCACTGCTGGAGGAGATCACAAGACTTTGCATGACAGCTGGTGGTGCAGCGGTAGAGTTGCTGCCTTACAGCACCAGAGACCTGGGTTTGATCCTGACTGTGGGTGCTTGTCTGTACGAGTGTATACGTTTCCCCCGTGACCGCGTGGGTTTTCACCGGGAGCTCCGGTTTCCCCCCACACTCCAAAGACGTACATGTTTGTATGTCAATTGGCTTTGTAAAATTGTAAATTGTCCCTAGTGTGTGTGTAGGATAGTGTTAATGTGTGGGGATCGCTGGTCGCCGCGGACTCGGTGAGCTGAAGGGCCTGTTTCTGTGCTGCGTCTCCAAACTAAAATAAACATACTGAACTCACTGAGGGATATAAACACCATCTTTTGCCATTCAATTAAATAGTGAGTTATCTGTGTCTCAATACCAAGAACCCACAATTCCTCCAGATTCCTGACCACTGATATTACAATGGGTTCTCAACACTGTGCTGCATGGCGACTCTTTCATAATCAAATGCCCTGCACATTGTACGTTCCTGGGTCTCTTAAATGATCTTCCCACCGCCCGGGATGAGGTGTTTCACACCAGGGCATCAGAGATGTCCTCATTCTTCAGGAAACGGGGCTTCCCCTCTTCCATTATAGATGAGGCTCTCACTAGGGTCTCTTCTACATCCCACAGCTCCGCTCTTGCTCCCCCTCCCCCCACTCGTAACAAGAACAGAATCCCCCTCGTTCTCACCTTCCACCCCACCAGCCAGCGGATCCAACAAATCATCTGCCAACATTTCCGTCACCTTCAACTGGACCCCACCACTGGCCATATCTTCCCATCCCCTCCCCTCTCTGCGTTCCGCAGAGACCGTTCCCTCTGTAACTCCCTGGTCCACTCGTCCCTTCCTACCCAAACCACCCCACCCCCGGGCACTTTCTCCTGCAACCGCACGAGATGCAACACCTGTCCCTTTACCTCCCCCCTCAACTCCATCCAAGGACCCAAACAGTCTTTCCAGGTGAGGCAGAGGTTCACGTGCACCTCCTCTAACCTCATCTATTGCATCCGCTGCTCCAGATGTCAACTTATTTACATCGGCGAAACCAAACGCAGGCTTGGCTATCGCTTCGCTCAACACCTGCGCTCGGTCCGCGTTGGCCAAACTGGTCTCCCGGTGGCCGAGCACTTCAACTCCCCCTCCCACTCCCAGTCTGACCATTCTGTCATGGGCCTCCTCCAGTGCCATAGTGAGGCCCACCGGAAATTGGAGGAACAGCACCTCATATTTCGCCTGGGCAGCGGTATGAACATCGACTTCTCCAACTTTAGATAGTTCCTTTGTCCCTCTCTTCCCCTCCCCCTTCCCAGATCTCCCTCTATCTTACTGTCTCCGCCTATATCCTTCCTTTGTCCCGCCCCCTTGACATCAGTCTGAAGAAGGGTCTCGACCCGAAACGTCGCCCATTCCTTCTCTCCCGAGATGCTGCCCGACCTGCTGAGTTACTCCAGCATTTTGTGAATAAATATATTCCCACCTCACACTGTGTGTGCAGATCATCTGCCTGTCAATCTAAACGTTAGCCGGGAAGAGAGAATATAATTTAGTTTAGTTTAGTTTATTGTCATGTGTACTGAGCTACAGGGAAAAGCTTTTTTGTTGCGTGCTACCTCGTCAGCGGAAAGTCTATATATGATTACAATCAAACTGTCCACACTGTACAGAGTAAGAAATGCTGCTGTTGAGCTTTAAAAAGAGTGGAACAATTGTAATGAATGATTGCAGATTCGCTTCGAGATTTAATTTGGAGATACAGCGTGGCCCTTCAGCCCGCCAAGTCTATGCTGACCATCCATTAACCATTCACACTAGTTCTATGTTATCCCACTTTCACATCCACTCCGTGCACACTAGGGGCAATTTACAGAAGCTATGTAACCTGCAAACCTGCACGTCTTTGGGAAAGCACCCCGTGTCTCACGAAACAAAGTGAATCAATTCATCAGTGATGTGAATCCATTTTGCTTGGAAGCAAGTGTGAAGACTGAAGAAGGGTCTCGATCCGAAACGTCTTTTGTGTCTTTGCTTGGCGGGAAGATCATTTAAGAGACCCCGGGATGTACAATGTGTTGGGCATCTGATTATGAAAGAGTCACATGCAGCACTGTGTTGACAACCCAAGCGTGGAAACTCTGGGTAAATAAAACTTGATGCCGTCCACAATTGAATAGCCAGCTGATCTTATTTATCCGTGAACCTAGATGGTTGTTGAAGCAAATGCACCCACATCGCAATGGGGCTGTGTCTCTTTAAGAAGTTGACAGAGATTGGAAGTGCTACCATGTTTCTCCAACTTCCTACCGTAGCTTGGACCAGACCTCAAGCTGTATAATTTCCCATCTTACTCTCCCCACCTCTCTCTAATATTCCCAACGCTGAGATATTAGAGGAAGGTGAGGGGAATAAGAGACTTAAATGATCTTCCCTCCTCACATTGTGAATGCAGATCACCTGCCTTTCGAGACTTCGGTCTTCACTATCAGTATTCATTGTTTTGGATTTTATTCAGCATTAACGCTTCTCGTGGTGTTAAAAGGTGCAAGGTGTTGTCAATGGTTACCGATGTAGACAGCTTGTACTGGTTGTCTCTTTCAGGTCACTTCTGTTATCGAGGTCCGAGATCGATCTCAAATGGTGCAGGTGGAGAGGATGCTGAGGGAGCGATACACCACGTTCACCTGGCTGGAACGGGCTGAAGACTGAGGCAGAGGTGAGAGAGTAAGGGCCACTGTAGGCAGAGAACAATGCCAGGTGCATCTCAAGTGTAGTTTCAAGCAGTCTGTACATGGTTTCCATGATGCCAGTCGGTCAAGGTAACGCCTTTATTACCAACCATACCAAGGCAACCTCTTCTCAGTGTCAGCAGTAACACAATGGTAGCATTCCCATCTCGGAGTTACACATCTCTGTAATTTCTTGGGCAGAGCAGTTTCCATTCCACATTTGCCAGCATTTGGTCCATATCCCTCCAAATCTGTCCTATCCATGTGCCTGTCTAACTGCTTCTTAAATGTTGCGATAGTCCCTGTCTCAACTACCTCCTCTGGCAGCTTGCTCCATACATCCACCACCCTTTGTGTAAAAAAAGGCTACCCCTCAGGTTCCGATTAAAATTTCCCCCCTACACCTTAAAAGGTGTCAGAAATAATTTTGACGCCATTACCATCATGAAGCCTGAGTATTAATGTTGCAAGTTAAAGTAAATGAAAGTCTTTCACAATTTCAAGGAGTTCCAAGGAACACTCGAAAATTATTTCAAGGTATTTCAATACAATTATTTCAAGATATGGTGGCAACTGTTACTTGTCCATCACAATAAGATAATGAACAGGTAATGTTTTTAATTGTTAGTGGAAGGACACAGAGAAGGAAACTGCTTTTTTGCATAATAATGACACGAGAGGGTAGACAAAATCTCAGCTCAATGATACTTCTGATATTACAATATTCCCATGGCTCTCTGAAGTATCAGCCTTGAGGTAGCCCCTAGAATGTGATTTGAATCCACCACCTCTGACTCAAGCAAACATATTATTATGGTGTCATAACCAACACCAGAGACATTTAGACAGTACATGGATAGAAACATAGATGTTTGAGCTATAGGGATAGGTAGGACAGGCTAGGACTTTATTCCTTGGAATGCAGGAGGATGAGCAGCGATCTAATAGAGGTGCATAAGATCATGAGAGGAATAGATAGGGCAAACGCACTTTTTACCCAGAGTAGGTGTATCATGAACCAGGGGATGTAGGTTTAATGTGAGATGGGAAAATTTTAATAGGAACCTGAGGGGCCACTTTTTCTCACAGAGGGTGGTGGGTATATGGAATCAATGGATATGGGGAGAAAGCAGGAACGGGGTACTGATTTTGGATGATCAGCCATGATCATATTGAATGGCGGTGCTTGCTCGAAGGGCCGAATGGCCTACTCCTACAACTATTTTCTATGTTTCTATGTAACTGCTGAGATGAAGATGGGAGGTTGTGATAAATTGCTTTTAGCGTGGATTAAGACTTTTACTTTATTTCTGGAGGTTGCTAGACCTGCTGAGTGTTTCCAACACTTTCTATTTTTGTTTTATGTCTGAAGTTCCCTACCACCAAAACACCAGCCAGGTCAAATCACAGGAGTATTATGTACAGGCTGTCTGCTACAACAGTTACAGCATCCTCAACGCACCATTATTAACAACAAGCAGAGCTAGTTGACATCGCCAGCATTTCCAATTTAATGGAAAAATAAAACTAGAAACCGACTTTTCAGCCCAATGAACTTTCATATATAAACCCTTGGCTAGATCAGAAGTGAGAGGCAAACTGGCTCAGTCCTTCAGAAATTTGGGCTGTCACAAAATCTTTGTTTACATTTCATACATCAGTCTGGCTTGAAATTGGTTTACTGTACCTTCGGTCATTGGGACTAAATCCTGGAACTCCTGATTCAATAGCACTGTGGGCAGCTTTGAAAGAATGTTGTGGTGTAAGGGGCCAGACTAGCCTAAACACGGCCGATCCCGACTGATCTCGGAAGCTAAACAGGCTCAGGCCTGGTCAGGACTTGGATGGGATACCGCGTGGGAATACCAGGTGCCGTAGGTAGGAGGTTGTGCCGTTACACTGAGACCAACCACCCAAAGGACCGCAGAAGATCACCTCATCTGCCACTGTTTTCACCAGAGCAATTGCCAATCGCAATAAGTGCTGATCCTGCCACTGATACCCACATCCCATCAATAAACTCGCTGGAATTTAGAAGATTGAGGGGGTTTCTTATAGAAACTTACAAAATTCTTAAGGGGTTGGACAGGCTAGATGCAGGAAGATTGTTCCCGATGTTGGGGAAGTCCAGAACAAGGGGTCACAGTTTAAGGATAAGGGGGAAGTTTTTTGGGACCGAGATGAGGTGAATCTGTGGAATTCTATGCCACAGAAGGTAGTTGAGGCCAGTTCAGCCATGATCATATTGAATGGCGGTGCTGGCTCGAAGGGCCGAATGTGTCTATGAAAGTGTCATTGCACGCTGACACCCAAGGGGGTGGAATTAGTACAAGTGTGGATGCCTTTGGAGGGAGGATGTATAATATGGCTTCCGTGATAGTTCTTAGTCTTAAGAATTACCAAGGCTTAGAATTACCAACACATAGCACATGATGTAAGTAGAGTCCTCTAGCCTTAGAGGGAGTACAGAGAAGGTTCACCAGATTGATCCCTGGGATGGCAGGACTTTCATATGAAGAAAGACTGGATAGACTAGGCTTATACTCGCTGGAATTTAGAAGACTGAGGAGGGATCTTATTGAAACATATAAAATTCTTAAGGGGTTGGAGAGGCTAGATGCGGGAAGATTGTTCCCGATGTTGGGGAAGTTCAGAACCAGGGGTCACAGCTTAAGGATAAGGGGGGAGTCTTTTAGGACCGAGATGAGAAAACATTTCTTCACACAGAGAATGGTGAGTCTGTGGAATTCTCTGCCACAGAAGGTAGTTGAGGCCAGTTCATTGGCTATATGTAAAAGGGAGTTAGATGTGGCCCTTATGTCTAAAGGGATCAGGGGGTATGGAGAGAAGGCAGGTACAGGTTACTGAGCTGGATGATCAGCCATGATCATATTGAATGGCGGTGCAGGCTCGAAGGGCCGAATGGCCTACTCCTGCACCTATTTTCTATGTTTCTATGTTTCTAAATCAAGAGTAATAAATTGTGTACAAGCCTATACAAGAGTTAATAAATCAAAGATAGACACAAAAAGGTCGAGGAACTCAGGGGGACAGGCAGCTTCTCTGGGGAGAAGGAATGCAGTGGCGTTTCGGGTTGAGACCAAGTAACAAATTAATCTCAACATCAGGTTTATTAAAAGATGAGGATAAATACTGAGGACTAAGGACAAGCCAAAAGGTCTCCCAGTAATTGAAGGGTTATTCGCTGCCGAGACTCTGAGTGTTCAGACTGGTTAGTAAACCCAGCTGTGAAATGGCTTTTGCCTCTCTGTCAGAGGCAACTGCAGCACTGGGCCAGAAACAGGGTCACAGCGGTTCTAGCATGGATCCAGCCCTCATTAAGCCCACAGCCATACCCCACCAGAGGTCACACGGTGTGACCTTCCTCATGCTCCAATTCCCACATAAAATGGAAACCAAACAAATCCTCAACACTGCACGGGGTTGGTTTCCGTTGAATATGTTTTCTGCTGTCTCCAATAAGATGAAGAAACTAAAAAGAAAATGCACGTTTCACCTCATGCTCTGAAACATATTTTAATGTTTGGAGAATACAGGGCAATTTCACAGGTCTAATAACAGGAACTACTCTGTTTTTCTTCCTGCAGATGCAGCCTGACCTGCTGTCTATTTTTATTCTATTGTTATTACAGTACTGGATAAAGTCATATCAGTTTATCAAAGTGCAACAATGAATGCTCCAGTTTGAAATGTACAGTTGGACCACATGGATTAGTTAGTAATACTGCCATACAGTTTTATTATTGCAATTAGTTAGCTTATAAACAAATAGCTTAAAAGTCACCATTTTTATTATGATAAAAATTGTTATTCTTTCAATTTGTTCATTTCTGCTGTCATATAACAATTTGGCATTAGTAGATCACTATCTAGAAAGTTCAAAGTCAAAGTCAAAGTCAATTTTATTGTCAATCCTTAGCCAGTTTACACAGACAGAAAATCGAAATACCGTTTCCCACAATCCCGAGGAACAAAGTGCATAAAACTAAGTTAAAATTAAAAAGGCACAGCAAACAACAATCAACATAAAATATAAAATATAAAATATAGTCACTTCAAATGCGTTAAAAAAAATTTTTTTTTAAGTGTCTGGTGCTGGATGTGCGTGTGTGTGGGGTGTTAAAGTCCAGGTCCAATAGGGGCAGGGGAGAGAGGAGGAAGGGAGGGGAGAGAGTTCAGCATCCTGACAGCCTGGTGGAAAAAACTGTTCTTTAGTCGGGTGGTGCTTGACCTCAGGCTGCGAAACCTTCTCCCTGAAGGCAGGAGGGTGAAGAGGCTGTTGGAGGGGTGGAAGGGGTCACCCACAATGCTCAATGCTTTGCGGGTGAGGCGGGTGGTGTAAAGGACCAGGAGTGTTGGGAGTGAGGCGCCCAAAGCAATCATTCATTTATT
This sequence comes from Rhinoraja longicauda, assembly GCF_053455715.1. Lineage (NCBI taxonomy): Eukaryota > Metazoa > Chordata > Chondrichthyes > Rajiformes > Arhynchobatidae > Rhinoraja > Rhinoraja longicauda. The sequence continues at coordinate 6,275,289 of NC_135987.1, forward strand.
ACTCATTTATTTGGCCACTTTGATGACTGTTTCCTGTTCTAGTTAAGGCCATCATGCACAAGGCATTATCAGTGCTAATGAAGAAGGGTTTCGACCTGAAACGTCACATATTCCTTTCCTCCAGGGATACTGCCTGACCCGCTGAGTTACTCCAGCACTTTGAGTCTATCTTTGGTGTAAACCGGCATCTGCAATTTCTTCCTAATACCGTTGGACAAGCACCTGACTTCAGAACCTTAAAGGGTTAGACTCTGCAATGCTCCATCAAATAAATGTACATCTCAGCACAACGCAGAGTCACATAGAAATGAAAGGCGCTGAGATTGATGGCTACTCAACAGAAGATAGTGGAGTTGCCCTCAGGGACTTTGGTAAGAGATGGGAAACTGAGCAAAGATTCTTTCTCACGATCGCGACTCTTGCAAGTAGTCACATAGTAGTGGAACAGAATGGTCATTAATGAAGCCATTCGCGTAACAATGAATTTTGTTAAACTTTGGAGCACTACAGAGAACAACTCCATCTTTATGGCAACTTCCAAAGTTTTAATCCACAGCCACAGGATTGTCTTGTTAAAAATATCAACAGCGCTCAATGTCAACAAAACTTGTGTTGTGAGCATTTTCTCGCCTTAGGGCACCATATAAGGAACAGCTCTTCCAACAACCAGGAAATTGCATATACACTGAATTGCCTGGGTTTCAAGGATTGCATCAGATTCAAGAGATGCACAAGGCTTTAACCCCTCAGGTTGAACATTATTGTTATAATGTAGAAACAAAGAACTATTGATGCTGGTTTACAAAAAAGGACACAAAGTGCTGGAGTAACTGGGTGGCACAGTGTTGTTGGATTGGCAGCACAGTGGTGCAGTGTAGAGTTGCTGCCTTACAGGACCAGAGATCCATTCAATCCTGACCACTGGTGCTGGCTGTATGTAGTTTGTACGTTCTCCCTGTGACCACATGGGTTTTCTCTGGGTGCGCTAGCTTCCTCCCACATGCCAATAATGTGCAGGTTTGAAGGTTAATTGGCCTCTGTAAATTGCCCCTCGTATGTATCATAGAACTAGTGTATGGGTGATTGCTGGTCGGCACGAACTCGGTGGGCCGAAGGGCCTGTTTCCACACTGTATCTCTAAAAACGAAACTAACTAAAGGGTTAGGCAGCATCTCTGGAGAACATGGATAAGTAAAGAGGGGTCTGAAGAAGGATCTCAACCTGAAACGTCACCTATTCATGTTCTCCAGAGATGCTACCTGACCTGCTGAATTACTCTGGCACTTTGTGCCCACCATTGTTATAATGTCTCACAGATGTTTTGTATGTGAAGTGAGATGTTAATAATAAAATATTACAATCACGTGCAAAGGCGATTATGACCAATAATGCTTTGTATGTAACCCCAGATGATATTGTTCTGTATAATAAATGATCGCACTAAATCATATTAGTCTCATCTTACACCACAAGTCTGGTTTGTGGATCCTACAAGAAGTCCAGGATTACATCCAAAGACTGAAGGTATTCTCCATCTGATTTCTCACACCTTCAGCCCATGGTGAACGGCTTTGCATTGTTTGTGTCTTATGAACCAAACCCTCTGACTTCCCATAAACAAGGTGATTCTTGCTATTGAGGGCTGCAGCGTAGGTTTACCTGGTTAATTCCCGGAATGGCGGGACTGTCATATGTTGAAAGCCTGGAGCGACTAAGCTTGTATACACTATAATTTAGAAGGATGAGAGGGGATCTTATCGAAACGTATAAGATTATTAAGGGGTTGGACACGTTAGAGGCAGGAAACATGTTCCCAATGTTGGGGGAATCCAGAACAAGGGGCCACAGTTTAAGAATAAGGGGTAGGCCATTTAGAACGGAGATGAGGAAAAACTTTTTCAGTCAGAGAGTTGTGAATCTGTGAAATTCTTTGCCTCAGAAGGCAGTGGAGGCCAATTCTCTGAATGCATTCAAGAGAGAGCTAGATAGAGCTCTTAAGGATAGCGGAGTCAGGGGGTATGGGGAGAAGGCAGGAACGGGGTACTGATTGAGAATGATCAGCCATAATCACATTGAATGGTGGTGCTGGCTCGAAGGGCCAAATGGCCTACTCCTGCATCTATTGTCTAATGTGACATTTTGTTCTCGGACAGGATGATAGTCTGATGAACGATGATTTTCTACAGGGAGCCTTGGAACATAGATGAACAGCTATTACTAGCTGACAGCAAGGTTTTTCAGTGATCTGTTCTGGGCTGGAGTTACAGCTATTCTGTGGAGAGGAAAGGTTGTGTTGTCATGGTGGCTTTGCATTTTTAATTACTAACAGTGAAAGGGATTTTATGATTAAACCACCGTCCCTCATATGGAAAAATATCAGCATTAAAAAGTCCTATCCTAAAACCCTGCCAGTAATTGTCCAAAATCCCTCTGTGAACTGGTAGTGCCATGGAACAGTTGAGAGGTTTGGTAGGTATTACCTTGGCTCAAATAATTGTCCTCTGTCTGATAGTTATGTTATTCAAGTTGAAGCTTAATGTAAGGAACTGACAACGCAGTGTGGGGTTAAAGTGCATGGAGTCACACAGTAAGGAAACAGGTCCTTTGGCATATCACACCTACACTGACCATCAAGCACTGATCTCCACTGATCCTATTTTTCCTCACAGATACCCATCACCATCAATGTTGACGCCACACCCCAGTTCCTCCGACACTCACTTAGACTAGGAGGAATTAACAATGGCAGATTAACCAACCAAGATATCTTTGGAACATAGGGTTGAGGCAGAAGTTAAGTCACAGGAAGAACATGCATGCTCCAGCTCCACATGGGATGGTTTGGGAACAGCTCCACCCAAGACAGCAAGAAATTGCAGAGTTGTGGATATAGCCCAGACCTTCAGGCAAATCAACCTTTTCATTGACTCCATCCACACTTCACTCTGACTCAGCGAGGCCCCCAGCATAATCAAGGAGCAGTCTCAATCCAGCCACTCCCTCTTCTCCCCTCTCCCATCAGGCAAGAGGTACAGAAGTGAAAAAAATCACCTCCAGACAGGGACAGTTTCTTCTCAGCTGTTATCAGGGAACGGAACCATCCTATCGACAACTAGAGAGCGGTCCTGACCTACCATTTACTTCACTGGAGACCTTTGGGCTATCTTTACCCTGCCTTTATCTTGCAATAAACATTATTCCCTTTGTCCTGCATCTGTACACCGTGGACAGCTTGATAGTAATCATGTATAGTCTTTTCACTAACTGAATAGCACGCAGCAAAAAAAGCTTTTCACTGTACCCCGGTAAAACAGGAGGTTCGGATTGTACATGGGTCTCGGGGGTTGTGAGACAGCAGTGTGGACTGCTGCACCATAGTGCCTCCACAGATGGATAACGTAGGTCATTAGAGCCCACATTGCACAGTTTCTTGTGTGGGGCTTTGACGCAGCCCTGAGAGTAAACCGTTAAGATGAAGCACATTGAACATTCAAGCACAAGAGTGAGTAATTTATAGGTGTATTGCAAACTTTATTTTCATGTACTGGAAGTAAAAATAAAATCATTACACATAATGTAATAGCCTGAAGTTCACAAAATTATGGCCTTTGAGAATAGGTGCCAGGATCTGAATTCTCTGCTCTAAGGCTGACCTGACTCAATAGTTTCAGCCCAGCCACATTACTACCCAGCTCAGGGAAGTTGCAGCTCTGTACATACTGAAGCCTGACCTGGTGGAAGAACCAACTGATTTGATTGCAGGATATCTTCGGTCGCTCTTGCTACTTCCCAAGATGTTGCAGAAAGATCCCATGAAAGAGTAGACACATCCTGACTGACTCTGGCAGAGAACCAAGGTAGAATTTACCTGAGCTTAAGTCCATTCAAAGACTTCTCCTTAATCAAACAAATTGAGTTAATTCAGTGTCATTGATCGTCGCAGACCCTGTCTGGCACACAGGTATATCTTCCTTTACCCGCACGGCATACATTTTGCATTCCCTCACATTGAAAGGTTCAGAGATGATCTGTTTGTGGTAATTAAAGCTATAAAGTAATTTGATAGGGTGAGGACTTGTTTCATTCAACAGGTGAAATCCAGTGTCACACCTAAAAGGATCCAGGCTTTTCAGCTGCAGGGACAAGGAGATTCATTTTCCCCACACAGGGCAATGGAAATCTGGAATTCCTTTCCATGAGTGAGAAGAATGGAAATCAACTGGACTTTTCAAATCTGGGGCTGATGGATTTTTGTTGGCTAAGGATCTCCGGAGAAACACCAAAGGCAGATGGATGGAACCGAGGCACAGGCTGACTGTGGAACAGGCTTCAGGGCTGAATAGCCTCCAGTGATTCCTAGTGTAAGAACAGCAGTTGATTAAGCAGAAGATGTATTCAAGAGAGAGTTAGATATAGCTCTTAGGGCTAACGGAATCAAGGGATATGGGGAGAAAGCAGGAACGGGGTACTGATTTTAGATGATCAGCCACGATCATATTGAATGGCGGTGCTGGCTCAAAGGGCTGAATGGCCCACTCCTGCGCCTAATTTCTACGTTTCTATTATTCATTTAAAATGGATGACTGATGATATGCCTTGAAAACGCAAGCTGGTTTAAGTAATGAACCAATGGTTCTGTTGCAGAACTCAACCAGAAATTATTGGTCACATTGTCAGAAATTGATTTAAAGTCTCCAACTGAAAATGGAGTATCTTTCAGCCCAATGTGGTCAGAGACGACGAGTGTTGTTGGGTCTTCACTTTTCCTTCTGCTCGGGTTTGTACGACAACAGGTGTTGGAGGGAGGTGAACCCAAACAGGAGTGTTTGAAGTACCCACTTGATTCGAGTACATGAGTTTGTGATCCCTTTGTCACTGTGCGGGGCAAAGAGAAAGATGGTTAGCATTAATGAGGACAGTGAGATCATTGCATCCGTATCCACGCTCAGTCTTGCCAAAAACATTGATTCAGATTTTTGGTAATTGCAATAGTTTTTACTTTGGTAATAACAGTTGATTGGATTTTGGTTACATGAAGTTTCAGCATCTATAGTTGCCAACTGATCCTTGGCATTCTAAAAGACCTAGCAATTCTCTTTGGCCACGAGCACTTTCAAAGTTACCTTGATTGGAAAAATCCGATATTTCAAACTTTATCATTTGCACCAGATTTTGGTAAAATATTAGATGTTGATCTTGCCTTGCTCAGTCCGAACATGCGTCTTACAAGAGGAGACTTCTTAGGTCCACTGGAACAACCTGCAATTTGCTTAGCATGCATTCTCCCTCAATGAGTCAGGCAACTAAAACGTGACTTGTATTATTGACCCTTCATAAAAATTGGTAATTGTGACAGGATGTAGCATGCCGAGAATATTACTAATAGACAAACATACTGCACAGAGGCCTTACCATTTGCTTAAGGTGCCTCTCTTTCTGCAACATCGAGGATCTGCTAGGTTGGAAAAGCTTCCACTTGCCGATGAGGGACTTGCCCTGCTTGCTCCCTAGCCTGTAGGTAGCACTCGTGTTTCTGAATATGAAGGCTGTGGGTATATCTCACTACAAAATGGAGGCACGTACTCCAGTGGAACACAAAGGGAACATTGTACTGTTCTGCTCTCCATAGTGGATGCAATGCATGTCATGGCATTATTTTAAATACAAGCAGGGGAACTCTCTTTCATGCCTTGTTTAGTTTATTGTAGTCACCTGTACCGAGGTATAGTGAAAGGCTTTTTGTTGTGTTAACCTGTCAGCAAAAAGATTATTCATGATTACAATCAAGCCGCCCACAGTGTACAGATACAGGATAAAGGGTACAACGTTTAGAGCAAGTTAAAGTTGAATAAAGTCCAATTAAAGAGTACAAAAGTCTCCAAAGAGGTAGATTGGAGGCCAGGACCGGCCTCCATCTGGCAAGAGGACGGTTCAGTTGCCTGATAACGCTGGGAAGAAACTATCAACGAATCTGGAAGAACGCATATTCAAACTTCTGTACCTCTTGCCTGATGAGAGAGGGGTGAAGAGGGAGAGACTGGGGGGAGGAGCGCTCTTGATTTTGCCGGTGGCCTTACCGAGACAAGTGTCACACCACAACAAAAGAGGGACAAGGAGAATCATTTTCCACACAAGAGCATTGGCCAACAGAATCCCACAAACTGATTACCTGGGTGGCACATTGCTCTTTGTAGGAGGTTCCTGTGCATATTTGGACTGCCATTTTCTCATCAGTCCTGTTAAACTTTGAAAATATTTCATTTGGTACGAGAATTTTGAAATGAATGGTTTAATTCTAAAAGCCATTTATTTCACTGTTAGAAATGAACAAATCTACTTTCAGTTTAGTTTAGAGATACAGCGCGGAAACAGGCCCTTCGGCCCACCGGGTCCGCGCCGATCAGCGATCCCCGCACATTAACACCATGCTACACCCACTAGGGACAATTTACAAATACACCAAGCCAATTAACCTACAAACCTCTACGTCTTTGGAGTGCGGGAGGAAACCGAAGATCTTGGAGAAAAGCAACGCGGGCCACGGGGAGAACGTACAAACCCCGTACAGACGGCGTCCGTAGTCGGGATCGAACCCGGGTCTCCGGCGCCGCATTCGCTGTAAGGCAGCAACTCTACCGCTGCGCCACCGTGACCGCCCACTTAAATATAGGTTACCCGATTGGATGGAGAGTTGGGAGGCAGCCCAGATTTGAACTACGTGCTACGGGAATATCCCGAACACTTGCTGTGCATTTTTATTATGGTTATGAGGGGTAGGTTACTTGTATTTGTGGCTAGGTTTGAAACATTGCTTTTGTTAAACACCACACAGAGTCGGCTGTTATAAATGAGCAGAACTGAGACCATTATGGTGGTAATTATCTTCAAATATTTACTTTGACACAGTTTTAGGCTGGGAGAAATGCCAACAAAATGTGATCCACAGATTTATTTTCCTCTCTGCAGACCAGTGTTTCACAACAAGAGCTCACTCTTGGGGAAACTAATTCATCCATGACGTTCAGGAAAAAAAATTCTTGGAAGAGGCTTCTTGTTAGAAATTCATCCAGGCAATATATTCATCCTATAGGAAAAGTGGGCTGGAGACTGCAGGGGCCTATTTTGGAGTACTTGCTGGATATCAGCTCAGGCAGGTCTTTTTCAGTCGTTAACCAGCTCAAAGCTGGGATCCTGCCTCAAGCTCTCCACCAGAGAACAGGCTGGATAAGATGTGCCATCTGAGATCGTGCTCCACTTCTCTCCCCACATTTTGGAAGAGTCAAAATGGAGGCAGGCGATACCAAAATGGATGCTCTCGCAGAAAGTTCATTTTGAAAAAGCCAGTTATGGAGCATGGCAACAGGCCCTTCAGTCCAACTCATCCATGCCGACCAAGGTCCCTACCTTAGCTGGTCCCTTTTGCCTGTGCTTGGGCCATATCCCTCTGAACCTTTCACATCCATACCTTGACTAATTGCCTTTTAAACAGTGTAATTGTGCCCGCCTGTAATGGCACAAGCAGATTGAGGATAATGGAGATAGAACACTTCAAGTTAAAAACACCACATTTATTAAACATCAAAACAGCAATGAAACGAGTCTGAGTCAGCTCAGAGTCAATGTTGTAAACCATCAGGTTCAGGTTTCAGACCCTGTTGCCAGGGAGACACATGGGATCTGTGATTAGTGAATAAAACTGGAAGCAGAGACCCGAGACAATGGCTTTAGTTTCCCGATATTTAATTACACAAAATCCCACCAGTCCCCAGTGTTATGTGGAATTCCTGACAGATTACTGATTCTCTGCTCTAATGGCCAAAATGCAATGTCAACAATTCAATTAAAAAGACACAATCTCATTGCAGAAAGCAAACATATAAACAAGTATCCTGTTGGCAAGTTACAAACTGCAGTAAACAAGGGACAAGAGATGATGAACTTACAGAATGTGAAGGATTCCTTCAGTGATTTATCAAAGTTCAGAGCATTCATTCTGAGATCATGGGCTTCCGACCCCAACCACTTGACTAATTCTACTTTCCTCCAACTCGGTTCTCCACCTGGGCTATTCAATCATGAAAGGTGCTGCAATGGGCACAGCATGTGTTGTGAATAGGATGTTGGCCACCCCCCACACACACACACACAGCACTCCATCCATCCCACACACATAGCACTCCATCCATCCCACATCCCACACACAGCACTCCATCCATCCCACACACATAGCACTCCATCCATCCCACACAGCACACTCTACCCACCCCTCACCCTGCACATGTACGCAGTACACGCCATCGATCCCACACAGCAAATCACCCATCCAATATCCCATACACAGTACGCATACACTACATCTATCCCATAGGCTGTGCGTATAAACACACATCTACCCTTATCACTTGCGCGCGCACACACACACACAGCACTCCACTCTGCACACTCACAGCGCAAGCGACCTGTCCCATGCATGCACATATACACAGCACTCCACCCACCCCACTCAGCGCACACACATGCACAGCACTCCACCCATCCCACACTATACACATCCACACATACCACTCCACCCATCCAACTCTGCACTCATACACACCGCAATCTACTCATCCAATACTGTGCATGCACACAAACACAAAACACATGACACTTGTCAACACATGTGCTTGCACACTCATTGCTGTCCACCCATGCAACATTCTGCATGCTTGCAGGTACACCCACCCTCTAACATTCTGTATGCTAGTATGCAAACACCACATACACCCATATCTCTTTCACACACACAGCTAATTTTCTCCCACCCTAAAATAAGAATAAGTGGGTCCACCACAGCACACACACCATCACTTCATGAACTGGAATTGGCACAAAACCAACTTTACTTCCAACAGAGAGGGCAGTTATTTTCATATCATACGAAAGATAGCTCTCTCCAACACTCCCTCAGTACTTCATGGAGGTTACAATAATACCATCTTCCAGCTTATTTTGGCAGCAACCCACAACAAACATCTTTATTAAATTCAACAGGGAAATTCTCAACACTGAACTTCTGACTTCAAGTTCACTAATTTGTTGCCATAATCATCATCAGCGAATTCAGCCCACAATTGCCAGTGTCAGCTCAAAATATTTATCTATATTGTTGCACAAAGGATTAAAATCTTATTTTAATTTATCTGCAAGATGATATGCTTTCTTCCGCAGTTCCAAATGTCCTGGCTAGTGTTGATGCTGTCTCTTTCACCCCCCCTGCTGGCTCTCTGCAGCATTTCCAGGAAAGGTCCACTTGCTGCAAATCATTCTGCAGTTGTACAGGGCCCTAGTGAGACCACACCTGGAGTACTGTGTGCAGTTTTGGTCTCCAAATTTGAGGAAGGATATTCTTGCCATTGAATGGCGTGCAGCGTAGGTTTACTAGGTTAATTCCCGGAATGGCGGGACTATCATATGTTGAAAGACTGGAACGACTAGGCTTGTATACACTGGAATTTAGACGGATGAGAGGAGATCTTATCGAAACGTATAAGATTATTAAGGGGTTGGACACGTTAGAGGCAGGAAACATGTTCCCAATGTTGGGGAGTCCAGAACAAAGGGCCATAGTTTAAGAATAAGGGGTAGGCCATTTAGAACTGAGATGAGGAAAAACTTTTTCAGTCAGAGAGTTGTGAATCTGTGGAATTCTCTGCCTCAGAAGGCAGTGGAGGCCAATTCTCTGAATGCATTCAAGAGAGAGCTAGATAGAGCTCTTAAGGATAGTGGAGTCAGGGGGGTATGGGGAGAAGGCAGGAATGGGGTACCGATTGAGAATGATCAGCCATGATCACATTGAATGGCGGTGCTGGCTCAAAGGGCCGAATGGCCTCCTCCTGCACCTATTGTCTATTGTCTATTCCACTGAAGGCTTAGATTTTTAGGTTTAGATTTAGAGATTTTTTTTTATTTATCAAAAAATACTTTATTCAAGTAATAAATATCATTTACAAAACATCTTTTTTAAACAAACCCATCCGACATTTCCGGAGGTTACACATTCAATACAGGCATTTACTTAGACATTTACTTACATTTACATACATTTACCCAGTATCCCTTATTTGGAGGGGCGTCTCTCTCCACCACACCCTGCCCCCCTCCCCCCATGTCCAGCAGCGGAAGGACCCTAGACTAGAGATACAACGCGGAAACAGGCCCTTCAGCCCACCGAGTCCGTGCCGCCCAGCGATCCCCGCACACTAACACTATCCTACACACACTAGGGACGTACAGTTTCAATAAAATGAAAAGGCATGTGGATGATTCTTGAACTTATATATTTTTTCATTTGTCTGCATTACATTGTATGGTTGGGCAGGTGGGATGAGTAACAGTTAATGCAGTTTAATACAGAGAAGTGCGGGGTGTTGCATTTTGGGTAATTAAAGCTGGGCAGGGCTTTACAGTGAATGGCAGGGCTCTGGGGAGTGATGCTGGGTCTGTCACTGTCCACACAAGGAAAATTAACAAAAGAGCAGACAAACAAAAATATTCACCTTCATGGGTCAGAGATGTGCCAGAACTCTATAGCTCAGGAATTATTTTCTGATTGAATTCTTTGCAACAAAGGGCAAAATGCATACGGTAATGCTCCCTCAATAGTTGCCCACAATGAGTGGTTTAGTTTAGTTTAGAGAGACAGCACGAAAACCGCCCTCTGGCCCACCAAGTCCACGCAGACAAGCGATCCCCGCACATGAACACAATCTCACACACACTAAGGACAATTTTTACATTTACCAAGCCAATACCTGTACGTCTTTGGAGTGTGGGAGGAAACCGAAGGTCTCGGAGAAAACCCACGCAGGTCACGGGCAGAACGTCCAAACACCGTACAGACAGCGCCCGTAGTCAGGATCGAACCCTGATCTCCGGTGCTGGATTCGCTGTAAGGCAGCAACTCTACCTCTGCGCCACCGTGCCGCCTCTATCCAGGCCTTTCAATATTCGGTAAGTTTGTCACGTTGATTGTGAGAGATTTACCGTATGCATATAGCTTAGTTTTGTTAACTAGTTTAGTAATGTGGTTTAGTAAACTAGTTTAGTAAATTAAATTAAATTAAATGTAATGGTAAAGGTTCCAGAATCAACGGGACTAACTTACCGAATGGTGAAAGGACTGGATAGAATGGACGTGGAGAGGATGTTTCCACTAGTGGGAGAATCTAGAACTAGAGGGCATTGCCTCAGAATAAAAGACGTACATTGCCACAGAAGGCTGTGGAGGCTAAGTCATTGAGTATTTTTAAGGCAGAGATTGATTGGTATAGGTGTCAAAGGTTATGGGGAGAAGGCAGATCAACCACGATTTAATGGTTGAGTAGATTTTTTTAGATTTAGAGATACAGCGCGGAAACAGGCCCTTCAGCCCACCGAGTCCGCGCCGCCCAGCGATCCCCGCACATTAACACTATCCTACACACACTAGGGACAATTTTTACATTTACTCAGTCAATTAACCTACATATCTGTACGTCTTTGGAGTGTGGGAGGAAACCGAAGATCTCGGAGAAAACCCACGCAGGTCACGGGGAGAACGTACAAACTCCGTACAGACGGCGCCCGTAGGCAGGATCGAACCCGAGTCTCCGGCGCTGCATTCGCTGTAAGGCAGCAACTCTACCGCTGTGCCACCGTGCCGAGTAGACTTGATGGGCCACATGGCCTACTATGACTTATGAACTTATGAACAATGAGATATAGTTCACCTTTGTATTGCTGACTACTGTAACCAGAGATAATTTCTTCCTCCAAGACAGTGCTTTCGAACCTTATTACATCTTGAGACCCGTCAGAGGATAGGAAGAACCACAGTTTCACTAAAGGTTTTAAAGACTAGATTTTTGTGCACAAGTCTCGAGACTGAATCACACAACCTTCTGACTCAGAGGCTAGGCTCACTCCACAAAGCAGCTCAAATAGATAATCTCATTCACAAGAGAAAGATGGCTGTATTGGAAGAGCATAAAGTCATACCAGGGCAATACGGTGAATACTCCAAGAACGAGGCACCCCCAAGGAGACTTTACACATCTGGGATTGCTATCTGGTGATTCGTTTATGGAAAGTAGTCCTATCGTAGCAACATAAGCAAAGAGGATGAGAAAGTGAGATGAACAGGAAAACATGAAATAGCCTCACCTGCAGAGTTTAATGCTATACAGTGCCTCAGCAACATGGATCAGCCAGGCCAACCGGTAGCTGCAGATGATTGGAAATAAGAACACAAATGGACGTAACTAGAACAGCAGCAACAAAACAGTTAGATACAGTCCAGAATTTCTTCTTGCACTCGACTGCATTGTGAACGACAGAGGCTACAACAGTACAATGGACCAGACATGGGTTGCGCTTCAGATCACATTCTAGCAATGTGGCCTGTGCAATTCTCTCTCGCCGACTTTTCAATCAACAGGCAAGTCACAATAGAAATATTATTTAACTTAAACACTAATTTCCTCCCCTTCTACAGGTGTTGAGAGCATATTGACTGGTTTGGCAACTCGAACGCCCAGGAACGAAGAAGATTGCAAAAAGAGTTGAACAATGCCAGTCCATCACAGATACTGACCTCCCCACTAATGAAGGGATAAGAGTCGTTGCTTCAAAAGGGCAGCCAGCAGACACTCACACCACCCTGGCTACACTCTCATTTCACTCCTGCCATCGGGGATATAGGAGCCTGAAAATGGTAACGTTCAGGAGCGGCTTCTTCCCTACAACCTGCAGGCTATTAAACACTACAACCACCAAATAGGCTCTAACTACATGGACCCGCTGTGCTGCTGCAAGTACGAACTTCATTGTGCTGTTTCAGGACATACTATTGTCTCTTGATGCTAGTTGCACTGCATCAAGTCTCCAATGACCACTCAAATTGACCACGTTGTGTAATTAGAAAGGCAAGGACTGCAGGTGCATTGGAAGCCCTTGGCCAAGTGACACCATTGTGGCTTAGCACTTGCTGCCATTTCTTCACAGCCAGGGTCAACAAAATTCTTCAACATCCTCACTAACAGCACCAGTATTGGCACATTGACTGCAACAGGCTGCCTCACCCCCATCTTGTCAAGGGCAGCAGAGAAAAGAGAGTGGGGAAAAAAAACTGCAGATGCTGGTAGACAAAAAATGCTGGAGTAACTCAGCGGGGATAAACAGCATCTCTGGAGAGAGAAGGAATGGGTGACATTTCGGGTCGAGAACCTTCTTCAGACTGAACCTCTTCAGAAAAGAGAGAAATGCTTACCTCACTGGCAAATCAGAGGTCCAGGGAATGCTGACCTTTAAAAATATTGGCAACATAGAAGGGGCGACAATGACATATCATGCAAGATCAAAAGACACCTCCACACTGTTCAGAAAGGTTACATGACCACGTCTTAAGGCAATGTTGATATCAATAGATAACGTCAAGATTTATAAAAGGGCTGTAAGTATTTAGATTCTCGGCAAAATAACAAAAAAGTGCATGAATTTACAGAAATTAGGAAACTAGGGCACAGAATTGTTCTCAGTTTCACCTCTCGGCCTACGAACAGATGTGACCTTGAAGTTTCATGTTTGTCCATGTTAATTGTCATACAACAAGTTGTTGATCCCAATGGATCTCTTGGTGAAGTGTTTAGGGTGCTATGCTAAGTGAAGCCCCTCCAATTCTACACAGCACAAATGGGGCAGATCAATAAAACAGAAGAGAACTGAGAGACCGAGGTTTCAAGAGCCAAGTGATTGGGGATTAGTGATGAAGGTGGGGAAAGGAAGGAGGAGCTGGAGAGGGTCAATGCCACAACGCACCAACATTACTTACCCAGTAAACAAAAGGGGGTGATAATTGTCCACCAGATGCTTGGAGAGGTTGCCCCAGAGTCCCAGGCTCTTGTACGGTATGCTCTGAGGCCAAAACATCAGTAGCTGCAATGAAGAGCAACGCATGGTTTGCAAAGTAACAAACTTAAACCAAAATTGCTCATCCAATATTTTGAAGAAACATCCTTAGACCAAGATAAGTGAGACAGGACTCGCTACCATAGAGAGTAATAGCCAGAAAGGCATTTGGGTTGGGGAAGGGGCAGTGAGGTGGCTGCTGGAGGAAATTTTTAAAAATACTTAGATTCGTTAAGTCATACAGCACAGATGCCAGCCCTTTGGTCCAAGTTGCCCAAGGTGAACAAGATGCCACTGTGGGAATTGTGGAAACTGAATTGTTCTTCCATCTTGTCATAATCATAGGGCACCAATTCATACTGAGGGAACTGAACGGTATGTCAACGTAATTTCTCACCAGCGCCAGGTTAACCATGTCCGGTCACACTGATCCATGAGGTCAACAACTTGAACAGCTGCATGTCTTTTTTCTTTAATAATAGGGCCGTGTTGCTAAGGGAAAGGGCAGAATATTGGATCACAAAACCCAGACATGTAAACAAAGTACATGGCCCACTGCACATGTCCCTGGGAAGAATGGTATAAAAGAGCTGTATGCTTTGAGACTGTAGAGCAGTCTCTTGATTGACTTTTTTCCTCATCTAACCAGTTATTGTTAAATGCATGCAAATAAAGAAATTAATTGTCCCTAGCCCTGCCTGGCCATATTTGACCCATCTCTCTCTAAACCTTACCCATCCAAGACACTTAACCTTCCCCACAGCCAACAATGGACCATCAAGTAGTATAAGAAAATAACTGCAGATGCTGGTACAAATCGATTTATTCACAAAATGCTGGAGTAACTCAGCAGGTCAGGCAGCATCTCGGGAGAGAAGGAATGGGTGACGTTTCGGGTCGAGACCCTTCTTCATTGTGGGCTCCACCTTTCCTTGATCATCGTTGCTGGCTTTGGTCTGTCTTTTTGCGTATCTTTCATTAATTTGTTCTATGTTCCTTTTCATATCTCTCGGTTCCCTCTCCCCTGACTCTCAGTCTGAAGAAGGGTCTCAACCCAAAACATCACCCATTCCTTTTCTCCAGAAAGGCTGTCGGACCTGCTGAGTTACTCCAGCTTTTGGTGTCCATCTTCGGTGTAAGCCAGCATCTGCAGTTTCTTCCCACACTCACACTAGTTTCCTCCTGTGGGGTTTTCACAGCAGTGTTTCAGAGATTAACAGAATTCCTCAAGATTTCAGGATAACCTAGGAGATCTGGTTACCTTAGTGGAGGCTGGCAAGGAGATCTGTGGTTGCAAGGAAGACTGGGGAAGAATGAAGATGGATAACATGTATGCAGAACTATCACCAGTCTGATTGTGGAAAGACAAGATCAACAAGAGACCAGCCTCTTAAATCAGGGACTCAGAAATCCCTACATCAAGAAGCTGAGGAGGCAGAGTCATTAAATTTGTTCAAGGCAGAGAAGGTTTTGTGAGGAATTATGAGGACATGGGGGGTGAAAGTCAAATTCAGTTTAGCAACGACCTAATGGAATCGCAGAGCAACCTTGCGATGTTCCGTGCCACATATTTCTTATGTTCACTGCTCTTTTATTTTGCAGAGGGGATCTACCAATTGCACCAGATCCTCCAAGTTTATCCCTGGACTGCACCTCTCACCAGAAATCAGCCCCTCTGATCTCCACCCAAGTTGAATGGAAAAAGGAATAATGGGAGGGTAGGTAGTGGAACTGTAGAAAGATAAATCCCAATCGCAAATCCTACCCACCATAGTTCATTGTGGAAAAGGCATCAATAGCAGATTTAAGTCCAGGATTGATGAGACGGTGAAACACATCATAGACGAATAGCCTTGCTGGTCTCTGCTAATGAATTGCTAGTTCGGGAAGGAATAACTAGTGGGGAAAGATACCAATGCAAATCTAGATTAGGTGTCGAAACAAGGAACTGCAGATGGACACAAAGTGCTGAAGTAACTGAGCGGGTCAGGCAGTATCTCTACGGTAAAAGGATTGCTGACTATTCAGGTCGGGACCCTTCTTCAGACCCAAAGCATCACCTATCCTTTTCCTCCAGAGATGCTGCCTGACCCACTAAGTTACTCCAGCCTTTTTGTGTGTCTATCTTTGGTATAAAATAGCATCTGCAATTCTTTCTTTCTACAAGGAACTGCGGATTCTAGTTTACAAAAGAAGACAGAGTGCTGGAGTAGCTCAGCAGGTCAGGTAGCATCGCAGGAGAACATGGATAGACAATTCAGGTCAGGACCTTTCCTCCGACCTCTATCAATGTTCTCCTGAGGTGCTGCCTGATCCACTGTGCTCCTCCAGCACTCTCTGCCTTCATTAGATTGGGCGTGATGCCTCTGCTTTGACTAAAAAGAGAAAGGATCGCAAATTAGCGTTCTTGCAGCCTGCAGACTTGCAGAGATAGTCCAGGGATCTCTGCAAAATTCTCACCCCACAGCAATAGACGCGGTCCTAACCAAACACTGATGGCATGTCCTGCAAACTGGCTGATACATTCCACACAAACTCACGGTGTAATAGCCGAAGGTTCCAGTAACGACAGCCATCCAGAAGAAGCTCGTCCTTTTGAAGTAAGCATCAGAGCCCTTGGCAGACATTCTGTCCACTGGCTCCACGCTGGCAGCTTGCATCTCAAACAACTACAGCATTGTTAGGCAGTTGAAAGGTCACTAGCTTCATTTCACTTCCTGTCGATCTTTTAAAGGTAGACTGCCTGGTTAGATGAGATTCAGATCTGGAAATATAAATAACAGAACAGTTGCAAAGAAGGGTTAATTAGCAAATCATAAAATCCTTTACTCCATAGAATGAGATCTCTGAAGTAAGCCTAAAGTCATGAGTGCTTATTTATCATTTGCACCAGAATCAGATTAATTAAATTCTTGCTTGCTGCAGCTTTACAAACCATTAAAGCAATAACACTACACAAATAAATACACAATTATCAATAATACGTACAAAAAAATATCAGTAATACTAGGTTATCTTATTGAAACATATACGATTATTAAGGGGTTGGACACGTTAGAGGCAGGAAACATGTTCCCAATGTTGGGGGAGTCCAGAACCAGGGGCCAACAGTTTAAGAATAAGGGGTAGGCCATTTAGAACGGAGATGAGGAAAAACCTTTTCAGTCAGAGAGTTGTGAATCTGTGGAATTCTCTGCCTCAGAAGGCAGTGGAGGCCAATTCTCTGAATGCATTCAAGAGAGAGCTAGATAGAGCTCTTAAGGATAGCGGAGTCAGGGGGTATGGGGAGAAGGCAGGAACGGGGTACTGATTGAAAATGATCAGCCATGATCACATTGAATGGTGGTGCTGGCTTGAAGGACCAAATGGCCTACTCCTGCACCTATTGTCTATTGTAATACCATAATAGTGCATTATATACCTGACTTCTGCAAGGCTTGGGAGCAATGTGAGAGCTAGTCATAAGGCACAGATTATGTCTCTCCATGTTCTCCTGCGATGCTACCTGACCTGCTGAGCTACTCCAGCACTCTGTCTTTTGTAAACTAGAATCCGCTAGTCATAAGGCACAGATTATGAAAGGCTGTCATAAGGCACAGATTATTTCAATGAATGACTGCATCTATTGTGAATTCTGTGGATCAATTGGCATTTGACCTAAATATTTAATTGCAGTAGGCATCTTCTGCCTTGATTGCATTTTAAATAAAATGTGGTAGAAATTCACAAATGCATTGCAGCAGAACAGAACATATTTGAACAAAAAACACATTTCTGTAGGAACTCAATGAATCTGAAGGGAATGAACAGATGGGAATGGACTTTCAGTTTGCCCCCTCCACCCATATCCCTCCTGGTTTACATTTCCTTCCACTTATCTGACATCCTTTTGGCTGCATTACATTTCAATCCTTTGTCCACCCATCTGCCAACCAAACCCCCTCACCTGCATCCACCTATCACGTACCTTTTGTGCTCTACGCCCACACCTCAACACATCCCAGGCCTGCCATGATGTAGAGCTCTTCTTCCATTACCTCCACCTCCACGTCTTTAAGGAGTCCTCTTTTGAAGAAGGCTCTCCGCCCAAATTGTCACTGATCCATGTTCTCAAGAGATGCTGCCTGACCTGCTAAGTTACTCCAACACTTTGTGTTTAATCAAGTCATGCTGAGAGAATTAAAAGCTACAGATGTCAACACATTCTGTAGGAAGGAACTGCGTATGCTGGTTTACAACACATATAGATTCAGACTTCAGTCTAAAAAAAGGGTGTGAACCCAAAATGTCACTTATTTCTTCTCTCCAGAGATGCTGCCTGTCCAGTTGAGTTACTCCAGCATTTTGTCTAACACATTCTGTACATTCATTGGTCATTAGGAAAAGAACTACCCACCATCCATCCTACACCTGCTCGGAGTATAGAAACATAGAAAATAGGTGCTGAAGTAGACCATTCGACCCTTCGAGCCACCACTGCCATTCAATATGATCATGACTGATCATCCAAAAACAATACTCTATTCCTGCATTCTCTCTATTTCCCTCGATTCTGTCTGAAGATGGGTCTCAACCGAAAACGCCACCCATTCCTTCTCTCCAGAGATGCTGCCTGTCCTGCTGAGTTACTCCAGCATTTTGTATCTCCCTTGATTCTGTTAGCCCTAAGAGCTATATCTAACTCTCTCTTGAAAACATCCAGCAAATTGCCTTCCATTGCCTTCTGTGGCAGAGAATTCCAAAAATTCACAACTCTGCATGAAAAGGTTTTTCCTCATCTCAGTCCTAAATGACCTATCCCTGATTCTTATACTGTGATCCCGGGTTCTGGACTACCCCCAACATCAAGAACATTTTTCCTGCATCTGGCCTGTCCAACTTAAGAATTTAAAATGTAACTTAAATACATCATCAGGAAGTCTGGCTCCATCTTGGGGGCAGAGTTGGATTCACGGAAGGTGGTCTTGGAGGGGAGGATGCTCCTCAAACTGCGGAGCATCCTGGACAATACAGCTCACCCCCTCTATGACACACTGGTCAACCTGAGGAGTACCTTCAGCAACAGACTGGTTCCACCAAGATGCAGTACAGAACGCCACAGGAACGCCACAGAACGTCTGAAGAAGGGTCTCGACCCGAAAGGTCACCCATTCCTTCTCTCCTGAGATGCTGCCTGACCTGCTGAGTTACTCCAGCATTTTGTGAATAAATACCTTCGATTTGTACCAGCATCTGCAGTTATTTTCTTATATTATGCCACAGGAGATCCTTCTTCCCTGTGGCTATCAAACTTAACAACTCCTCCCGCTTCTGTCGTGGGGTAGACTTCCACCCCCCCCTCCCCAAAAACAAATCTTTGCACATCCTCAATCCTTTCCACTCATCACTTTAATTTCATGTGTCAAGTATTTTTTGTTTTTATGACTGTTGGCAGATCAATTTCCCTCCTGGGATAAATAAAGTTATATCATATGGTATCTCCCCTAGTCCTCGAGTAAACTTAACAGACGACATTAGGGAATAGGTTTGTTCTACAGAAGATAGATACAAAAAGCTGGAGTAACTCAGCGGGTCAGACAGCATTCCTGGAGAAAAGGAATAGGTGACGTTTCGGGTCGAGACCTTCCTTCAGACTGAGAGTCAGGGGACCAGGAAAATGAGAGATATAGACGGCGATGTAGAGAGATGTAATAATAATAATAATAATATATTCCTTTATTTGTCCCACACCAGGGAAATTTGCAGTGTTACAGCAGCAAAGTGGATAGCAAGAGCCATTCATTATAAATAAAAATAAAGGTAAGGATAATTGTCATCATTTACTGTGTTTTTCCTTTACTGTTACTGTTGACTGGTCTGTTGACTGGTCTGCTGGGTGTAGCGCTGGTTGTGCAGTCTCACAGCAGTGGGAAGGAAGGACCTCCGATATCCCTCCCTCACACACTTGGGGTGAAGGAGTCTGTCACTGAAAGAGCTGCTCAGTGCAGTGACAGTGTCCTGCATGGGGTGGGAGTCGTTGTCCAGCAGCGATATTATCTTTGCCATCATCCTCCTCTCTCCCACCGCCTTTATTGAGTCGAGGGGGCAACCCAGGACAGAGCTGGCCTTCCTGACCAGTTTGTCCAATCTCTTCCCCTCTACTGCTGAGTCCTGCTGCTCCAGCAGACCACTCCATAGAACAAATAAATGAAAGATATGCAAAAAAGTAACAATGGTAAAGGAACCAGGCAGTTGTTAGCTGTGGGCGAGATGAAAACAGGTTAAATGAGGCTTAACTAAACGATTTTGAAGCTGGTACAACGATGGGATGGAGAGACGAAGGGGTCCAGCTCACAGTCAACAACGGCCTATTTCCTTTATCATCGTTACTTTTTCTGCATATCTTTCGTTCATTGTTATATCATATGAGGAGCCAGCGCTGCCCTCGCAGCTGCGGCTTGCCTGCAGTCCGTTTGTCTTTTGTGTTTTTTTGTTGTTTTTGTCTTAATTGTAGTTTAGATATGCTGTAGTGTTTGCGGTTGTGTGTTATGTTGGGGGGGGGGGGGGGGGGGGTGGGTCCCCCAAACGGAGACCCGACCTTTGTTTTCTGTGTCGTGTCTCCGTTCCTGCTGCGGCCTACCACCGGCCATGCACCTGGAGCTGGCGGCCTCCGGTTGGGACCACCTGGGCTCTGGTTCACAGAGCCCGGGGCCCGGACTCACCACCTGCGGTGCTGGCTTCCTTCGGATGCTGCGGGAGCGGCTGCGGCTCGCCTCCGGAGGCTTCAGCGCGGGCCGCGTGGACGTCGGAAGCCCGCAGGCCCCTGGGTGGGGGCCGACATCGGGAGCTCCGGCAGCGGCAGCGACAGCGTCTTCGCCCGCCCCAAATCGCGGGGCTTGGGTCGGCCCGCCGCGGACCTTTCGCCGTCCGGCGGGGCTTCAATGTCGGGAGCCCCGACCACCACGACGTGGCAGCTCCAACAGCCTGACCGTGGGAGAAGACGGCAGGGGAAGAGAAAAAGACATTCTGGCCTTCCATCACAGTGAGGAGGTGACTGGAGGAGAATCACTGTGATGGATGTTTCTTTTTGTTTGGTGTTGGTTTATGATTGTATGTGTTATTGCATATTTTTATTGCTTATTTTTATTAGTCTTATTGTTGAACTGCGGGTAATTTTTCATTTCACTGCACATTTATGTGTATGTGACAAATAAATTGACTATTATTGATTGTTCTATATCTCTCGTTTCCCTTGACTCCCAGTCTGAAGAAGGGTTTCGACCCGAAATGTCGCTTATTCCTTTTCTCCACAGATGCTGCGTGTCGTGCCCTGTCGTGCTCCAGGCCGTTTACTTTCCGCGCGCTCGGAGTCGGCCGTTGACGCCTGGCGTCTACAGTGGGCGGGGTTTTATACTGACTCGCACGGCGGGCGGAGCTGGTGTGACGTGACGCCACACGACGGGCGGAACGGGTGTGACGTGACGCCACACAGCGGGCGGAGCGGGTGTGACGTGACGCCACACGGCGGGCGGAGTCAGTCGTTGACGGCGGGCGGAGTCAGTCGTTGACGGCGGGCGGAGTCAGTCGTTGACGGCGGGCGGAGTCAGTCGTTGACGGCGGGCGGAGTCAGTCGTTGACGGCGGGCGGAGTCCGTCGTTGACGGCGGGCGGAGTCCGTCGTTGACGGCGGGCGCCCGTGGTTTGCTGCTGTTGGCGGCAGCTCGCCCTGGGCGCGATTTGGAAACGGCTGCGGTCCGCTCGGTGGGAAGCCTCGCCGCGGGGAACGGTGTAAGTGAGGCCTCGGAGCACGATGAATTGGGAGAGGGGAGATGGGAGAGAGCGGCCCGGGAGGGGGAGCCTCAACTGCGCGGAAACCTTGGGGGTGGGGGAAATGCCCGGGGACCGTGGAGAGGGAACCGGGCTCACTTTCAGGTCGGCATCCCTCCATCCCTCCCTCCATCCCACACTTGGGGGCATTGATTTGGCCTTTGCACTATTATTTATGTTTATATCATTTATCTATATACTATTAAAACTCAGATCTTGTATCTATATATATATATCCCACTGATGTCGGCTGAAGACGGCAATTCCGGCAAAACGGTGAACCGTAGCGCCACGATTTTTGTACCGCCTTAATCAGCATGCGGTTCGCTGCTGGAAAATTATATTTTTATTTAATTCGGACGCATATTTTTTAAGTTACAGAGGTTTAAAAGTGCTGCCCCCCCTGATTTATCGAAGTTTTGACAGAAGGGGGGCGCTGCGGTGCGGATTGTGATGTCACAATGCCCCTGTGAGATGGACTCGAGCTGACCCCCCCTTCCCCCCCCCCCCAGCGGTATTCAGCGTGTGACGTCACAATGCCCCTGTGCTACATTGTTGCGAAGAGCTGTCAAGTCAAGTCCATTTTATTTGTACAGCACATTTAAAAACAACCCACGTTGACCAAAGTGCTGTACATCTGATTAGCGCCTCCTCAATGAGCCTCAAACGCTAGGGAGTAGAAATAGGTTTTGAGCATGGACTTAAAGGAGTCGATGGAGGGGGCAGTTCTGATGGGGAGAGGAATGCTCTTTCCACCCTCCCCCTCTCTCCCTCCCCCCTCCCCCCTTTCCCCCCTCCCCCCCTTTCCGCCCTCCCCTTCCACCCTCCCCTCCCCTCCCCCTTCCCTCCCCCCACTCCCCTTCCCCCTTCCCCGTCCCCTCCTCCCTCCACACCTCCCTCCTCCCCCCCTCCCCCTTCCCTCCCTCCCCTTCTCCCGGTTACAATGTAAACCCTACGAGGACGGGCACAATGGGGAAAGAGGGGTACTGGGAAAAGGGGAGGTCCCCCTCCCTCCGCCCTTCCCCTCCCCCTCCCTCCCCCTCCCCCTCTCTCCCTCCCCCCTTCCCCCCCTCCCCTCCCCTACCCCCTCCCTCCCCCTCCCCTCCTCCCTCCACACCTCTCTCCCTCCCCCTTCCCTCCCTCCCCTCCTCCCGGTTACAATGGAAACCCTACGAGGACGGGCCCAACGGGCACACTTGAGATGGGTGCTACAGTGAGAAGCACTATGTGACCGCGAATGTTTCAAAACAAGCACTTAAAAAGCACTTATCTCTTTTTAAAGTATATTTTTTTATTGCAAGTCACTTAACATACACAGATCAGCATTGGGCCCATATGCTCGTGGGCCACCGGGGCAAGTGTTTCGAAAAAAGCACTGAGAGTGTGTATGGGGAGAGAGAGAATGGGGGGGGGGTCTGTGAATGGGGACTGGGGACAACAGGGGTCGTTGCGGAGGGGGCTTGGTGGTGGGGGAAAGAGGGGTACTGGGAAAAGGGGAGGTCCCACTTCCCCCATCAACCCCTTCCTCCCCCCTCCTTCCCACCTCCATCCCCACTCCCTCCCCCCCTCCCTCCCCCCTCAATCCCAACCTCCATCACCACTCAGCCCCTAACTCCCCCCCTCCCTCCTTCCCTCCATCCCACCCTCCCCCACTCCCTCCCCCCTCCCTCCACCATTCCATCCCTCTCCCCCTCCCCCCTCCTTCCACCATCCCTCCACCCCTCCCGGTTACAATGGAAACCCTACAGGGACGGGCCCAACGGGGAAAGAGGGGTACTGGGAAAAGGGGAGATCCCCCTCCCTCCCTCCCCCCTCACTCCCCCTTACCTCCCCCCTACCCCCCTCCCTCCCCTCTCCCTCCCTCCTCCCCCTTCCCCCCTCCCCCCCTCCCCCTCCCCTCCTCCCTCCACACCTCCATCCCCCTCCCTCCCCCTCCCCTCCCTCCCCTCCTCCCGGTTACAATGGAAACCCTACGAGCACGGGCCCAATGGGGAAAGAGGGGTACTGGGAAAAGGGGAGGTCCCCCTCCCTCCCCCCTCACTCCCTTCTCCCTCCCCCCCCTCCCTCCCCCTCCCCTTCCCCCCTCCCTCCCCTTCCCCCTCCCCCTCCCCCCTACCCCCTTCCCTCACCTCTCCCTCCCTCCCTTCCTCCCTCCCCTCCCCCCCTCCCTCCCCCTCCCCTCCCCCCTCCACACCTCCCTACTCCCTCCCTCCCCCTTCCCTACCCCCACTCCCCTCCCGGTTACAATGGAAACCCTACGAGGACGGGCCCAACGGGCACACTTCTTCTAGTATATATATAAATATATAGATATAGTATATGCTCACACACATTATACACAATGTGTGTGTATATATATATATAGAGAGAGAGAGAGAGAGACAGACAGACAGACACACACACACACACACACACACACACACACACACAGACACACACACAGACACACACAGAGAGACAGACACTAAATCCTGGGGAGATCCGTGCCCCGTCCTCACTCGGAATGAGGAGAAGCTGGGGGCGTTTATCCCGCAGAAAGGAGGTGGCAAGCGGCTGCAGACCAGCCAGGCATTAATTGCAAAATATCAAACTGCTGCAGGAAGTCTACGGGTCAGGCAGCATCTGTGGAGGGAATGGACAGTTTGAAGAAAGATCCTCATCTGAAATGACTGTCTATTTCCTCCACGGATACTGCCTGACCCGCTGAGTTCCTCCAGTACTTTGTATTTTTATGGACTTTATTGTGTACTAAACGTTATCCCCTTTATCTGTACACTGGATGGTTTGATTATAATCGTGTATAGTCTTTTTTGCTGACTAGATAGCATGTAAACAAAAACTTTTCGCTGTACCTTCGTGCACGTGACAATAATAAACTAAACTAAACTTTGCTTAAGATTCCAGCACGTTGTGTCTTCAGAAATTGAAGCATTGTAGACAGACACAAAATGCTGGAGTAACTCAGGAGGACAGCCAGCATCTCTGGAGTAAAGGAATAAGTGACGTTTCAGGTCGACCTGAACTGTCACCCATTCCTTATCCCCAGACGGGCTGCCTGTCCTGCTGAGTTACCCCAGTATTCTGTGTCTATCTTCAGTATAAACCAGCATCTGCAGTTCTTTGCTACGCATTAAAGCATTGTACACAGTCGTGGAATTCACAAACTGATAGACTCTCAAATTCACAGTTTAATCTGGGAAGAAGGCAAATGCATGGGGTGGATGGTGAAGGAACTGACTGGAAGCTGGGTGCTATGGCTTATTAAAGAGCAACTTAAATAAGTCTGAAGAAGGGTCCTGACCTCAAACGGCATCTGTCCATTCCCCCCACAGATACTACCTGACCAGCTGAGTTCCTCCAGCACATTGTGTTTTGCTCAAGATTGTCGCATCTTGTGTCTTCAGGCAGTTAAGCATTGAATAAGTTGTGTATTTCACCACAAAGTGTTGGACTCTCAAATTCAAATTGTCAGTTTAATCTGGGCGGGCGGAAAATGCATGGTTGAAGGGCTGATTAGGTACTGGACATTGAGTGCCATGGTATATTAACG
Organism: Rhinoraja longicauda; assembly: GCF_053455715.1. Lineage (NCBI taxonomy): Eukaryota > Metazoa > Chordata > Chondrichthyes > Rajiformes > Arhynchobatidae > Rhinoraja > Rhinoraja longicauda. The sequence goes on from NC_135987.1 coordinate 6,300,570, forward strand.
AGTAACTTGGGAAAAGTCTAGAAAGGTTCCAACCCAAAATGTCATCTGTCCATTCACTCCATAGTAGCTGCTTGCTTTGCTGAGTTCCTCCAGCACTTTGTTTTTTCCCCATAAGATTCAAGCATCAGCGGTTTCTTGAGTCCATAAGTAGGATAAGCACCTGGAGAAACAAAATCCTTTGGAACTTGGGGGAGGGGTGAGTTTGAGGTATCTTCTGATGTTTTGTTTTAAGCATTTGATTCAGTTAAGTATTCACAAATGTCACCATGAAGAATAGATCTAAAAACAGCAACCTGGAATTAATAACATATTCCAATGATGTTCCAAAACAACTGAGACTGTGTATGTCTGTTTCTAGCAATCTGATTGGTGGACCAGGTTGCAAATATAGTATCCATGAAGTGGTTACGGGGGACCAGTCAGATGTGAGTACTCTGCCCTCCATTTAAAACTTCACTGAAAAGTAAGAAATTGAAGCAGCTGACATTTATCATAGAAACATTTTTTTTATAAATGAATCTTACTCGTGAGTTAAAGCATAAGATTGGGGATTTGAGGTAAAATTTGTTCAACTACAAATGTGTCAGTAACATGAACTCTGACTGATGTTCCCTTATCTTTTCCTATCTTTCAGGCCGTGTGTGCCCTAAGTCACTACGTTATGTTATTTTCTCTGGGCTGCATCTGGGGAAAGGTGTGATGTAATGTCTCCAATGACTGCAGATGCACCAATGAAAGCATCCTATCGGGATGCGTCGAAGCTTGTCTAGGCTGCAGCTCTGCTCAAAACTGCAAGAAATTGCAGAGTTGCGGATGTAGCCCAGTCCATCACACATTCGAGCCTTCATGCCCCTTCCCCTCACCCCCACTAAACCCCCCCCAATCGACTATCTACACTTTGCAGTCAACATAATCAAGGACCACTTACACCTGGGTCATTCCCTCTTCTCCCCTTCTCTCAGGCAATAGACACAGAAGCTTGATAAACGTGTACCGCCAGATTCAGGACCACCTTTTTTCTTCACTGTTACCACTAAAGGTGTAGTCCTGATCTCTCAACCAAGCTCGCTACAGACCTCATCCTTATTTTATCTGCACTTTTCCTGGAACTGAATTGCTGTAACACTATGTTCTGTACTCTGGTATTTTCCTCTTTACGCTCCCTGTTGTAGTTATCTGATGATAGCTCTCATGTATAGTATGATTTAACCGGATAGCATGCCAACAAAGTTTTTCACTGCATCTTGGTACCTGTGAAATTAATAAACCAATACCAATAATTCTCTGCTCAAAATATTGAGCTAACAGAAACAGAAAGCTCTCAGTTCCCTGTTCGGGATTTTATGATCACAAGTGAAGAATGGTGGTCTGGCTAATTTGAAATCCATGCCAACCATTGCCACTGGCTTTGATCTTGACACCCCAAAAAACAATTTCTGCAACCTTTGGTTTTGCACCTCATTGACCGGGTGATGAGGTCAATCTGGAATGTGAAGACCGTAAACTATTTGAAAAAGAAAAAAACAGGGAACCAGGACACAAGGAGAGAGATGTGCTCTACTTAAATAGAACTGTGGGAGGTCAATAAATGACACCAGTGTTTCTTGAACAGGAAATTTAATGGCCCATGGTTAATTCCTTTCACTCTCACTCAGTCAACATATTGTTGCTAGCATTCACGCTCAACGGCAAAGTATCAGGAAGAAATTACTTAAGAAAAGAGAAATGTTTGGTGATGTTAGCTCAAAATGACAATCTAGTAAACAGAAGGATAGGCAACTGTAATTTGATGATAGGATTTAAACCACCTGACCTTAATTTTTGGTTTGAGATATCCAAGTCCCATTACAAAATTCACATATATGCAATAAGTTTATTGGCAACAGCCTTTATGGATCATGATTATTTATGTGTTGCATTTACATATTACTTTTTATAAATTATCTAAGAATAAGGATCAAACTGTTGAAGTGAAGAACGGTCATTAAAATGGGGGATTAAGTTGATATTTAAAATCAGTCTCTTTCCCATTGCAGTGTGAAACTGTACCAGTGCTTTGTTTTTGCAGGTCGGATCTTGGCACTGTTCAGCTGTTGGTACCATGGCATTGGAAAAACTTATCCATGATTCGTTGACAAAGTTTGTTCACTCGTACATCCCTGATGCTGATCTCAGGTGACTAATAAAAGCACTGAAGAAGCTTCCATTTGTGAAGACCCTTTTCTAACTATAGCAAAACACAGAGTGCTGGAAGAATTCTGCGAGTCAGGAAGTATCTGGGGAGGGAATGGACGGGCAATAGACTGATGAAGAGTCCCGATCCAAAACTGCTTTTCATTCTCTCCCCGGATGCTGCCTGAACCGCTGAGTTCATCCAGCACTTTGTGTTTCTTTCTCAAGATTCCAGCATGTGCCATCTCTTGTGTCTCCACTTTTCTAACTACAGATTCCAGAGTATTTGCAGCCACTTAAGTACTTTTGAAAAAATATTTGTTGTTGGAAACTTAGCATCCAATGAACACTCAACAAAGCCTCAGAAACAGCCAAGAAATAATGACTGGATGTTGAAAAGTTGGTGGGGGGTGGGGGGTAAGGGGGTCATTGACAGGACCATGGAGAGAATTCTCTGCTGTTTATAGGAACTTATGAATCCAGTTTAGTATTTTAATTTCCCAAATGAAAGATACCGTTATCAGATACTTGTACTTTATGTCATATTTCATGTCATAAGTTTCAAGATAATGAATTCTTTGGTTAAATAAAGGCCTGCCAATAGAGTATACTTAAATTAATGAAAGATTTGGACGTAAAGGATTTTGCCTTTTATTGCATTGGAGCAACATGGCCAATATTTTTTGCTTCTACAGTGTTATTGATGAGGTCATCCTTTCGTACATCACGGGTGTGCTGGAGGAGCTTGGATCGCCAGACTCGTCTGAAGAGAATTTTGACGTGGAAATGTTTGTCGAAATGATGGAAGCAAAAATAAGCAGGTTAGGAGTTTTTTGTCATCAGAATTTGTCGCTAGATCCCTGACGTTTTTGTAGTAGAACTGAAGCAAGGGTGCCTGGCTGATGTGATTAACATTTAAATTAAGAGAAATAAGGTTATTGTATTATTTTCTTAGTGATTTAAAAAAAATGCTGACTAGTCTCTTGAAGACACAACCTCCAGAGATCATTGAAGAGTGATTAGAAATAGCATCAAAGGTGGATTGAAGTATAGGAAGCAAGCATTAATGACCTTTTGTCTGCTGTGCCTTAGTGGGTTGTACGTTTGCCCACAAGCCACACTGCTGGAGGTTTAGTCAAGAGTGTTTTATTGTCATATATGTCCCAGATAGAACAATGAAATTCTTACTTGTTTAAGTCCCATTTCAGTGCACTTCCCCAGGAATGCTGCACATTCAGAGGTCCCACCATTTTGTTAAGATGTTAAGCTCACGATCTATCTTCCGCTAGATGTAAAATAAATCGGAATCATTTTGAAGAAAGAGAAGTCTTTCCTGAAATTCTGACTAACATTTAGCCTTCCAGCCACACTGGCTAGGAAGGGATTGGGAAAACCCTGAATTTGTGCAAGCCAATTTATGTTAGAAACAAATGAGAAAAAAATCATGTCCATTCTATATCTGGCAGACATCATTTATTATTAATCTGTGTGTTGTTATCACCAATCATGGGTATGGAAAGGCAGAGCAAGGTGAGACAAATGCAGGCAAGCAGGATCAGATTAAATAGACATTTTGGTCAGCATGGGCAAGTTGGGCCAAAGGGCCTGTTTCCGTGCTGTTTAATTCTGAATGTATGTATTTATGCTGCGTCTACAAAATTGCTGAATGGGCAAGAAAGTAGGGTAATACTGTGCATGACTCTAAAGGTATGCAGAGTGCTGTGTAGGATTATCTATTACAAAAGCAAATAGAGTAATACTACTGGGAAGATACAATCTAAAACAAAGGATTCCGCTGTCCTTATGTAAAATATAGGTGTGGTATATTCATCCAAAGTATTAGGTCTGAAATTAGATCACATGATTGTGAACTACTGTGTATGATCACAGCATACAATCTATTAAACAATGCTAAGTGTGCAAAATGGTAAGGAATAGTTATGGATTGGTAATAACTATTAAATATAGTTGGGTAGGGATATTGTAGAAGCAGGGCAGCAAGTGCAGTGCATTTGTAATGTTGGGAAGTTTTCCTGTATATTTTTGTGACTGCCTTTTTCGTGTCTTGCACTATTCGATATAAATCAATAAAATTTAAGTCAGTTTCGGATCTCCCATTGAGGCTGGTGACTTGTTACCTCACCAGGAGAGGAGAAGAGCTGACTGCTTGTACATATCTGAATGCTGGTTGTTCAGTTGAGTTAAGTAGTGCCTGAGAATCAGTCACTCATGCAGTGATCAAATCTGGAACCTTGCAAGGTCTGTGGAGTTTGCCCATTTGTGAGATAGATTTGGGAATTAAAAAGAGGCTTTCGAAAGTATCCATGTTAATGACCGGGAAACGCTCGTAAAATTAAACTCGAGCGCTACAGGAGCACTATTAAACAGAAATCTACTCACCGATATACCGATAGAGATCATCAAAGGAGCGCACCGCGGCAGCAGCAGTGGGAGCGCAGGTCAGTGGGAAAGTCGGAAAAAACACCGAGGGAAGCGAGGGGGGATTCGGAACAGGCTGAGAACCCAAGCCTTACGTCCACCTCTGCCCAGCATACTTCTGGCCAACGTCCAGTCCCTGGAGAACAAGCTGGATGACCTGAGGGCAAGGATCAGATTCCAGAGGGACATAAAGAACTGTAACATCCTTTGTCTGACCGAAACATGGCTGACCCCGCTGGTGCCTGACCAGGTGATCTGCCCATCCGAGTCCTTCACTGTTTTCCGGGCGGACAGAACGGAAGAATCCGGGAAATCCAAGGGCGGAGGAGTCTGCTTCTTGACCAATAATAACTGGTGTAATCCTGGGAATATTAAGACGCTTTCTCGTTCCTGCTCGCCGGACCTGGAACATCTAACTATCCTATGCCGACCATTCTACCTACCCCGGGAGTTCAGCTCGGTGATCATCACAGCCGTCTATATCCCACCGCATGCGGACACCGACGTGGCACTGTCCACCCTACACGATGTGTTGTGTCAACACCAAAACAAGAACCCTGATGCGGCTGTGCTGGTGGCTGGAGACTTCAATAGGGGAAATCTCAAAAAGGTCATGTCCAACTTCTACCAACACATCACGTGTGTCACCAGGGGGGAAAGAACTTTGGACCACTGCTACACGCCGTTCAGGAAAGGCTACAAGGCCGTTTCTCTCCCTCCTTTTGGGAAATCTGACCACGCTGCCATTTTCCTGCTGCCGGAGTACAAACAACGGATAGTACGGGAAGCGACAGTGACGAGGGACGTAAAGCGGTGGGCTGACCATTCAGAGGCCATGCTGCAGGATGCACTGAGCGAAGTCGACTGGAACATGTTCCAAGAAAGTTCCAGAGACGTAAATGAGTTTGCGGAAGCGGTTACGGACTTCATTGCCACAATAGCCGATACCATCATCCCCACGGTAAGGGTCAGTATCTTCCCTAACAAAAAACCCTGGGTGGACAGGTCTATTCGCGTGGCCTTGAATGCTCGCACCGCTGCTTACAACTCCGGCCTGGCATCCGGCAACATGGACGACTACAAGGGAGAGTCCTACCGACTGCGAAGGGCAGTGAAGGATGCAAAAAAGAGGTACCGGGACAAGATGGAGTCACAGATGGAGCAGCAGGACACCAGGCGCCTTTGGCAGGGGCTACGGACTATAACTAGCTACAGGTCCAGCACCCCCTCAACCGGAAGTGCCGGCTCCTCCTTAGCTGATGACCTGAACTCTTTTTACGCACGGTTTGAGACGGGTAACACCACCAGCTCGCCGTCTAAAAACAGCACCGAAGGGGCGCTGGCTAGCGAGGCTGGAGGGGGATCCACCGCCGGGGATGTGCACACATTCTCGGTGTCCGAGCATGAGGTGAGGTGGGCTCGGACGCGTGTGAACACGAGGAAAGCTGGAGGCCCAGATGGTATATCTGGGCGAGTACTAAAGTCTTGTGCTACTCAGCTTGCTCCAGTGCTCACCACAATATTCAACCTCTCCTTGGCAAAGTCTGTGGTCCCTGCATGCTTCAAAAGATCCATCATTGTACCGGTGCCAAAGAATGCCTCTCCAGCGTGTTTAAATGACTACCGACCGGTGGCCCTCACCTCGGTTGTCATGAAATGCTTTGAGAGGCTAGTCAAGAAGCACATCTGCGCCCTCCTTCCTCGCAACATGGACCCACTACAGTTCGCATACCGTCCGAACAGGTCCACGGATGATGCGGTCTCCCAGGTTCTACACACCGCTCTCTCTCATCTGGACAGCCAGGGGGGCTATGTGAGGATGCTGTTCATTGACTTTAGTTCAGCATTCAACACAATAGTCCCCAGCAGACTGGTTGAGAAGCTGCTGGAACTGGGGCTTAGCACCCCTCTGTGTGCCTGGGTCCTGGACTTTCTCACTGCCAGGCCCCAAGTGGTCAGGATGGGGGAACACACATCTAGCTCCCTCACCCTGAACATAGGATCCCCCCAGGGCTGCGTCCTTAGCCCCCTACTGTACTCCCTGTACACACATGACTGTAGGGCCAGGTTCAGCTCAAACTCCATCATCAAGTTTGCTGATGACACTGTGGTGGTGGGCCGGATCTCCAACAACGATGAGAAGGCCTACCGGGAGGAGGTGGCTGATCTGGCACTCTGGTGTCAGGACAATAGCCTCCTCTTGAATGTCACTAAAACAAAGGAGCTGATTGTGGACTTCAGAAGGGCTAAACATCCAAGGACGTACACGCCACTGGAGATAAATGGGTCTATTGTGGATAGGGTGAGCAGTTTCAAATACTTGGGAGTCCGCATCGCAGAGGATGTGACGTGGGCAACGCACATTGCCGCACTGGTGGGTAAGGCTAAGCAGCGCCTTTACCACCTTAGACAACTGAGGAAATTCAGAGTGTCGCTGAGGATCCTTCATTGCTTCTACTCTGGGGCTGTAGAGAGCATCCTGTCCGGCAACATTACAGTCTGGTTTGGGAACAGCTCTGCCCAGGACAGGATGGCCCTGCAGAGAGTAGTGCGTTCGGCAGAACGCACCATGGGAACTACACTCGTCCCCCTGCAGGACCTATACATCAGGAGGTGCAGATCCAGAGCAAGCAAGATCATGAGGGACCCCTGCCACCCCAGTAACGGACTGTTCCAGATGCTACGATCAGGCAAACGCCTCCGCTGTCACGCTGTGAAAACGGAGAGGATGAGACGGAGCTTCTTCCCACAGGCCATCAGGACTGTCAACTTTGATAACCCCAGAGACTAAATTTTTGTCGACACTTTTTGTGCTATGTTTAGTAACTTATTAACTTTATTTATATGCTGTAACTGTAATTCTTTTTGTGCACAACCCGCAGGCATTGCCACTTTCATTTCACTGCACATCAAGTATGTGTATGTGACAAATAAATTTGACTTGACTTGACATCAGATTAAAATGCAGCTTTTTAATTTTTTCAGCATCACTATTTATGAGATGATGTTTGATTTGGCCGCACAGCTGATCGAAGCCCGTAACAAAGGTAAGTCCCAGGAACTGTAAGTGGTATAAAGCAGAATGAACTGTTCAATGGTTCCTCTATCAAGTGTACCAAGGAACAGTGAAATTAATTTTTTGCATACAGATCCGTAAGATTATTGTAAGAAAATAACTGCAGATGCTGGTACAAATCGAAGGTATTTATTCATAAAATGCTGGAGTAACTCAGCAGGTCAGGCAGCATCTCAGGAGAGAAGGAATGGGTGACGTTTCGGGTCGAGACCCTTCAGTCTGAAGAAGGGTCTCGACCCGAAACTTCGCCCATTCCTTCTCTCCTGCGATGCTGCCTGACCTGCTGAGTTACTCCAGCATTTTGTGAATAAATACGTAAGATTATTGTCACACATAAGTAGAATAAGTATATAACATATAGAAATAGCCCACAGAGTTGGCAGGTTTTGGCACCATTTCACAGTCCTAACTGCAGCTGGCCATAAAGGACTGTTGCAGCCGTCGCCCTCATCTATTCGTCCCCTGATTCGCCATCCCTCTCCTCACCTGGCCATCTTCCACCTTCGTGCCCCATGCAATGACCTGGAGGCAAGACCCCCTTCTTACCGGCCCTTTGTCCCTTGTCTGCTGCCGTCGCCAATTCCCACCACCCTCCTCTCCGGTTCCTAGTCTTTCGGGGGGGGGGGGGATCATGGGCCAGGCTTGGCCTCGAACACCGGAGAGGAGGTTCATGCTAGTAGGTCTTGAGTTAGTCTTTATCTATGCCAAATTGAATCATCTAGACTTAATAGTTTTGTGCGCTGGAATTATCATCGGTGTCTGTTTCTCTTTCTCTTATCCACTTATGATGGTCTTTCTGATTGTTGCTCAATAATTCTGCAGGTGCAGAATCTCTATCTGCCATATGCAGTGGGTAGTAAGTGAGAGAGAAGTATGCTCTTGTAAATGTCACTACTCCATGTGCAGGGGTGTAAACACAAACACTAATTCATCAACGCTGCATGTTCACTTGAGGCTATCCATCATGTTTATGGCCTCTTTCATTGCTTGTATGCATTCCTATGGAAGCAATAATATGGTGACATTTCAAATAAATGCATGGCCTGTAATGACTGGAATGACACGAATGTCTAGAAAGCAAACCGTGGGAGGATTGAATAGACTGCATTTCAGCTCCCATCAATTTTTCTGACAAATTTATAAATTATCAGTTAAGTTCTGGGCGACAAATTCAGGAACTTTCAAAAGATCAAATTTTACATTAAAATATAGTCAAACTCTGCAGTAATTTGTATGTTTTTTTAAAAAAAAGCAGCAATTGAATTTGAGATTTTTATGCATAATTTACTATTAAATGTGCATAGACAGTGCTAATCATAATTTCAGACCCGGAACCTTCAAAGAAACAACAGCAGTAACTTAGAACATCTTTTTACTTAATTTCTGAGATGCCAACAGTTCAGTCTTCACAATTGAGGAAGATTTCTCTCCACTGCTTTGAGGGTTCAGAGATGACCAAAAAGTCTTATGCAGGATTCGTAGATTCTGCTACAGTTGGGACAATTAGAACTCCATAGAACAGGTTGATACGGTTGATTTCGACTAATGAATGCTCTTTCCACTGTTTGTATTTGACCTCCATAAACTTGCATTGGAGAGATTTGAAGAGCTTGCTGTGTTGCCATATGTTTAATCAGTTTTTGTTTTAGAGGTTTCCTTGTATTGGGGTGGCATTTTATTTTGAAAGGGGCTTTAAAGACATTTTTCAAGCATTAGGGTGGTAGTTATTGCACTTTACAGGTGGGAATTATTGCACCTTTTGGAAAGTGTGTTTGGCCATTTAAGGGGGGAGCACAGTGGCACAGCTAGTAAAGCTGCTTCCTCACAACACCAGAGACCCTGGTTCAATCCTGACCTTGGGTGCTGACTGTATGGAGTTTGCACATTCTCCCTGTGACATATGGATTTGCTCCACATGCTGTGGTTTTCTTCCACATCTCAAAGATGTGCAGGTTTGTAGGTTAATTGGCCTCTGTAAACTGCCCCTAGCACGTTGGGAGTGGATGAGAAAGTGGGAGAAGATAGAAATAGCGTGAACATGGATGGTGTGGACTCGATGAGTCGAAGAGCCTGTTTCCATGCTGTATCTCTATACTAAATGGCTGTAGTGCATTTTATAGATCAAACAAAGTGCAGTCTGTAATCTGCAAACTGTGCTGGTAGTGAAATCTTAGAGTGGTAGATTGGGTGGCAATCAACAAAGGTTCTTTGTGTAGGTTGTACAGAGTATCTTCTGTTGGAGTTACACATTTAGGCAGTAGCAGATTATTCTGTCACATTCCTGTTCATGGTGCAAAGGCTGTGAGGAATTAGGATGCGTCACCCCTTGCAGAATGTCTAGCTTCTGACTATGTTTCTGATCCCCGCATGTTGTTGATAGGGATCTTACCAATTGGAATTGAGTTGAATGTCTGCAGGAAATGCTTAGATTTTCTCTTGTTGAAGATTGTCACCGTCTGGTACCTGTGGTGTGTTAATGTTACACATATCAGTCCACATTTTTTAAATTGTCCAAGTCTTGCTGCATACGTGGCTATTGTCTTCCTTGTTATCTAGAAGCTGTGATTAGAATGGCAGACTCCACAGTCACAAGCCAGTAATCCCCCTGTGAAGTGCAGGGATATAAGAAAATAACTGCAGATGCTGGTACAAATCGATTTAGTCACAAAATGCTGGAGTAACTCAGCAGGTCAGGCAGCATTTCGGGAGAGAAGGAATGGGTGACCCGAAACGTCACCCATTCCTTCTCTCCCGAGATGCTGCCTGACCTGCTGAGTTACTCCAGCATTTTGTGAATAAATGAAGAGCAGGGGGTTGGCAATGAATGAGATGATTTTCCTTGGACACTCTTTAAGGATCTGTTATAACTTTAGGGGCACAGTGATATAGCTAATGAAGTTGTTGCCGTATAGTTTCAGAGATCCAGGTTCAACACTGACCTTGGGTGCTGTCTTTGTGGAGTTAGCCTGTGATTGCATCGTTTTACTCCATGTGCTCTGGTTTCCTCCCACATCCCAAAGATGTTTGCATTGGTAGGTTAATTAATGTAAATTGCCCCTTGTATGTAGGTGAATGGTAGAATGTGGAGAAGCGTGATGGAATGTGGTAGGAATCAAACTGAGTATGCAGCAGTAATTGATATTAGTTCTGACTTTACACATGCAAGGGAAAGTCAAATCTCCCTCTGTATCGGTGACTGGATGGTTCTAACCTATTTCACCTTTTTTTTTTGTACTTACACAGAAAATATTCCTCCTCCTTCTCCCAGCTTACAAGACACTGTATGTTCTTTGAAGAAACAATCGAGCGATTGGGAACAGAGGTCATCGATGGAGTTGGAAATCAATTTGGTGGCAGGAGTAGGAGCCATGGCAAAGGTTCAGTATTCTACAGATTGTAATGGGTTTGTGTCGTTTTGGCCAAAGCCTTAATTCCCATGTTGGGGGCTTCAAATACTGAGGAAATGAAAGCAAAAGTTCAAAGGCTAACTATTGCAGGTTAAGGAAACCGCTAAAGTAAATAATGTGGGAATCAACAGAGGCATCTGTAGGGTGTGTACATTTTGTGCTGTGCGGATGCAATGGAGTAGGAAGCCTTGAAGTGCCCCCTTGTAGAATATTTGTGAACATGAGACCAGGAGAGGTTTAGCCAGGAGGAAGCTAAGCAACACCTGGGTAGATACTTACCATGGAGTTAGTTTTCAAGTTGTGGAAAATGATTGATTGGTTTAGGCATAAAGTGACCATTGGTAGGTCAACAATGACCTTTAGCTGCTCCCGATGACCAACCTTCCATTATAACCTTGGGAATGTGGATTATTGCTTACAACTTCACAAAGTTTAATACCGTTTGCAATTCATCGGATAATATATCGACTCATGCCTGAATGCAGCAAGACTTAGACCAAATTCAGTCGTGGGCTGATGTGGTGAGCAATGTTTACGGCACTCATGCCAACAAGAGAGAGCCTTGGCCACCTTCCCTCTACATTCAATGGCAGGAACACACCTCGGTTCCAACTGCTTGCTGGAATGAGTGCGCCTCTAAAATTCAAAGCTGAGCTCTTCCAAGACAAAGCAGCAAGGGACACCCATCCATGCTCTAAACCTAGAACAGTACAGCACAAGGCCAGGCACTTCAGCCCACAGTGTTCATGGCGAACATGATGACAAGACCAATTCTTATCTGCCTGCACATAATCCATGGCCCTCCATTCTCAGCACATTCATATGCCTATCTAAAGGTTTTTTAAATGCCCCTATTTTATCTATGAAATGCCACTATCATATCGAGTGCCTTTGCCAGCGGAGCATTTTATTGCACAGTGTACTGTACACAGGAGCTACCCAGCTGCCGTGTGGGAAGGTAACACTAGTTGCTTCACTTCCAAATCGCCCAGACACGGAAATATAGCATTGTTCCTTTATCATTGCTGGGCCAAAAACCTGGAACCTCCCATACTTTACTCGAGATCTGCAGTGGTTCCAGAGGGCAACTCTCCACCACTTAAGTGATAAAGACAGAGATTGCTGGAAACATGCAGCAGGTCAGGCAGCATCTGTGGACAGAGAAACACTTAACATTTTAGGACCAGGAGCCTTTGTCAGAACTCGTGATGTCGGGAATGGACTTGAAATATTAACATTGCAGGAGCTGACTTCCAGTGAAGATTGCAATCCATAAATGAAAAAACTAAAGACATTAAACTGGATGGGGTTGAATTCCTCATTAGTGTCAGAGTTTGGGGAATAAAATCCAGTGCATCTGATCCAGATAGCTAGGAATTTATTAGATCGCAGATTTAATTACATATTGTAACAAACAAATAAACAAGGATTCTTCCAGCCAAACTTGCTGATCAGCAGTCCAGAATAGGCAATCTGGTCTTTTTGTCCTCTTTTACTAAATAGATCTTGGTGGAAGAGGAAAGTGTTTTAAAGAAAAATGTACATTTTTAGAAGCACTGGGGAGTGGGAAACGTAGAAATTAGTTTAGAGATACAGTGCCCTCCAACATGTTTGGGACAAAGACCCATCATTTATTTATTTGCCTCTGTACTCCACAATTTGAGATTTGTAATAGAAAAAATCACATGTGGTTAAAGTGAACATTGTCAGATTTTAATAAAGGCCATTTTTATACATTTTGGTTTCACCATGTAGAAATTACAGCAGTGTTTATACATAGTCCCCCCCATTTCAAGGCACCATTATGTTTGGGACACAGCAATGTCATGTAAATGAAAGTAGTCATGTTTAGTATTTTGTTGCATATCCTTTGCTTGCAATGACTGCTTGAAGTCTGCGATTCATGGACATCACCAGTTGCAGGGTGTCTCTCTGGTGATGCTCTGCCAGGCCTGTATTGCAGCCATCTTTAGCTTATGCTTGTTTTGGGGGCTAATCCCCTTCAGTTTTCTCTTCAGCATATAAAAGGCATGCTCAATTGGGTTCAGATTGGGACTTTGATTTGGCCACTCAAGAATTAACCATTTTTTAGCTTTGGAAAAACTCCTTTTGTTGCTTTAACAGTATGTTTGGGACCATTGTCTTGCTTTCGAATGAACCGCTGGCCAATGAGTTTTGAGGCATGTCTTTGAACTTGAGCAGATAGGATGCGTCTATACACTTTAGAATTCATTATGCTATTACCATCAGCGGTTGTATCATCAATGAAGATAAGTGAACCAGTACCTTCAACAGCCATACATGCCCAGGCTATAACACCCCACCACCGTGTTTCACAGGAGAGGTGGTATGCTTTGGATCTTGGGCAGTTCCTTCTTTCCTCCATATTTTGCTCTTGCCATCACTCTGATTAAGTTAATCTTCGTCTCATCTGTCCACAAGACCTTTTGTGGTTGCTCTTTTAAGTACTTCTTGGCAAACTGCAATCTGGCCATCCTATTTTTGCGGCTAACCAGTGGTTTGCATCGTGCAGTGTAGCCTCTGTATTTCTGTACATGAAGTCTTCTGTGGACAGTGGTCATTGACAAATCCACACCTGACTCCTGAAGAGTGTTCTGATCTGTCAGACAGGTGTTTGGGGATTTTTCTTTGTTATAGAGAGAATTCTTCTGTCATTAGTTGTGGATGTTTTCCTTGCCTGCTAGTCCCTTTGTGATTAGTAAGCTCACCAGTGCTCTCTTTCTTCTTAATGATGTTCCAAACAGTTGATTTTGGTAAGCCTAAGGTTTGGTTGATGTCTCTAACAGTTCTATTCTTGTTTCTCAGTCTCATAATGGCTTCTTTGACTTTCATAGGCACAACTTTGGTCCTCATGTTGATAAACAGCAATAAAGTTTCCAAAGGTGAGGGAAATAGGTGCTGAGAGCTCTCTTATACCTGCATTAAGGAGGCAATTAAACACACCTGAGCAATTACAAACACCTGTGAAGCCATGTGTCCCAAACATTATGGTGCCCTGAAATGGGGGGACTATGTATAAACACAGCTGTAATTTCTACATGGTGAAACCAAAATGTATAAAAATGGCCTTTATTAAAATCTGACAATGTGCTCTTTAATCACATGTGATTTTTTTTTTTCTATTACAAATCTCAAATTGTGGAGTACAGAGGCAAATAAATAAATGAGTGGTCTTTGTCCCAAACATTATGGAGGGCACTGTAGAACGTGTAAGACAGCAACTGTACCGCTGCATCACGGTGCCACCCCCTGCACCACTGTACACACTATATCGCAATGGATGAATCTGGATAACAAGTTAATTTTACTGTACAATAGCTCCACCTGTTGACAGAATGATTTTGCAGCAGAAAGAGCAGGTTGCATTTATATAGTGTGCCTAACTTGCAGTGAAGCGCTCTTGGCTGCTTGGTATTTGGACCCTTCCTCCAAATCTGACATTCTTGTCCATTATGTTTTTAGAAAGGCTGTGATAAAAAGGAAGATGGGGTCCAGTTGCTTCTTGAGATGTTCCCATCCTGCAGCGTATCCGCCATGCAGCATGTTCTCTCCATGGCTAAAGGCGACCTGCATTACGCTGTGCAGTTGATAATGGAAGGGGCAGTGGAGGAGCCTGACACAGCACCTTCAGAGGTGAGTCCATCAAGTGTATGAACAGGAGACGTTGGGAATCATTTATCTTTTGTGTGCATGATAAGAACCCGCCCAATGATCACTTCTGACAACAGCTGATCTGCAATGCAGTACTCAAAATGTTGTATCCTGTTGAAGATGTCTTGGATACCCGTACCCGTAAAAGGGACCACATCACCCCGATTCTGGCCTCTCTCCACTTGCTCCCAGTACAGTACAGAATCAACTTCAAGCTCCTATTCACATACAAAGCCCTAAACGGGCTTCCCCCCCCCCCGTATCAAAAATCTTCGAACCCACCACCCCATCTCCAAGTCCCTCAGGTCGGCCGACTTGGGGCTACTGACTATCCCGCGGTCTAGGCTTAAACTCAGGGTGACCGCGCTTTTGCGGTTGCAGCTCCTAGACTGTGGAACAGCATCCCTCTCCCCATCAGAATTGCCCCCTCCATCGACTCCTTTAAGTCCAGGCTCAAAACCTATTTCTACTCTCTAGCGTTTGAGGCCCTCTGAGGGGGCGCTGTGAACTGTTTATGTATGTGCTGTTATGTTTGTGTGCCATTGTATGTTCGTTCGTAGTATCTGAACTGATGTACAGCACTTTGGTCAACATGGGTTGTTTTTAAATGTACTATACAAATAAAATTGACTTGACTTGACTTGACTTGACTTGGATTTTTAAAAAGTCTGAAAGGTACTAGTGTTTAAAACGACAAAATTCTGGTGCCCTTGTCATTACTTGACCTTCCAATGACATGTAAAATAGATCTTTATATGAACCTTGCTGGTTTTAACTTCATCCAAGTGGTTGCTTGATGCACAAAACAGCAATATGTGTCTACCTTCAGTTTAAACCAGCATCTGCAGTTCCCTCCAACACAGCAATATATCATATTCTGCCAAGATAACCATCTCGAGTGGTGCAAATCCCTCTGTGTCACTCAGTAAGCAGCTGATAGGGAGCTTCTTGGAACTTCTTGATGTCAAGTCAAGTCAACTTTATTTGTCACATACACATACGCGATGTGCAGTGAAATGAAAGTGGCAATGCCTGCGGATCGGATTGTGCAAAAAAAAAAGTTACAATTACAGCATATAAATTAAAATTAATACAGAAAAGAAAATTTAGTCCCTGGAGTTATAATAGTTAACAGTCCTGATGGCCTGTGGGAAGAAACTCCGTCTCATCCTCTCCGTTTTCACAGCTTGACAGTGGAGGCGTTTGCCTGACCGTAGCAGCTGGAACAGTCTGTTGCTGGGGTGGCAGGGGTCCCTCATAATCTTGCTTGCTCTTGATCTGCACCCCCTGATGTATAGGTCCTGCAGGGGGGCGAGTGTAGTTCCCATGGTGCGTTCTGCCGAACGCACTACTTTCTGCAGGGCCTTCCTGTCCTGGGCAGAGCTGTTCCCAAACCAGACTGTGATGTTGCCGGACAGGATGCTCTCTACAGCCCCAGAGTAGAAGCATTGAAGGATCCTCAGAGACACTCTGAATTTCCTCAGCTGTCTAAGGTGGTAAAGGCGCTGCTTTGCCTTACCCACCAGTGCGGCAATGTGTGTCTGAAAGTAACAATGTATACATAAAATCTATATGGAGTAGTGGATATATCATGTTCGGTAATAATGTGCAGCAGGTTCCATGATGCATTACCAGTGTACAACGCTTCTTCTCTTTATTTTGGGAAATAGTGCCAAAAACAGATAAGAAGATCAAAGCCAGCATCTTGGAAAAGTAAGCATTGTCCATTAAAAGCTTGAGTTATATTGTTGGAACAAAGGTAGGAGAAAAAAAAGTAATTACTTGAAGGTGATCTGATGTCCGGATTCTCCCACTGCTCAGTGATTAGAGAGTGGAGCTTGCAAACATAGGAGCTAATTTAAGTAGCTTAAGTAAAATCTATTTGGGTATAATGGGTGCCATACAACCTCTGTAATAATAATGTATGATTCCAACGGGAAATGTTTTCAGTATTGAACTCTGAGGTCTCATTGCATAATGTGAGACCACATTTGCAATGAACGACGAGTTAAATGGGAACTTGTCGACACAATGTTAATTAAGACAGTTATCTCTTTTATTGTAGACCCTTTCACTGAAGTTATTGAAGGAAGTGATGGGCTTCAACATCTAAAACGTTAACCGAAGAAGGTTTATTATATTTCTAGCACTTGATTAATTTAAGACATTCGAGAATTTAGTTCCTTAAATTAAGGAAAAGTAATTTGGAAGGAATTTCTAATCATTTGGTGATGCGTCCCAAATAAGGAACCAGAGAATTGAGGGAAATAGTCGGGTGCAGATGTGTCTCATTGACTTAGTTGTGGAAAATTATTTCTTTCCAATTGGTGTTCCTAAGATGGAAAATAAAAGGGAATCCCAAGGATAGGTTCTTCGGAGACACCTGAAGCATTGGTGCAAGTATGGAAAGAGAGCCATTGTAGGCATTTCTCTGACCATGACTGGTTAGATAGCAATGGAATCTGGCACGTATGATCCCATCCAACTCAACAACAGCGTAGGAGCATTAGGGAAGATTGAGCCATAGAGCATGGAAACAGGCCCTTTGGTCGATTAGGTCTGCACTGAAAGTCAGGCATCCGTTACACTTATCTTGCACTGATCCCGCGACATTCCTTTCAACTGCCCCCATATTCTTTCACTCATCTACACACCAGGAAACAATTAACCTCCCCATCCGCACATTTTTGCATCTGAAGGAAACGCACACAATCACAGGGAGAACATGCAAACTCTGCACAGACGACACTGGAGGTCAGGACTGAAACTGGGTCATTGGAGCTGCATTGCAGCAGCTTTGCCAGCAGCACTACTGTCTACAGTCTGAAATGTAACCTCTCATTACTGACTGACTATCTTGAGAGGATCTTTGGCCCATCTCTCTACAGTGTCATTTCCATGTCCATTCAGCACAGCTCACCTGCAAACAAGGCAACTGCCCAAGCTGTGCCCAGCCCTGTCAAATGTTGGCATATCGGTCAAAAAGAGTTGGAAGAGGTAGATTATCTTCATAATTATGTGGGATCATATTAGTAACTTAGGTTTTCTGCCTTGTGCAATCAAAACAGTTTGGAGAATCTTGGAGTACGATTTCCCTAAAAGGGAGGACTTCAGAATATTTAAGGGAAGGGTTTAAAAATTGAGGGGTAGTTTTCAAGGGCTGATTGTATTAGCAACTGGGGAGAATGTTGAAACTCAATGAGAGAACCATCAGCTAGTTTTTCATTTGTAATGTATTAAGATTATTTTTATTGTTATAGTACACACATTTGTGTAAAATAATTAAAATATGTTACTACACACAATTAAATCAGTCCTAAATTTCAAATATTTCTATTGAATGTCTTTTGTGAGATTTCTGTATGTTTGTGAAAATCCTGATTTTTATCCTGTCAAAAATGAGCATTTTTAATGTTCTTTCAGATATATGATGGTGGATGACGAGGAAGATGTCAAAACTCACAAGCCTATCGCACCTAAAGCAGTAAGATGTTATGTGGAATCAGACCAAATTCATGAAAAATTTCCGGCACCTTTTTGATAAACGGAAGGATTGTGAAATAACAAATTACTAGTCAACGGTTATAAAACAAACTCTACAACCCTGTGGATAATAACCTGGGAAAAAGTGTTTCTCATCATACTTGGACTTTGAATGCACTAACTAGTGGAATGGACAAGGACAAGCCCTCACTTGACTAATATGAATTTTCTATTTTCCACTCGAAACAGTTGATTTTCAGTGAGTATTGGATTTTGTGTTATTTTATCATATCATATCATATATATACAGCCGGAAACAGGCCTTTTCGGCCCTCCAAGTCCGTGCCGCCCAGCGATCCCCGTACATTAACACTATCCTACACCCACTAGGGACAATTTTTACATTTACCCAGCCAATTAACCTACATACCTGTACGTCTTTGGAGTGTGGGAGGAAACCGAAGATCTCGGAGAAAACCCACGCAGGTTACGGGGAGAACATACAAACTCCTTACAGTACAGCACCCGTAGTCAGGATCGAACCTGAGTCTCCGGCGCTGCATTCGCTGTAAAGCAGCAACTCTACCGCTGCGCTACCGTGCGCCTATTTGAAATAGTCTAATACCTTAACAAGAAATCTTCACCTCAACCTTGAGGTAAAGATTTCACCTCCAGCATGCCCCTTGTGTTCATTCCACTAGTTACTGCAAGCTTGGTCCAACCATGATGAGAAACATCTTTTTCCAGGCATTATCTGCAGTTGAATGGTTTTTTAATATCCTGCGACTAGTACATTAGTTATTTCACGATCCTCCCGTCGTTCTTTTAGATCCAAATTTTATCCATCAGTGGAAATTTAAATCTTTACTTGCCTATTCCATTTTCATAACACTTGGAGACCAACAGTGATGACTGTGTGGCTACACAACCCATTGATGAGCTAAATGACTTCCTTGAAATCTGGCGTAAACTTGAAAGGAAGATTCACTTGGTCCCCAACCAAACAAACCCCATCATTACCCCATTTAGTATGCCTATCGTTGGCTCAGTCTTAACTCGTCGGCTATTGCAACTTTATCTGCATAAATTTTTCATGGGCTGTTATTGATAGAACATTAAATTTTAGTTTAGAGATAGTGTGGAAACAGGCCCTTCAGCCCACCGAGTCCACACCGACCAGCGATCCCCGCATATTCATACTATCCTACACACACTAGGGACAATTTTTTTAAACATTTACCAAGCCAATTTACCTACATACCTGCACGTTTTTGGAGTGTGAGAGGAAAGCGATCTCGGAGAAAACCCACGCGGTCACGGGAAGAATGTACAAACTCTGTACAGATAGCGGCCGTATTGAGATCGAACCCGGGTCTCCGGCGCTGCAAGCGCTGTAAGGCAGCAACTCTACCGCTGCGCCACCGTGCTGTAAATGATGGTGAACATTCACCATAAGAATGATCTATAATTTAATGTACTTGTGTTGTCTGTTTCTTAACAGGCTCCCAAAAAGCTGATTCGATACATAGACAACCAGGTAGTGAGCACAAAGGGTGAACGATATACCGAAGTGAAGAAAACTGAAAATGATGAGATGAAGAAAACATACATCAATCTTAAACCAGCCAGAAAATATAAATTTCACTGAGATGCTGGTTGAGTATTTCTTGATCATTTGTTCTAGTATGTCGATGTTGATTTTTATCTCCACTTCCATTTAATTGAGCACAACTCAAAAATAAATCCGTCCTTTCCTTCATTGTAATGGTTAGGTGGAAGTGGGAGGCAGGAAGGAGTAGTATTATATGCTGCTTTCCCTGCAGCACTAGAAACAAATTCAACATCAATTCCCATAAAATCCCAGAGATGTTTTCTCCCCATTTATTGTACTATAGTGTAGCACTGAGCTGTTGTCCTTTGGATTCTGCTTCTGGTATCAATCAATACATGGCAACATTATACCACTAAATACATCACTGTGCTGAAGATTCATTGTCTAAATAAAGTGTTTATTTAAATTTAATTGGACAACTTTAATATCTGCCCAGGTTAAAAAAGGTAAAACCTTTTACTTCTGAGCTTGAAATGTGAGTGAGAATATTTTAAATATTCTGTGCTCTTGTGTCCACAAACTGAACCGGCCCTGTCTAAACATTTACAGGGACTAGTACTTCACAGTATCCTTGCAGGGAAGATACTGTGCTCATATTGCATGCCAGGTGGGGGAAGTTCCAATATGTTTCTATGACCAGTTGTGCATCTTAAATGTGCATCTTAAAGGGACCCAGCAGTCTTTTTATGAAGGACATCCAATCTAGTCCCTTCTGTGTGAACTAATTGATTATGCTCAGTTATGAGTTATGTGAAGCTGAACTAATCTGCTAATATTTGTCTTCAAAATAATTGGTGCAAATTTTAAAATAATTTTATATTACTTGGTCTAAAATCAGGTTTTTGTTAATAGACATAATTATCAGTGAAATAATGGTGATCATACCTCAGTAGCCTCAGAAGTTGTCCTAAATAAATGAACTGATTAAAAATGGCTAAACTATCTTCAGATCTGTTCCTCAAAAGCTTGTTCATAAATGCATGGTAGTTTTATAGCATTTTACAAATTAACATTGTAATCACATTGTCTGTTACTGGGGTGACATTTTAAGTACAGATTCCCAAACCTCCGGATGGATGCATTCTCTTTTAAAGTAAATCTCCTATGTGTCATACTGAGTCACTGAATCAGCCTGCAAAATGTAGCAAAATATAAATTACACCTGTCATTGTATTTGTTTATGCAGGCATCTGATAGTGTCCTTTGATGCTACAATCTTTAAATGTAGTGATGCTTTTAAACAATAAATTGCTTTTTGTACTTCTGCTCAATTACTGATGAGTCCTACTGCCAGAAATGCATAAAGCTATTCAGTGTGGGCATTTTTCCACTTCCAAAGAGTGATTCATAAAGAAACAATTCAAAAGAAATATGTTGTACAAGAAAATAACTGCAGATGCTAGTACAAATCGAAGGTAGTTATTCACAAAATGCTGGGGTAACTCAGCAGGTCAGACAGCATCTCAGGAGAGAAGGAATGGGTGACGTTTCAGGTCAGGACCCTTCTTCAGACTGAAAGCGACATTCTCCAGAGATGCTGCTTGACCCACTGAGCTACTCCAGCACTTTGTGTCCTTTTGAAATTATTTCTGATTTGGACAGTTTTTTTGAGGATGACTAACAGTTGGGAGAATTTACCACCCTCCTGAAGCTTCTGACTTGGTGGGATTTTTATTTAGGGGAAGGTGGTCAATCTACCTTCTTATAACCAAAGTATTTATCTGGTCTACAACCTTCTGATGTCGGGGGAGCTCCAAGCTACTGAATGAATGGTGCGAGACTTGGTGATGGTTTTGATGTTGAATGTCTAGGATAGAGGATTGGACAGTCTGGAGGTGGTGACTGCCCAACGCCTTCATAGTTCAAATGTTATCTGACAAACTTTCCACCCATGAACATTTTAGGTTCTGTTGCATGCAATCATGAACTGTTTGTTACCCAAGGGTTGCAAAGCAAACAATGTTGTGCAATCGATGGCAAACATCCAGTCTTTTGACATCACCATGCCAGGGTGATTGATGCTTCAGCTGAAGATAGTTAGGACTAATTGTGCTGCCTGTGGAGATATCCTAGAAATGTTGAGGTCTATGACGCAGGAAATCATGGGGTCAGTACCAGTCCAAAAAGTGAATTAGCTATTTATAAACTTTTATCTAGGGACTTAGTCTGTAGATCTGAAGCCACAAGCAATGTGCTGGAGATCCTCAGCAAGTTGAGCAGAATCTGTGGAGGGAAAGGAATTGTCAATATTTTGGTTGAAGAACCACCATCAGGGCCAAGAGGGGATAGCCAGTATAATGAAGAAAAGGGGAGTGGGGAGACACACCAGAGGGTGATTGATGGATGGAGGAAGGGTGAAGACTGGGAGATACTCAATTGGTCAGGCAGCATCCGTGACGGTATATTTCAGATCGAAACCCTTCATCTGGAGGGGTGAAGGATGTCAGGCAGAGCAAGCCAGAGGGGAGGGGCGAAGTTGGGAGACGGGCAAGTGGGTGATAGATGGAAACATTTGGGGGAATGGGTGATGTGAAGATGGAGACAGCTAGATGAATGGTAAGCAGGAACACAAAATGACCAGTGCTGAAATCTGACAAGGAAGGAAGCAGAAAACAGGAACAATTAGGGGAGAGGTGAAAGACAGATAGAGTGGGCGGAGTGCATGTGCAGCAGGTGGATGTATGTCTGAGGGGAAGAGGGACAAAAAAGGTTGACTGGGAAGGGAGAAAAGAGGAAACCCACATGGTCATAAGGAGAACGTACAAACTCCACACAGCCAGCACCCGAGGTTAGGATTGAACCCTGTCAGCTGCGCCACTGCTAATTCAGTCCATATGTGGTTCAACGCTGGAATGAAGTTAAGAACCAAATGTTTCTTGCAAAGCCCCCACTGAGCATAGGTATAGAGAACACAACATCCGAGTGCTGCGAGCAATTAGGAAGACAAACATTACATTGATCTTTATTGCAAGGGATTAGGGATACATTCATAACAACATTTTTATGCAACAAGACTTTTAGCAAGACTGTGTGGTTTGGGATCCAGAACATACGGACAAACCCGTCTCAGAAACAGTGCAACAAGGGTCTGGTGACTTGACTCCACGGTTGAGGTTACCAGAAGAGACATTTGAGTATTGAACCCATAGCAACATTCAGACAATTCTGAAATGAAACATTGGGCTTGACAGTGGATCCTGAGAAATGTTCTATCTAGAGAGTCTCGAACGAGGGAGCATGGACATAGCACAACCAGTCAGCCATCTGGGCTGGCACAAGCAGACATTTCTTCACTAGGGATTATGAACCTTTGGAATTCTGTACAGGAGAGCACACTAGATGTTCAGGCAATATGCATGTATAAGACTGAGATCAGTATGCCTTAAGGTGTCAAGAAAATGAAGGGGCATGTACATCAGAAGTGAAAGTGAATGCAGCCGAGGATTAGATCTCATGCTGAATAGTGGAACAAAGTGAAGTGCATGGCCTCACCTTTGCTATATTGTCACTTGGTCAAATGAAGCAGTTCATTTGTGCACATTAAACAATGACCAGTTAACCTTGTTGAGGGAGAAAGACATCTGAAGAAATGTAATCTCACTCTTGAATATTGCTGGTGAATTACTAACGTCTACTTGATCCGGAGGGTGGAGGATCTCAGTTCAACACCTTATTGAAACTCACCCTACATCACCCTTCATCACGGTACTTTCAGCCTGGTTTATGTTTTTAGTTGTTGGAATAGGGCTCATTTCAACATTTCGTTTTAAATCGAGGCTGTCAATACACACATTAGAACAAATGTTTGTGTTATAAGTGCAATACAATAAATTAAAAATTAAAGATTAAAATTAAACATAGATACATGGGCCAGGCATACAAGTGTCATAGGATTGTGTGCCAGAGACATCACTAGAAGATACCATGCAAGTACAAGTAATGAGGGGCTCATTACCATGCATGTGCAAGTGATGAGATTTCAGATTTCCAGCATCTGTGGTTTTTGGTTTTCTTTTACAGAGCTGGGATTGTTCTCCTCAGGCTTGAGGTTAAAAAGGAAAGTTAACTGAGGTGTTCAAAATAATCAGACACTGTTTTCACCAGAATGTTCATCAAGAACCAGAGCTACAGGATAAAAAGAACCAAAAGTGAGATTAAAGAGAACTTCAAGGAGGGAATAATGATGTGGTATTCTTTGCATGAAAGAGTATTGAAAATCAATTCAATAAAGCCCAATATGGGGTTGGATGTATTAAATAAAAGAAACTGCAATACTGAGAGGAATGGGTCGAACTGACTGGCTCTTTAATCCATCCAAATGACAGACACCAGTGCTGTATGATTTATGAGACTGCATAAAGAGTTGGCTGGAACCCAAAAGCTGCTTGATGCTGTGTTGGAGGCCAAAGCTGGGAGGCCATGTACGGTTTTGTGCAGAGATAAAGAAGGATGCAGATTTGTGTAGGGACGAACATTAGATTCCTTATGCAGATTTGCTGTAGATGTAGATTTGCTGGAATGCTACAAGGCATCAGCAATTGCAAACTAATTAGAGTTGCAGTCAAACAGAACAGTGAAAATTAAAGAAGTACCGACTGGTGATGCAAGTTTTGATGGTGTCATCAAAAAGTCAAAAAGAACCTGAAGTCAAAGAGAGCTTGAAGTGGATAATGTGTAAGAAGGAACTGCAGATGCTGATCTAAATCGAAGGTAGACTCAAAAAGCTGGAGTAATTGCTGGAGACAAGACAGGCATCTCTGGAGAGAAGGAATGGGTGACGTTTCGGGTCGAGTCCTTTCTTGATTATCGAGAACGGTCTCAACCCGAAACGTCACCCATTCCTTCTCTCCAGAGATGCTGCCTGACCCGCTGAGTTACTCCAGCATTTTGTGATACCTTCTTAATTATCGAACCTTATTTCTATTCCAAATCTTGATTTCATCAAGCTTATTGATAGTGTTATCTCCCCCATTTCCTCCATTTGGTTAATGTGGTTGCCACTTACTTCTTCCACATACCAATGGCGATTCACTGTGAACATCAGCACTCTCAGAACTGCTCAAGCCACGAGCAGTAATCTGCCTTGTTCCTACATCTGGTGCAGTGCACAACGACACAGCAACATGGCCACTTTCATCATCTCACACTATCAAAAAAAATCCAAGCAATAAGATAGCAGTAGTGATTCAGTGCAATGACAAGCCAGGTTGACAAGCCTATTTTTATGCACAACGCTACAGGTCTCAATTTATTTCAATGCCATGTTGAGAAATAAATGATTGGCATTTCATTACTGGAAGTTTGACTAAGGAGCATCGAGTCACTCGTGAAATACTATGCAACTATTTTAATCTAAGTTACGTGACTACAAGAGTGAAGTGCAATTGTGTCAGGACTATGGATAAACGGTTTACCACAATATTTCTTTTCAAATCTGGAGGTTGATATATGGAGCAAAGCCCACCACATCCTGCAGAAGTACCAGTGCCCGTTGCAGGGGAGGTTCTACATCAATGTCCACTCCCTTCTTACGCAAAACCTCTAAGCATCCTTCAGTGATGTTGTGGCAGTGATTCACTTTCAACGAGCTGAGCTTTGTGCAATACTCCGCAACTGTCCTGGAAAACACAAGTTTATTTTTTAATAAAATACTTCATGTGCAGGTTTGCTGATATGAAGGTGTCAGAGGTTATAGGGAGAAGGCAGGAGAATGGGGTTAGGAGGGAGAGATAAATCAGCCATGATTGAATGGCGGAGTAGACTTGATGGGCCGAATGGCCTAATTCTACTCCTATTCCTTATGACATGAACTAAACTTGATGGGCCGAATGGCCTAATTCTACTCCTATTCCTTATGACCTTACGAACTAAACTTGAGAAAAATGACGTATAGCATGTTCCATATTCACTGAAGTAACTTTGAAGTGCAAACTGTTATACTCCATGGATATATGACATTTTAAAATGTATTTACAAACTGATTATATTGAATGTAAAACACATCATTTTATATGTTCAAATACTGAATAAATACCATAGATTTTTTTACTTTAGTTTACGCTGTCAACAGGAACAGAATATGAAGGATATACATTTCTATACCTTGCCATTAAACAGTTATGTAATAAAATATTTCTGGAGAGGCTGTAACCTGAAACACAGGAAGCAAGTTTGCTTGGCCTAAGAACACAATTCAGTAGGTTATTGATTAACTATCAATATTATTCAGATCTTCCTACCCGAGCAAACTGCTGCAACAGCATCATCTTATCAGTTACCGTCAGCACAAGCGTGAAAGGTTCTGTCACCGTGAGCCTTAAGAATACTTTTATTCATAGACTGTGGACATTGACGACAAGGCCAGCATTTATTCCGCATTCCCATTGACCTCAGGCAGGTGCTGATGCGTTGCTTTCTCAAACCAAAGCAGCTTGCGTGTTAAAGGTACCCCGTAAGTGCAGTTAGAAAGTAGTTTCAGGACTTTAATCCTGAGAAAATGAATGAGCACCAATATAATTCAAAGTCTACACAGTGCACCACTTGGAAGCAAACTTGTGGGTGGTTTGCAGTTTCTCGTGCCTCCTGCCATCTTCCGTGGTGGCAGGCACAGGTTCGGGAGGTGCAGTTGGAGAAATGATACCGTTCTCACAGTGCATTTTATATATTGGCAGCTTGGCGATGCTAATCCCAAAAGGGGATCTACTGTCATCCATTATAATCATTCCACTCTTTGAAAATCTTTATTCCAAATCTCAATCTATATCGATCAGGATTTCTATATTCTGCTCTGCCTGTTGTATTTGTGTCTTGTTTGATTGTACGTGTTTTGTACGATGTGACTGGATCGAATGCACAGTATTTCACTGTATCTCGGTGCAGGTGACAGTAATAAACCAATACAAATAGTCAG
The DNA here is from genome assembly GCF_053455715.1 of Rhinoraja longicauda. Classification (NCBI taxonomy): domain Eukaryota; kingdom Metazoa; phylum Chordata; class Chondrichthyes; order Rajiformes; family Arhynchobatidae; genus Rhinoraja; species Rhinoraja longicauda. The sequence goes on from NC_135987.1 coordinate 6,327,341, forward strand.
GTGGTGAATACTGGAGCCTCGGTCCACTGGTGATGGTGAGAGTGAATGCTTAGGATGGTGAGTGGATGCCAACTAAGTACGTCTTGACCTGGATGGTGTGGAGGGCAATTGGAGCAGCATTCAGCGAGGCAAGTTGCAAATGGTTGATCACACGGCTGACAAATCTTGTAAACAAGAAATTGGCTCTGTGGACACCAGAGGCAAGACATGTCGCATAACGCTTGTGGAGATGATTTAACCTAGCACACAATGTTGCAAAGCCCATGCAAAGTCCAGTGGCCCAAGCAAACAAATAAGATAGATCTGGCTCTGCGTTCCTCATCTCCACACGCTCAGCTTCTCACCTGCTTTATTACTTGCCATGCTTACGTGAAATTTCTGCAGTGAACACAAAATGTTGATAGTGGTGAACTTTGACAATGATAATCTACTGATTCTCAAGAGGAGACTATGGGACTCCCTGTTAGACAGAACCACTGCCTGGCACTTGTGGTATGAAGGCTATTTGCCACATCAGCCCAAGATTAAATATTGTTCTGGCTTTCATGGATCAGTGTAGAGACATCTTTATTATCTGTGTAGCTATCAAGCAGGGTAATGGGCAGACACCATTTCATGTTGAAATTCTTCCTCAGACTGATGAAGCAGTGTTTTCCACAGATGCTGCCTGATACTCATGTAGTTTTGTTTTTTTAGATCACGATCACATTGAAACTTTCCGAATAATGAAAGACCTAGATAGTGGATGTGATTCCAGTAGTGGGAGAGTCTCAGACCAGAGGGCTCAGCCTCAGAATAAAAGAACGTACCTTCAGAATGGAGGCAAGGAGGAATTTCTTTAACCAGAAGGTGGTGAATCTGTGAAATGCATTGGCACAGACAACTGTGGAGGCCAAGTCATTGGCTATTTTTAAAACGGCGATTTATAGTTTCTTCATGAGTGGGAATGTCAAAGATTATGGGGAGAAGGCAAGAGAATGGGATCGAGAGGGAAAAATAGATCAGCCAGTATCAAATGGTGGAGCAGACTGTTGGGCCGAATGTCCCAATTATGCTCCTATGTCTTATGAAGATCTATAATACAGTTTCTGAATTACTGTAAGAAAATCAATTGCTTTTGCATCTTTACCACACGACATACTACTACATCCATCCAAAGCTATTGGATGTGCCCAAGTTGGAATTTCTAAAATAAATTCAAGTTTTAATTTAAAATTTTAATTCAAGTAAATAATGCCTATTTCAAACCTTCTTGATTAACTTAGAAGTGTTATAGTGCAACAGTGTGTCTTGGGCACCTGAATTAATCTTGGTAGTGTGGATGAGAAGGCAGTTCAGTATGAACAACAGGTCGTGGAGGAAGGAACTGCAGATGCTGCTTTAAACCGAAGATAGACACAAAAAGCTGGAGTAACTCAGCGGGACAGGCAGCATCTCTGGAGTGAAGGAATGGAAGGTCACCCGTTCCTTCTCTCCAGAGATGCTGCCTGCCCCGCTGAGTTACTCCAGCTTTTTGTGTCTATCTTCTGAACAACAGGTCTCCTTCCCCAAGGGACATTAATAAACCAATTGTGATCATTTGACGGTAGTTTCTTGGCCACTTTATACGGGCACATTTTACACATTAGTTTAACCGATCATAAATTGCCATGGTGGGATTTGGGATTCATTCTGTGACTTCTAACTCTGTAAATCATTAATCATTAATCAAATTTTCAAAATTTTAAGCTCAGTACTCTGATGACTATACAAAGCATGTTACAGACCCTTAACAGTTTGAGATAGACATAAAAAGATAATTAAATACTTGAGCGTTATCTACTGTATAAATTGTTTAAAAAATTGTTCCTAATGCGTAGGATAGGGTGTAAGATATTGCTAATGCACGGGGATCATTGTTCGGTGCGTATTCGGTGGGCTGAATTTCCTGTTTCCACGTTGTATCTCTAAACTGAACTAAATAAATAACTTGCCATAGTTGGATTTGGGATTCCATGCTGTGACATTTAACACAAATTAACTTCTAAATGAATCCAATTTTCAAATTTCCAGCTCCGTACTCTGACGACGTTACAGACCCTCGACAGTTTGAGATGGACGTAATGAACTATAGAAATATTTGGGAACATCAATCTTTGGTCTTTACCTTATACATTCGTTCCTGAGGCGCAGGCAGCCGGTCAGGTCCAGGTGCTCGAGCTCGGTGCATAGTTTTGCAACCTCCTGCACCGAGCCATCGCTGAGGTTTGCATTGACGGCCAGAGAGAGTGAGCGGATCTTTGGACATTTGCGCACCAGGTAGCAGACAGCCTCGTCGTTCAGCTGCTTGCAGGCAGTGAGGTCAATGGACACGAGACGGCTGCAGCGATCGGCCAGGCTGCGCAGGGAGAGGGAGTCCACCCATTCGCACTGCCTGAGGGAGAGGTGCTGCAGGTTGGGGCAACTCAGGGACAAGGCCACCAGCGTCCGCCGGCTCAGCCCGCGGCACCCCGTCACGTCCACCTTCTCCAAGTGGTGGTTCTGGCCGATCACCGGCAGGAGCTCGAGGTCCGTTAGCCAGTCGGAGCAGCTGTGCACAACCAGCTGGTGCAGCACAGAGTTGTCTTTCAGTATTCTGCACAACGCACTGCGAGGAATGGCAGCCCCAAACTGAACGCAATCAGAGAGAAACAGTCATGAGTGGGTTTTTTTTTTTAGAGATACAGCGCGGAAACAGGCCCTTCGACCCACCGAGTCCGCGCCGCCCAGCAATCCCTGTACACTAACACTATCCTACACCAACTAGGGGGAATTTTTACATTTACCCAGTCAATTAACCTACATACCTGTACGTCTTTGGAGTGTGGGAGGAAACCGAAGATCTCGGAGAAAACCCACGCAGGTCACGGGGATAACGTACAAACTCCGTATAGACGGCGCCCGTAGTCAGGATCGAACCTGAGTCTCCAGCACTGCATTCGCTGTAAGGCAGCAACTCTACCGCTGCGCCACCGTGCCGCCCAAGTGCAGTGTAGGAAAGAACTGCAGATGCTGGTTTACACTGAAGATAGACGCAAAATGCTGGAGTAACTCGGCAGGTCAGGCAGCATCTCTGGAGAAAAGGAATAGGTGACGTTTCGGGTCGAGACCTTTCATCAAGACCCACTTCATCCTCCTCCCTGACTCTCAGTCTCCCATCCCTCTAGTTCCCCCCTCTCTATCTTGCAGTCGCTTTGTTCTGTACCTTCCCATACCTGTACTTTCACCCTCCCCGACTCTCAGTCTGATGGTGGGTCTCGACCAGAAACGTCACCTATTCCTTTTCTCCAGAGATGCTGCCTGGCCCGCTCAGTTACTCCAGTATTTTATATCTATCATCAGTCGTGAGCAGAGTTTTTTTCCAATATTATTTTACTTCCCTCCCTCCCCATACTCATTCCAGGCAGGACCCAGCTCCCCATTCAATCACAGGTGTCCCAGATGGTTTAACAGCCAAACATGTCCACAAGAAATTTCATCTTTCAGAGTATTAATCTATTTACTCTTTCTGTTTCCCCTCAAATGGCTAAAAATACTCCCTGCCTCCATACCAGTTAAAAAGCGCATAAAGTTAAAATGAAGGAAGGAACTGCAAGTGCTGGTTTAAAAATACACCGAAGATAGACACAAAATGCTGGAGTAACTCAACGGGACAGACAGCATCTCTGGAGAGAAGGAACAAGTGACATTTCGGGTCAAGACCCTTCATCAGACAGAGTGTCAGAGAGGGAGAAACTAGAGGTATGGGAAGGTACAGGACAAAGCACTTCTCTCCAGTGATGCTGTCTTGAAGTTATAGCATTGGGGCAAAGCTGCCACCACAGAAAGTCATTGGTGGGCAGCCTTTTTATGTACACTTGCCATTTCTTGACATTTTTGATAATTATGCAAACATGAGATGGAGTGTGGATTTGATGAGTCTGCAAACACTCAGTGCATGCCAGCTTGTACAATCCTATATATTTTTCCTGTATTGCTATTTCTATTCATTCTTCTCCTTCCAATTCTGCACGCCAACTCTGCTAAATGCATGACTAGGGCAAGACACCTGTATTTTATTCCAGAGTAGGATGTGCCGATACAGACTGCCCACTGGCCGACTGTGGGATAGACTAAAGTGCATGGTATTAGTATATAGAAGCCACAGCCTAAGAATAAAGGGGAGGCCATTTAAAACTGAGGTGAGAAAAAACGTTTTCATCTAGAGAGTTGTGAATTTGTGGAATTCTCTGCCACAGAAGGCAGTGGAGGCCAATTCACTGGATGGATTTAAAAGAGAGCTAGATAGAGCTCTAGGGGCTAGTGGAACCAAGGGATATGGGAAGAAGGCAGGCACAGGTTACTGATCGTGGATGATCAGCATGATCGCAATGAATGGCGGTGCTGGCTCAAAGGGCCAAATGGCCTCCTCCTGCACCTATTTTCTATGTTTCTATCCAATGATAATTCCCAGATGGGAGTGATGGATGGGATATTCCACTGGCTCAGTTGGAAAGGATGAAACAGTGTGCACAGTATCCTATACCTTTACCATATAGCCCCACTCTAAATCAAACTCTAATACAAAGGCAACACGTGCAGGTAATGAAAGCTGCACAATAACAGGGACAATAATCCTTTAGAAACATAGAAACATAGAAAATAGGTGCAGGAGTAGGCCATTCGGCCCTTCGAGCCTGCACCGCCATTCAATATGGTCATGGCTGATCATCCAGCTCAGTAACCTGTTCCTGCCTTCTCTCCATACCCCCTGATCCCTTTAGCCACAAGGGCCACATCTAACTCCCTCTTAAATATAGCCAATGAACTGGCCTCAACTACCTTCTGTGGCAGAGAATTCCACAGACTCACCACTCTCTGTGTGAAGAAATGTTTTCTCATCTCGGTCCTGAAAGACTTCCCCCTTATCCTTACGCTGTGACCCCTGGTTCTGGACTTTCCCAACATCGGGAACAATCTTCCCGCATCTAGCCTCTCCAACCCCTTAAGAATTTTATATGTTTCAATAAGATTCCCCCTCAGTCTTCTAAATTCCAGCGAGTATAAGCCTAGTCTATCCAGTCTTTCTTCATTTGAAAGTCCTGCCATTCCAGGGATCAATCTGGTGAACCTTCTCTGTACTCCCTCTAAGGCTAGAATGTCTTTCCTCAGATTAGGAGACCAAAACTGTACACAATACTCCAGGTGCGGTCTCACCAAGGCCCTGTACAACTGCAGCAGAACCTCCCTGCTCCTATACTCTAATCCTGTTGCTATGAATGCCAACCTACCATTCGCTTTCTTCACTGCCTGCTGCACCTGCACGCTTGCTTTCAATGACTGGTGCACCATGACACCCAGGTCACGTTGCATCTCCCCTTTTCCTAATTGGCCACCATTCAGGTAATACTCTGCTTTCCTGTTCTTGCCGCCAAAGTGGATAACCTCACATTTATCCACATTATATTGCATCTGCCATGCATTTGCCCACTCTCCTAATCTATCCAAGTCACTCTGCAGCCTCCTAGCATCCTCCTCGCAGCTAACACTGCCACCCAGCTTCGTGTCATCCGCAAACTTAGAGATATTGCATTCAATTCCCTCGTCCAAATCATTAATATATATTGTAAATAACTGGGGTCCCAGCACTGAGCCTTGCGGTACCCCACTAGTCACTGCCTGCCATTCCGAAAAGGACCCGTTTATTCCTACTCTTTGCTTCCTGTCCGCCAACCAATTCTCTATCCACCTCAACACTGAACCCTCAATACCGTGTGCTTTAAGTTTGTACCCCAATCTCCTATGTGGGACCTTGTCGAAGGCCTTCTGAAAGTCCAGATATAACACATCGACTGGTTCTCCCTTATCCACTCTACTAGTTACATCCTCGAAAAATTCTATAAGATTCGTCAGGCATGATTTGCACAGGCATGATTTGCACATTATCTGGGCACAGTGGACAGCTTGATTGTTTTCATGCATAGTCTTTTCTCTGACTGATAGCACGCAAACAAAAGCTGTACCTTGGCACACATGACAATAATAAACTAAAGAAAACAGAAGCAACACCCCACCACACAAAAACATGTTAACATAAAATCAAAATCAAGTCGGCACAGTGGTAGTAGAGTTGCTGCCTTCCAGCGCCAGAGAACAGGGTTCAATCCTGATTACGGGTGCTCTCTGTGCGGAGTTTGTACGTTCTCCCTGTGAAAACGTGGGTTTTCCCTGGGTGCTCCCACACTCCAAAAGCATACTGGTTTGTAGGTTAATTGTCCCAGTTATAAAATTGTCCCTCGTGTGCAGGATAGTGTTAGTGTTCGGGGGTGATCGGTGGTTAGCGCGGACTCAGTGGGCCGAAGGGCCTGTTTCTGCGCTGTATCTCTAAACAAAACTAAACATTCAGTGCCTCACAGACAGGGAAGGATTCCCAAGGTGGTAAAGGGGGCGCAGTGCCCCTGGCTGCACGTTACCTGCGAGGTGTCCAGACGGTGACAGTTTGTCCAGTAGACCTGAATCAAGTTGTCGAACTGTTTGCTGACACGCTGCAAGCAGACCAGTTGGCACAAAGGGAGGTGGCAGAGAACATGAGGAACCAGGACATCCTCCCACGGTAACTCCAGGAGCTGGCAGCTGCTGTGAAGAGAAATTAATTTTAGTCAGGAGAAAATCACATTCAGCCCTGGGTTCCCACCTGTAATCCAATCAAGAAAGAACTTGCAGTTATACGCAGTGCAATGGATGACACAGAGCAAAAGAGAGGTGTATCGAAACAAACCGATTGTCCACTCTGACCATCAAACACACATTTTAAAATAACCTCCCCTAACCCATTTATCCTGTCAGGTTGAAAAGTGTAAAGAATGAATTATAGATCAGTATTTTTGTATGAAGAGACAATGTAAAAGAGAAATCACACTGTCCTTAGCCAACAATGCCTGAACCACCCTGCCTGATAGGGTCATCTGTTATCAGCCCTGATTTTTCTTGCTTCCAGTTTCTCCACCCACCACCTCACATGGGACCGCAGCTATTTACAATATACATTAATGATTTAGATGAAGGAATTAAAAGTAACATTAGCAAATTTGCAGATGACACAAAGCTGGGTGGCAGTATGAACTGTGAAGAGGATGCTATGAGGATGCAGGGTGACCTGGACAGGTTGGGTGAGTGAGCAGATGCAGCGCAGATGCAGTATAATGTGGATACCTGTGAGGTTATCCACTTTGGAGGCAAGAACAGGAAGGCAGATTATTATCTGAATGGTGTCAGGTTAGGAAAAGGGGAAGTACAACGAGACCTGGGTGACCTAGTACATCAGTCACTGAAAGTGAGCATACAGGTACAACAGGCAGTGAAGAAAGCTAATGGCGTGTTGGCCTTCATAACGAGAGAAATTGAGTATAGTAGCAAAGAGGTCCTTCTGCAGTTGTACAGGGCCCTGATGAGACCACACCTGACCTATTCCTGCACCTATTGTCTATGTATCTATGATCGGTCTCAAGAAGGGTCCCAACCCAAAATGTCACCTATCCATTTACTCCAGGAATGCTACCTGACCCGCTGCATGACTATTTTGTGTCTATTAAATGTTAACTGCTGTTGCCAAGTGTAACATTTCAATAGGATAATTGTAGACCCCAAATTAACAATTGACGAGCTCAAACCGAGCTGGAACACAGATTCCACAGAGAATCTGTGGAATTCTCTGCCTCAGAAGGCAGTGGAGGCCAATTCTCTGAATGCATTCAAGAGAGAGCTGGATAGCGGATAGCGGAGTCAGGGGGTATGGGGAGAAGGCAGGAACGGGGTACTGATTGAGAATGATCAGCCATGATCACATTGAATGGCGGTGCTGGCTCGAAGGGCCGAATGGCCTCCTCATGCACCTATTGTATATTTTTATATATATTTAAACTCAAGAATATTTCACTACAGACCTGCAGTTCCACTGCAGTTAACAAACAGGACAATTACTTATGTGACTTTTCTTACACACCTGTGCACTGTAATTTTATAAATAATCTTCCTGCAAATTTTGATATCATAATGTACGAGTTCATATTCCAATCAATCTTTTTAAAGTAAACGATAGTAGATGAAAGAGAAGCTGGAAAAGCATATGAATGATTCAGGAACATATGTCCCGCCCCATCCCCGACATCAGTCTGAAGAAGGGTCTCGACCCGAAACGTCACCCATTCCATCCCTCCAGAGATGCTGCCTGACCCACTGAGTTACTCCACCTTGAGAATTGAAAGGTTATGTTGAACTTCACTGAGGAAATAATTCCACTACCCAGAAATGTGTTATCTGGAGAATACAAACTTAAGATCAAAAGCAACAAACGACAAGATTAGAAAGTAACAAGAGGGTAAAATCAGACTGGGAGCACGAAAACAAGCCTTTGGTCCAATTTCTCCATGTTGTCTAAGGTGCCCATCTATGCTAGTCCCGTTCACATAGTTTGATCTACATCCTTCAAAACCTCTTGAAGTATTAACATATTTGGAAAGGGTATGGGGAATATGACCGAGCCACATTGCCTGTTTATCTACTAAAATGCTTGTGATAACAGGAATATTCAGTACCACTGCAACATTCTCACGATGGAACAGAAGAATTTCTATTGCAAAATATTCTTTACCTGGCAAAATTAAATTGACAGCACATGTTTAAATCCATCAGATATGCGTGTACATATAAACACCAAATGGGTTTTCAATGGCATCTAAAGTTGCTATCGAGTTTGTGGATTAGACCATGCAGATTTTAAGTATCTAGAAATTCTAAAATGTAGATCAAATAGCAAAAGTCTGATCTTCATGCATCTTGTGACTGTTAATTCATTTTCATGAGGAAAATGCAGAAGTCAGCCCGTCTACCACATTTATTTCTTAGTCACCCAAAGTCATTGTCATATCCTTTCTCCACTGCTTGTAACAGAGCTGCAAAAACACCAGGTCGATTTCACAAATTTAATTATACATCCTGTCACAGGTACTTCACTGATGCTGTTAGCCTGTCTAAGGTCACCCTGACTTTGAACACGAATCAATTTTTCCAGAAACTATCATAATTGCTGACATGTCTGGCAACGGCAGAACATTAGCTTACAAGTGGGACAGAGGTCACATCATGAGGAAGGCAGGTTCCGTTAGAGAACATTCATAGCAAAGTATAGGATCACCTGGAATTGGATGTTGACCTGCAGGGAGATGTGGGTGATGGCAGTCTAGGGGTCTCTGAAGATGTGGGGAGGTGGGGGAGAGCAGGATATGGAGGTAATTGAGGGCAAGGTGGAGTGGGCAAGGGTCGGAGGAAGATGAATGGGAGGACAGGGTGGGAGGGTAATTTAGGGTGGGGGCAGGCCTGTGGTCTCGGAAGAGGGTGAGGGATGGGAATGAGGGGGGGAGGAAGGTATTTGAGGCAAGGTGGGTGGGCAGGTCAGGGGTTGTCAGACGAAGGCGAGGGAGAGCAGGGGCAGGTGGGTAACTGAGGGTGGGAGCAGCCTTGGGGTCTCAGACAAAGGTGAGATATTGGGGAGTGTGGAGGGTAGTTGGGAGAAGGGTGGGCAGGGCAGACACGGGGTGTTAGAGGAAGATGAGTGATGGAAGTGCAAGGGAGCAGGGTAATTGAGGGTGAGGTAGGCAGGGGAGGGTCTCAGAGAAAGGCGAGGGATAAGAGAGAGAGAGAGAGGATGGTAAATGAGGGGCAGGTCTGGGTGTCAGATAAAGATGAGAAATGGGAGAGAGCGGATGGTAATTGTGGGCAAGACGGGTAGGGCAGGGCGGGGTAAGAGGGTGATTGAGGACAAGATAGGCAGAGCAGACAAAGGGGTATCGGAGGAAGATGAGGGATGGGAGAGCGGGAAAGGGAGGACCATGAGGGGAGGTCAGGGGAAGTCAGGGGCGGATGATGGATGGTTGCGCAGGGGAGGGGAGAGGGAGGAGGGTAATTGAAGGCGAGGTGTACAGGGCAGATCGGGGAAGATAAGGGGTGGGAGACGGGGAGGGAGAGAGGGTAATTGAGGGGGAGATGGGCAGGGGGTTTCAGAGGAAGGCAAGGGATTGATATGGGATGGCAGGATGGGGGTATTGAGGGTGAGGCAGTTGAGGGATGTCGGAAGGATGAGAGAATGGGGAGGAGAGTAATTGAGGGGGGGCAGGCGGGAGTGTCTGAGGAGGATGAGAGATGGGAGAGTGGAGGAGGGTGATTGCAGGCGAGATGAGTGGAGGGTCTCAGAGGAAGGCAAGGGGTGGATGAGGGATGGCAGGGTAGGAGGGTTATTGAGGGCAATGCAGACAAGGTGTGTCAGAGGAAGATGATGGATGGGAGAGTGGGGGAGGGAGGAGGGGAATAATTGAGGGGGGGCAGGGCGGGGGTTTCTGAGAAGGTCGAGGGTTGAGAGAACACTAATTGAGAGCGAGGTGGGTGGTTGGGGGGTCTCAGAGGAAGATGAGTGTTGGATAATGGATGGCAGGGTAGGAGGGTGATTGCTGGCGAGATGGGCGAGCGGTCTCAGGAATAAGAAGGATGGATGAGGGGATGGGGTGGGGTGAGGGATGGGGGATGAAGGATGGGGTGGGGGATGAGGGATGGGGAGGGGGATGGGGTGAGGGATGGGGGTGGGGTGAGGTGGGGATTGAGGGGATGAGGTGGGGATGGGGGGATGAGGGATAGGGTGAGAGGTGGGGGAAGGGGTGAGGGTTGGGGTGGGGGGTGAGGGATGGGGTGGGATGAGGTGGGGGATGGGAGATGAGGGATGAGGTGGGGATGGGGTGAGGGGATGAGGTAGGGGATGGGGTAAAGGGTGGGGGATGAGGGATGGGGTGGGGGATGGGGAGATGAGGGATGGGGTGGGGGATGAGGTAGGGGATGGGGGGATGAGGGGATGTGAGATGAGGTGGAGATGGGGTGAGGTGGGGGTTGAGGGAATGAGGTAGGGGATGGGGGGATGAGGAATGGGGTGGGGATGAGATAGGGAATGGGGAGATGAGGCATGGGGTGAGAGGTGGGGGAAGGGGTGAGGGTTGGGGTGGGGGTTGAGGGGATGAGGTAGGGGGTGGGGGCATGAGGTGGGGGGTGGGAGGATGAGGGGATGAGGGATGGGGTGAGGGTTAGGGTGGGGGTAAGGTGAGGGATGGGGGTTGGGGTGGGTGATGAGGTTGGGGGGGTGGGTGATGAGGGGTGGGATGGATGAGGGATGGGGTGAGGGATGAGGTGAGGGATGAGGGATGAGGGATGAGGGATGGCAAGGCAGGACAGGGGGGTGATTGAGGGCGAGGCAGGCCACACTGCCCTCAGGGGTGTGTAGAGAGACGCTTAGTCCGCCCTGTGAGCCTCTCACATCATGTTGTTGTGGCAGCCCTGGCCGCTCCTCGCACGGACACCCGCGGCTGCTCACCTGCTGCTCTCACCTGTCTCCATGGCACTCACCCTCCTCCTCCTCCTCCTCCTCTTCTACTTCCGCCGGTGCAACCACCCCACCGGCCCCCCTCAGACGCGCGGTGCAACCGCCTTCACCTTCCCCAAAAAGACAGACGCAAAATGCTGGAGGAAGCATCTGTGGAGAAAAGGAAGAGGTGGTGTTTCTGTTTCGTGTCCGGGGCCGTGTAAGCGCCAGGTAGGCCGCGCGTCTGAACAGCATCCCTCTCCCCATCAGAACTGCCCCCTCCATCCACTCCTTTAAGTCCAGGCTCAAAACCTATTTCTACTCCCTAGCGTTTGCCCTCTGTGAACTGTTTATGTATGTATGTGCTGTTATGTTCGTTCTTAGTACCTGAACTGATGTACAGCACTTTGGTCAACGTGGGTTGTGTTTAAATGTGCGACACAAATAAAATTGACTTGACTTCACTTTATGTTTGCTGCTTAAAATGCTCCTGATATCCACATTTCCTACACCCTTCACGTTGGAAAGCTTGGTCTTAGTGTGATTGCACCCTACGTTTCCTACATTTCAGTTCATAACAATATATAATTCTCTGTATTCCCAAACAAAACCTCTACGTTGTGTGTTTTTACTTCTATCTGAAAGTGAATGCCCCCATCGACACCGCACCTTGTAATATATTATGTGCACGTCTGTAACAGCAAGATGTGGATCCGCCTTTCTGTTTGGAGGTCAAGGTTGCAGCTCAAACCTTACGGTAAGAAGGTATTTTGTTTTAAATTGAAAAATCAATCATCGTTGGGACGAACCTGCTCGAGATAGCCCAGCTGTTGACGACTGTGCAGCAGAAAACAGAAACAGAATGAATCCCACAAATGTCAGCAGAAGTGCTGAGGACAGGAGAGAAAGCACAGAGCAGCAGTTAATATGAACAAAGAGCTGGAATATTCTATGGTGTCAAATGTGTTGACATTGACGGTTCATTTGAGACACATAAATATATGCCACGGCATCCCGACTCTGCAAGAATCCCTGTTATAAATCATCGAATTCCAGGCTTGGTCTGCAAATCCGAACAGTGACACTGCCTTAAAAGGCAAGGGAAGGGGTTGAAACAAGCTTGTTTGTGAGATTAATTGATTTGAAAACCCATCCATAGTTTTATTTATGGCCTCAATATCCACGGGCAAAGTGGTAGAATGAGGTTTTGACAGTTTCCTATTTCAGCAACTCACAGTTACTTAAGAGTAATGAGAGAAAAGAGCTGGGGCAGCGAGAACATGAATTTCTTCTCTCGAAGGATTGTGAATCTTTGCATTTTTGGGTAACAGGCGCTCCATCACTTGATGACTTATTGAAAGAGGCCTGATGAGTGGTTTTGGAGCTTTGTAAGTAGAATGTATTGACTTGATAACCCTGTGTGTACTAAATGTATTGACAACATCGTGAATGAAAAGAAAGACTGAATTATTGTATTGCATTTCCTGTATATATTTTTACGAATAAAGTTTTTATATTTGATTTTTTTTAATTGCCCTGCTGTGACTGTGATTAAGCCACGGAAGTTAGTAAATGCAAAATGTCTTTATTCAAGAGTCAAGACTGTTTTACTGTCAAATGTCCCAGATAGAACTATGACATTCTTACTTACAGCAACACAACAGAATATGTAAACATAGTACACTTTAAACAATATAATAAAAGAGAAAAAAAGTTCAAATGTGTGTATATATACACATACCCACCCATACACACACATCAATATATACATATACACACGCTTACAGCGGTAGTCCCCCAAGCACCAAGTATATCATAGATAGACACAAAATGCTGGAGTAACTCAGCGGGACAGTCAGTATCTCTGGAGAGAAGGAATGGGTGATGTTTTGGGTTGGGACCCTTCTTCAGACTGAAGTATATCATGTTTTTATGCTCTTAAGAACAAAGGATAACAGTAGGCGATTCAATAAAATTTCATTAACGTTGTTTACTTCAATATTTTGAGTCTGGCAAATGGTTCCGTAGAATCAAATATTTACAATGGGAGCACACTGTAACAGACAAAGCATCGGAATGGTCAAAACCTTTGCTGAGATGAAATAATTCACATGGATGGCCCAATAGGTTCTGAGGCCAGAGAACCAGGATGGTACGGTGGCACAGCGGTAGAGTTACTGTCTTACAGCGCCAGAGATCCAGGTTCGATCTTGACTACGGATGCTGTCTACATGGAGTTTGTACGTTCTCCCTGTGACTGCGTGAGTTTTCTCTGGGTGCTCAGGTTTCCTCCTACACTCCAAAGATGTACAGGTTAGGTTTGTTGGCTTTGGTTCTTTTTATCGAGTCCACGTCACAAGATTCGAAATTGTTCAGCCAGAGCTGAACACACTTCTCAGCATCTGCAAACAATGGCGTCTTGTGCTTCTTGTGCGTAGTGGTGGAAACAGGGCCCCGACGTGAACGCTCTTTCATTGACCCCATTGGTTTTGGTAAAAATTGTAAATTATCCCTAGTGTATAGGATAATGCTAATGTACTGGGATTGCTGGTCGGCGCAGACTCAGGGGGCCGAAGGGCCTGTTTCCTCATTGTATCACTACACTAAACGAAATTAAAATCTAAAGATCCAAAATGTATGTTGTGAGTACTGACTCTTTGGGTAGATAAATATCCCAATTACTGATAAACAGAGCAAATATTGCCTCTGACCAGGTTTGCAATATTAAGTGGCAGAATAAGTCCCGTCTGGAAGCTTTCTCGATCTCAGTCACAACGGTGCAAAATGACTTCGCTGAAGAAGTCGGATACCAATAAAACATGTACTTTTCATACAGGAGTGCAGCAAAGTTTCACGATGCTGGATCCAGAAATGGTGGATTTTCGAAATGTAGACAGGAACCACCTTTTATAGAGTTAAAGAATCGTACAGCACAGAAACGGGTCCTTTTGGATCAACTCAACCATATCACCGTGATACCCACCCACGCTAACCTCACTGATTCACATGATGCCCGTAGTCCTCGAGGCCTCTCCTCTCCATACCTGTCCAAATATCTTTTAAAAGTTGTAATTGTATCTGCCTCCACTGGCAGTGTAAGAAAATAATGCAGATGCTGGTACAAATCGAAGGTATTTATTCACAAAATGCTGGGGTAACTCAGCAGGTCAGGCAGCATCTCAGGTGAGAAGGAATGGGTGACGTTTCGGGTCGAGACCCTTCTTCAGACTGAAGAAGGGTCTCGACCCGAAACGTCACCCATTCCTTCTCACCTGAGATGCTGCCTGACCTGCTGAGTTACTCCAGCATTTTGTGAATAAATACCTCCACTGGCAGCTCGTTTGAGATATTCACCATCCTCTGTGTGAAAAGCTTATCCTTCTGATCTCCCTTAAATTTGTTTAATTTCAATCACACCTGTGCCTTATAGTTCTCGGCTCCTTTGCCCAGGAAACTGATTATGTATCCTATAAATACCTTTAGAATTTTATAACTCCTCATATGGTCATCCTCAGCCTCCAACGTGCCAGTGAGACCAGTACACTAGCACTATCTTATACACAATTTTACAATTCTCCATCAAAACCAATTTAGTTTAGTTCAGAGATACCACGCGGGATCAAGCCTTTCTGACCACCGGGTCCGCGCCGACCAGCGATCCCCGCACATTAACACTATCCCACTAGGGACAATTTTAAAAAAAACATTTACCAAGCCAATTAACCTACAAACCTGTACGTCTTTGGAGTGTGGGAGGAAACCGAAGACCTGGAGAAAACCCACGCAGGTCACGGGGAGAACGTACAAACTCCATACAGACAAGGTGAGGCAGTAACTCTACCCTGACCGCCCTGTCAAATTCTATCAAAGCCAATTAACCTATAAACATCTTTGGAATGTGTGAGGAAACCAGAGCTCCCGGAGAAAGCCCACATGGTCACAGTGAGAATGTGTACAGTTTGTACAATTCTACAAACACTGTACACAGACAGTATAAGAAAATAACTGCAGATGCTGGTACAAATCGATTTATTCACAAAATGCTGGAGTAACTCAGCAGGTCAGGCAGCATCTCGGGAGAGAAGGAATGGGTGACGTTTCGGGTCGAGACAGCATCCGTAGTCAGGATCGAACTTGAATCTCTGGCGCTGTAAGGCAGCAACTTGACAGCTGAGCCATTATGCCGTCCAAAATACTCCACTATTTTGCACACTCCACCCGTGCTTGGCGTTGAATCATGTGAGCTGCTACGTGCAGGCCTGCTGTTGATGGGGGGTGCGGTGAGTGAAAGGATAAACTCAAGTCAACATTGGACATCTGCAGAGCTGAGGTGTGTAATGGCCAGGTTTGCGGAACTGGGTGGGGAGGGTCACGGAGAATTCAGGATGTGGACATATTTTCCAGTGATACACTGCTCGGACCTTAAGAAACAAGCGAGAGACTTCAACACGAGATCCCAGGAGCAGTGGTTTTGACAAACCTTCCAAATCAGGCTCAATATCGGACAGACAGCGCACGTACGTGTATCACACAGGAAAACCACATGCATGGAAATTTACTTCTAGTTCCGTTTCATGAATATTTTTATCTTAGCTTTGGGTCTCTTAATGTGACATCTTGTAACTTGATAATATTTTCCCACGATCCAGCACGTTTCAGACAACGGTGGTGTCAGATTAGCCGATTTTCAAGATTATTGGATGTTGGTAATATACCCGCTACACATTTTGAAATGTCTTCAGTCTGAAGAAGGGTCTCGACCCGAAACGTCACCCATTCCTTCTCTCCTGAGATGCTGCCTGACCTGCTGAGTTACTCCAGCATTTTGTGAATAAATACCTTCGATTTGTACCAGCATCTGCAGTTATTTTCTTATACTATATATATATTCTTACACATTTTTAATTCACCTTTCTTTGATAAAACATAGAAACATGGAAAATAGGTGCAGAAACAGGGAAATTTAGCCCTTGGAGTCAGCACCGCCATTCATTATGATCATGGCTGATCATCCACAATCAATAACCTGTGCCTGCCTTCTCCCCATATCCCTTGCTCCCAATAGCCTCTAGAGCTCTATCTAACTCTCTTTCAAAGAGATTAGAGCTGCACAATATTAAAATCATTAGGGGGGTGAACAAGGTAAATGTCAAATCTCTGGAAATGTGACAGTGGTGAGTAAGTGGAAGAGTGGGAAAGAGACCGTGGAACGGGGGCCCGGTGTATGTGAGGCCTGATGTGTGTGTAGGAAGGAGCTGCCGATGTTGGTTTAAACCGAAGGCAGACACAAAAACCTGGAGTAACTCAGCGAGACAGCCAGTATCTCTGGAGAAAAGAAATGGGTGATGAAAGGGTCTCGACCCGAAACGTCACCCATTCCTCATCTTCAGAGATGCTGCCTGTCCCACTGAGTTACACCAGCTTTTTGTGTCTGTCTTCGGCCTGATGCATGTGATGGAGCACGGAAACCAAGGCCTGGTGCGTGTGAGAGAGCACAGATACTGGGGCCTGGTGCCTGTGTTGGAACAGGGGAACCAGGGCCTGGTGCGTGTGAGAAAGCACCGGAACCAGGTTGTGAGTGTGAGGGAACCAGGAATGTTGGGGCCTGGTGCATGTGAGACAGCACAGGTAACAATGCCCGGTGTGTGTGAGGACATACGGAACCCGGGACCATGTGAGTGTGAGGGAGCACAGGAGTGCGAATTGGATCCTGGTTCATGTGAAGGAACATTCAAGGGACGGCTCAGTGCGTGTGAGGGAATTAGGGCGGTGGTCTCGATGCATGTGAGGGAACATGGCAACCGGGACTCAGCAGGTCTAGAGAGACAGTGGAAACCAGGACTCAGTGAATTGAAAACCAGCACACGAGAAGAAACCCAGTGTGTGGCAACATGTCCCATCATCGTATTCGTAACTTGCTGGGAGCAGATTATCAGACCTTCCTTGTGTCAGACAAAAAATAGGCCGTTATAAAAAGGGTAAATGATCAACAGCTTGATCAATTAATTTTAAGCAGCTCTTTAAAGCAAACTATTGAACATATTGTAAGCTTTATTTTAGAAGAGGACTGGGAAGTCAAGTCAAGTTTATTTGTAACATACGTATACAAGATGTGCAGTGAGCTGAAAGTATTTTAGTAGGTATCTTTAAAGCTATGAAATTGTTTCAGTTGGATGTAACCATCCACAAAAATGCATCCTTTCCACATGCTGCCCAAAATGGATGGTTACAGTTTGAGAAGTTATTGTTGTTTTCTAAATTAATGTCCCATTGGTGTGTCAGATGACAATAATGAGTAAAATCTGATGCTGAGCTACCTAAAGGGGTATATGCCAATTTTATCAACTTAATGTCTTCAGGATGCATTGAGATACAACATATTTACCTCCAGGGGTAGAAGTTTACTCATGGGAGCTCACAAATGTTGCAACAAACTGAATGTCTATAAGATTATTACATTGTTGCAAAGCAGGGACATCATGCAAGTCTCGAGATCAATTGGATAACAACATGAACTACATGGGCAAGGTGAAACAGCACATCCAATTCTTAAAGACGTGTTAAACTCGGCTCCTGCCTTTCAAAAAAATACAAAAGTTATAAATTTATCATTGTGCACTTTTAATAAACAACTACAAATCCAACCTTGAAACCTGTGAGAAAATCAGAGAGAAAAAAAACTGCTTTGGCGTTGAATCGACTGCCTCGGATTTGAACTCAAAAGTCTGTTTCTCTGTCCATCTTGCTTGGATTTGGGTCTCTGAAACCTTAACTGGATCCAAGACGGGGTAACTTCATAACTGAGAGATTCACCAGTCAGACTTGTAGACAGTCTTCGGTGAAAGATAGACACGAAATGCTGGAGTAACTCAGGGGGACAGGCAGCATCTCTGGAGAGAAGGAATGGGTGGCGTTTCAGGTCAAGACCCTTCTTCAGACAGTCTTCAGTAGAGTTCATTCCATCTAAGCAAACCCCTGAATTTGTCACCAATTTCAACCAAACCTCAGTGTCACGAGACTCCACTGTAGTTCCTGTCTCCCACTTGCGTAAGCACCACTGACTAGTTGGATTAAAAATATAAAACAACTTTAGTTTTGTTTGAAACTGCTCGTTAGTATCATAGTAGGTAAGAAAGTTAAAAAGTTAAAAGTCAAAGCAGGAATAGACCGTACGGTGTCCTGTGCACGTTCTACCATTTAAGATCTTCACAGATCTTTTATCTCCTCACCACTTCCTTAACCTCAGTTCCCTTAATATCTCAAAATCTATCGATCTCTTCCCTGAATATAAGCAGTGACTGTACTTTCATAATTCACTTGAACAAAGAATTCCTCTCATCTTATTCCCCAAATAGAAGTATTTTGAGAGTTACCATTGATTCCAGACATCACGACCAATGAAAACATAATTCCCATCAAACTATGTCAGGCTCTGTAAGAATTTTGTATATTTCAATGAAATTCCACTTGAAACCTCTGAAGTGAGGAGAATACAGGCCCAATCTGCTAACTATTCCATATGCAATAAACCCACCATCCCATGAAAAAAATCGGTAGAACCTTCTCTACACTCCCTCTCTTGCAGGCATGTACTTCCGCAAGTAGGGGACCAGACATGTACATAATGGACACATAGAAAATAGGTGCAGGAGTAGGCCATTCGGCCCTTTGAGCCAGCACCGCCGTTCAATATGATCATGGCTGATCATCTAAAATCAGTACCCCGTTCCTGCTTTTTCCCCATATCCCTTGATTCCTTTAGCTCTAAGAGCTAAATTTAACTCTCTCTTGAAAACATCCAGTGAATTGGCCTCCACTGCCTTCTGTGGCAGAGAATTCCACAGATTCACAATTCTCTGGGTGAAGAAGTTTTTCCTCATCTCAGTCCAAATTGGCCTACTCCTTATTCTTAAACTGTGACCCCGGTTTCTGGACTTCCCCATCGGGAACATTTTTCTTGCATCTAGCCTGTCCAATCCTTCAAGAATTTTATATGTTTCTAAAAGATCCCCTCTCATCCTTCTAAATTCCAGTGAATACAAGCCCAGTCGACCCATTCTTTCATCATATGTCAGTCCCGCCATCCCGGGAATTAACCTGGTAAACCCATGTGGCACTCCCTCAATAGTAATAATGTCCTTCCTCAAATTAGGAGACCAAAACTGCACACAATACTCCAGGTGCGGTCTCACCAGGGCCCTGTACAACTGCAGTAGGACCTCCTTGCTCCTAAACTCAAATCCTCTCGCAATGAAGGCCAACATGCCATTAGCTTTCTTCCCTGCCTGCTGTACCTGCATGCTTACTTTCAGTGACTGATGTACAAGCAGACCCAAGTCTCGTTGCACCTCCCCTTCTCCTAATCTGTCACCATTCAGATAATAATCTGCCTTCCTGTTCTTTTATACCAAAGTGGATAACCTCACATTTATCCACATTATACTGCATCTGCCATGCATCTGCCCACTCACCCAACCATTCCAAGTCACCCTGCAGCTTCATAGCATCCTCCTGACAGCTCACACTGCCACCCAGCTTTGTGTCATCCGCAAACTTAGAGATGTTACATTTAATTCCCTCGTATAAATCTTCACACGCTGGCTGTCATGGTCCCAAATTATTCGAGAGAATTTCCTACATATTGGAATGTAGCAAATGTAACACCACGGGAGAAAGGAAAAAAGTTGGAATGAATGAAAGGAAGGAAATAAAAGAAAATGATTCCAACATTTGTCTTATCATGAGGTGAACCCATCTTTGAAACAGAAGACGAACACAAAATGCAGGAGAAACTCAGCAGGACAGGCAGCATCTCTGGATAGAAGGAATGGGTGAAGTTTCAGGTCGAGACCCTTCTTCAGACCCAGTTGGTGAAGACCTAATTATAAGCAGTGTAATGTTGCAATAGTAACTCCTGAACAACAGACAGCATTATATCCATCGTCAAGTCTTCATCACCTCCTCTCATTTGCCGAGAATGTTATTGAGTCTGCTCCAACCGTGTCACATCCCATGGGTATCTCAAATGAATGGTCATTGATATTGTGAATAGCTGTATGAATAGATTATCCGACAGGTCATTAAGAACAAGGCAAAACGTCAGCACACATATTTTCCCTCCAACATCATGGACAGTGATTAGAATGGAAAGGAACTCTAGGTATTGAACACCCCATCGGCTTAAATAGCCTTAACCTGCTTGCTGTGAAAGTTCTGCAAGTCACTGGTAAGAACAGATCTGGGACATAGTGTTAAGTATTGGTCTAATTTAGGGAAGGACATAAATGCTTTGGAAGCTGTTCAAGGATTTATTAGACTAAATAGCTAAAACAGGTGGATTGGCTTTGAGAGAAGGTTGTATAGAGCAGTATATATTTGCTAGAGTTCAGATGAGTTTGGGGGTCACAATTGAAATGTAAAGCCTGGAGTGTTTGTAAAGGAGTTGCAGGAGTAGATATTAAAAGTCCCAGCCTCTCCCCGTAACTCACTTCTGCAAGTCCTGGTATAACATCCTCGTGAATCATTCCTGCACCCTTTAAAACGTAATGATATCCTTCCTGCAGCTTAATCACAAGGTACTCCAGGCATGGTCTCACCAATGACTTGTACAGCGATATCACGATGACTCCATTTTTATACTCAGCACCCTTCCCAATGAAGGCAAACGCGTCAAATGCCTTCTTCGCTATCCTGTCCACCCAATTCACCACTTTCAGGAAACAATGCACCTGTACTCGCGGAGCTCTCTGCCCCACAAAACACTGCAGGGCTCCACCATTTACTGGGCAAGTCTTACTCTGGTTTGACAAACCAAAGTGCAGCACCCACCTCACACTTCGCAGTGTTAAAGTCCAATTGCCATTCCTTATCCTATCTTCCCAATTGGTCAAGATCCTATTATAAACTTAAATGTCCCCTTCCTCACTGTCCACTTTACCACCAATTTTGGTGTCATCTGCAAATTCACTAACAATGTTAAGGACATTGGAATCTACATTAACAACAGAGATGACAAACAACAGGGAACCCAGCGCTGTCCTCTGCTCACAGACCTCCAATCAGTAAAACCTCTACAACTAGCCTTTGATTCCCTCCTCCAAGCCGCTGGGAGTTGGCACTCACCCCAGTAGGCTGAAAATTATGAGAAAATATGGGAACCCAATGATCACTGGGGTCAGGGCAAAGTGTCACAAATACGTAGAGTGGAGAAATAGCTTTTGTAGAGCCTGTTTCCAATCTTAGTTAAGAAAATAACTGCAGATGCTGGTACAAATCGAAGGTGTTTATTCACAAAATGCTGGAGTAACTCAGCAGGTCAGGCAGCATCCCAGGAGACGGAATGGGCGACGTTTCGGGTCGAGACCCTTCTTCAGACTGAAGAAGGGTCTTGACCCGAAACATCGCCCATTCCTTCTCTCCTGAGATGCTGCCTGATCTGCTGAGTTACTCCAGCATTTTGTGAATAAATACCAATCTTAGTTATATCCTTCTTGATGCAAAATTGCTGCAATAACCACCCGATGTTGGCGCTCAGTCACTAATCTCTTGTAGCTGACACTAAACTTGATAGCGAAGAAAGCATTTGAAGTATTTGCAGTCTCCATGCTCAACACATTAAAAAAAATACATTGTCAGTGCTATAAAGGTTGAATTTGGTGATATGAACTGCTTTTGACCTTTCTTTATCATCACAGCCAATCCATCTATGCTCTTAATTACAAAATAAGATTTGAGACTCTGGTCTGATAACCCATTCAGCTTCACTTTGCGATTATCACAAAGGGCATTTTGGTTTTTTTTTAAATAGAAGGCAAACTGAACACTTGGGGAATTCTGGAGACACAAGAAACAACAGATGCTGGAATCTTGAGCAAAAAAACAAATTGCTAGAAAAACTCTGCAGGTCAGTCTGCATCTCTGGAGAACATGGATAAGTGACCTTTCAGGTCGAGTGCCTTCTTCAGACTCAATTAAGGAATTCTATTCTGTATACTTAACCTGGTTGATTTGATCAAAATACAGCACATGATCCCTGATCACCTAAGACTGGGATTCCAACCCTTCTCTGCAGCTCAGCAGTGGATTTCAATAACACGGCAACCATTGATATTGATTTTAATTTCACTTTTTGGGCAATTTACTCATATCAACAAAATTACAGCAAAATAGCAGGTTTTTCCAAATCTGAACTGGAACATTTTATACAGGGATTTAATTTAAACATATCATGTACATGAATCCAAGGACCAATTATAATTTCTAGGGCTATAAAATACACTGTAGGAGGAAAAATGGAAATAACAAATCTGTTTAAAAAAAATCATCCAACAGTCATTTAAATCGATGTGTTACTGAACAGTCAATCTTCAATGCCAAAACATACCAGTGCACATACATCTAACAATTTTCATGGAGAATGCTTCAAAAGTTCCAGAGAAATACTGTAATGAGCAAGGTGTATACTTTGACTTTATAATTGTATTCTAACTCAGAAATCTAATGCTATCCTTTCCATAATCAAAGTTAAAGTTGCATTGGAAGCAGCTGCGAACACTGGATGGTGAATTCCTGTGAGAATGGTGGGTGTGTGAAACAGTGAGGGATGCAAGGGTTTCTGAATCTTCTGTCAAAAGAGAAGCAAAGGGAGTTTCCTCACATACTTTAATGATTGATATCAGAAAGTATTTGAAGTCAGAGCTATCTTACAAGCAATCACACTTCAGAGAATAATCTGTTTTTTGCAAAACACTCCTTCTATGTTCTTACTTTGACACCAAATCCAAAGGCTATATTGTTAAAATAATTGTTCACAACAGCGAACCATAACATTACATTTGGAAAACATCAAGGTCAAACTCCTGAAGCTCCTCATCCATCACCAGTGGAGTTAAAGAACAGTAAAACCATCAGCCCTGCATGAAACTAGGAACCGTCTAATCCCATGTACCCTTAGAAAATGTCCCTTAAAAAAGTGCACTCTCCACCACCACGTCACCATCAAGATGATTGTGCAAGACTGGTTGTGATCTTTTCTCGCACATGCTTGTGACTGATGGTATTCTTCCCTTTCTCAAGGCAGCACCACTGTTACTGGGCACCAACATCAACTGGGCACCATAAGCATGTGATGAGATAAAAGGGAAATTTTCAATGAGCCTTATTTGTGAGTTAGAAAAGTGTTTTGGATTATTATATTACAGGGGGCTGGGGTGGGGGGGAGACTTTAATTTCATTCTTTGAAAGGAAATCAATTGTCAGAATTGTTCAGTCAACAGAATAACGTTATCAGAAGCTTTAGTCAGCTCAGCTTTTGTCAAGAAACCTGCCATGGAGACTTATGACAAATGACAATGAAGAGCAATATTATATTTGGTTTCCAAAGCTTGGTTTGGATAGCCTCATTGGGACCAAATATCAGAAGCAGACTCCAACAATCTGCTAAAAATAAGACACAAAAAGCTGGAGTAATTCAGTGGGACAGGCAGCATCTCTGGAGAGGAATGGGTGATGTTTTGGGTCGAGACCCTTCTTCAGACCAACAATCAGCTGCTAATATATCATACTATTGGAGAAGGCAGTTGAGTGCTAATTCCTAACCCCATCCTTCTGCTCATTGTCAGTAAGCACAAGGGGCTAGAGGGAACTGTGCATTTCT
Source organism: Rhinoraja longicauda (assembly GCF_053455715.1). NCBI lineage: Eukaryota > Metazoa > Chordata > Chondrichthyes > Rajiformes > Arhynchobatidae > Rhinoraja > Rhinoraja longicauda. Next base: position 6,351,391 of record NC_135987.1, read on the forward strand.
CCTAAATCATTATTAGCTTACCTTCTAGTTATGAATCATCATTTCAGAATCCCCCCACAAACAGAGAAACACCATTGTGTTTCCCACCTTAAACCGTGTTCATCATTTATAGAGTTCGGCAGGATCACACTTGGTTCCTCACAAAGACACCTGACATGCTTACATTTTCCTGACATTTAAGCTCTGGGTTCTTTGGCATTATTCTTGTGGCTCAATTACTGGAGGGGAGATCTCAGACTAATCAGCCAACTCCATTAGATGACACTCAGCAGGGTTTGTTTAGTGTCGGGGTGCCGTGAATGACACTGAGCAGGCCACCAATCCTTTAACTAAAATCATAGAATCAATAGCCCCCGTCTTATGCACTTCTTCCCTATACGCTGATCATTAAAACCATGCATTGTTTCACTTAGCTTTCAGCCAGCGATTAGGATTTTTAAAATTGCAGAAATTTAGAATAGCCACACAAACTATACAAAGGTGCTCATTTAGTTTCTGAATGATTAAGTATTGTGCAAGGACAAGTGACTGATTCTCTGAACCCAGCACGTAGGAGGAAGTAGTGGCATTGAGACTGTCTTGTTTAACTCCAAGGGAGCATCTAGCTTACCACGGAATTTGACAACAGTGTTGAAATATTTGGGCAGGAATGAAGCACAGTATCAAAGACCCTGACCGCCATGGGGCAGTCACAGGCTCCATTCCTGCTTTGTAGGAAACTGGGGATGTGTCTGCCAAATCACAGATCTTGTTTTGTGCGAAGACCAGAGAAAATAAAAATCCAACGGTAAACATCACACTATTAATCTTCCCCATAAAGGCAGATTCACTGCATCACCACAATGAGAAGACAGGTTAGCGATGTCCTGTCAAATAAATTATTTTAAGCAGCATATATTTCGTTACTCCTTTTCACACCTTGTAAGGATCAATTTGAATTACAGCACGAACAGCCCACTCGATCCATAAAGTGGTGATTTCCCCGACTGAAGTCCCACGATATGTCTTCACAGAAATTGTTAATCAAAGGGCCAAGATTCTCAGTCTGGATTATTCAGGAACTGTACTAACCACTTATCCAATGCTTTTACTTTATACTTCCAACTTTTATCTCATTGCAATATTGGCAATGATCAGTTCTGTCAAAGATGTGGGGTGAAAAGAGCCGGCTGTAAATGCGACTAGCTATCATGCAACTCACTGTTCTTCCTCACAAACAGCAAAGGATATGAAGGCTTCAGAAAACTCATTGTGAACCGTGAAGATCTTTTCCAACATACTAGATAATGTCTCAGGATAGAATGAACAGGCAGTGAGGCAAAATCCCCTCTTGAAGAGTTTAGGTAGAAAGTGAGGTGGATAACCTTAAGTGATGAGGTGGAATGGTGATTCTGGACAGGGAGTGAAGTGGGTTACATCAGAACCAGACAAAATATATATATATATTTGGGGGTGTCTGAAAGGCCTGGTCAATCTCTCTTCATTTGCTCACTGACCTTCTATTTCCATTTTCTTTTCCAGTTTTCGATTCAGATTCACAGCACTTATGGAATTTTCCTTTCAGTTCAGTACATTAGCTCAAATGGAAAGTAAAACAGAGTAAGGTTTTAATCAGTTTACACTCAGATCGCTTCTCAATTTGAAGCAGGCAGAGTGGTGTAAAATGAAAGTGAAGGCAGGAATTAGTATTTCAGGCTGCTAAACGTTCATCAGAAGAGGAAAAGGGTCACAATGATATATTTCAAGCAGACACAGAGGCATGGGAAGGGTGAAAAGGAAAGAGTGCAAAGTCTTTTGATATTGCTCAAAGCAAGCGAGGTTAAACCAGAGGGATATTAAAACTATAGGAGTCACCCCAAAGGCATTGTATGATTTAGATTATTATTGGTTTAATACATTGCAGAATGTCGATGTTTGAAATGGAAGACATTTTATACAAGCTACATCTGGGGTGGAGTAGACAATGTAGGGGAGGTGGAGGAAGTGCAGGACCAAGAGGGAGGAAGCACAAGAAAATACAACAGATGGGCAAGGAGAAATAACTATAAACTAACACAGTGGCTAAGAAATAGATAGCCAGACGCGCAGGACTGGAGTGCTGCAAAAGTTACATTATATAAGTGCATCCAGAATTACCCTAAATGATCTCATCCATGATACCATCTCTCAAACTAATAGCAATAGAGCTTGAAAGACACAACGGATAATATTCAAGATTGTGACATTAATTCACCATAGCTTGGTCTGATACTTTAGCACTTTTTAGGGGATGCGGTGCTGTACATAAAATGTTTGACCTTGTCCCGTGATAAAAGTTAAAAGCATTTTTCGTTGTTTCCCCAAGTGACAACAATATTTCATTTGATGTTGTGCTTGCTATTCTCACTTGTTATTATTTGAAACCAAGCATTTTCAGGCCTGACCATGTCACTGAATTCTTCACAAATCACAGGCTTTCACAATCCCAGGCCAGCCTTTTTAAAAGTCCAAATATCGAGGGTCAAAGTGATAAGCCTCCTTATGCAAGTCCGGTGCATGGAAACCTTCAGCACTCAGTCCAATGTTACCACTCCAACGGCAAGAGCACAAAGACTTTCATTGTTTAAAAAAATAAACATAAATCCTTTTTAAATGGGTTGAAAGTGGTCAACGCACACATTCAGTGTTAAACATTTCTGGGGAGATGTGCCAATTAACTGATAACAGACTTCCATTTTCAGAACCTTCTGTCCAACAGGCACATGGATGGTGGATTCAAACATTCACCTCAATGATCGATGGCAGCCGATTTTGAATAAGAAAAGTTCCTGTGTTTCTTTAAGTGCAGGCACGCAAAGCTCATGGTTCTGTATGCTCAGTCTCTCTCTGGCGCCATTTACTTTCGGAAAGCATCGGTGAACAGCCCGCAGAAAGACGATTAACTGTGAGGTTGATCATATCGGCCTTTAATCATCATTCTTAATAATGGCCCGACCTAGTCAGGAAGGAAATAAATAATGAGCTTCTGTATATTGCCCAGGCAATTAGGAACCGATGGATTATCCAAAACTGATAATGCAACATGAAAGTGCAAGCACACCCATGCAATCTCTATATTTTCTGCATTCCATGGTGATTGCCATGGACATCTGCTTTTCAATCTTATTAGAGGTCACTGCTGGGAAGGAATTGTTTTGCTCGGCATTTTATTTCTCTGCTACTGCTGTTCACTTGTCACTTTGACTCACTTTCACCAGAGCTATGAGATTCTGGGTTCAAGCCCCACTTCAGGTCCCGACAACATAAAATAAGTCGAGCCTTGTAGACTACTAAGGTTACACTGTCACAGGTGGTATCGTTTGACTGAGATATTAAACCAAGGCACAGTTTATCTGTTCAGATAAATGTTTGTAATATTCTCCAGAGACTGTCACTCCGTGTATTTATTTGAGGTAAACACAAGGATTTACTTTGTTGGTCTGATGCGAGGTATAGTTACTACAGCTGTTTCTGTGCTGAGAAACCTCAGTAAATGGTGCATGATGTGACAAGAGTTGAAAATCAAGGATATGAGTGGGCAAACTAGAAAGGAACAATTACACAGAAACATGACAGGGCAAGATTAGCAAGTTTGCTGATGATACAAAAGTTCGTGGTTCTACAGAAAGTGAAGATAGTTGTGAACGATTGCATCAGAATCTGGATCGATTGGCCAGGTGGGCGGAGGAATGGTTGATGGAATTTAATGCAGAGAAGTGTGAGGTGTTGCATTTTGGGACGTCGAACAAGGGCAGGACCTAAACAGTAAGCGGTAGGCCTCTGGGTAGTGTTGCAGAGCAGAGGGATCTAGGAGTACAGGTAGTGTAGGAAAATAACTGCAGATGCTGGTACAAATCGAAGATATCACAAAATGCTGGAGTAACTCAGCAGGTGAAGGCAGCATCTAGGAGAGAGGGAATGGGTGATGTTTCGGGTCGAGACCCTTCTTCAGACTGATGTCAGGGGGGCGGGACAAAGAAAGGATATAGGTGGAGGCAGGAAGACAGTGGGAGAACTGGGAAGGGGGAGGCGGGGAAAAGAGAGAGACAGAGGAACTATCTAAAGTTGGAGAAGTCAATGTTCATACCGTTGGGCTGCAGGTTTTCCCTGCAACCGCAAGAGATGCAACACCTGTTTCTTTACCTCCCCCCTCAATTCCATCCAAGGACCCAAACAGTCTTTCCAGGTGAGATGGAGGTTCACCTGCACCTCCTCCAACCTCATCTATTGTATCCGCTGCTCTAGATGTCAATTTCTCTACATCGGCTAGACCAAACGCAGGCTTGGCGATCGTTTCGCTCAACACCTTCGCTCAGTCCGCCTTAACCAACCGGATCTCCCGGTGGCTGAGCACTTCAACTCCCCCTCCCACTCCCAGTCTGACCTTTCTGTCATGGGCCTCCTCCAATGCCAATAGTGAGGCCCACCGGAAATTGGTGGAACAGCACCTCATATTTCGCTTGGGCAGCTTGCAGCCCAGCGGTATGAACATTGACTTCTCCAACTTTAGATAGTTCCTCTGTCTCTCTTTTTTCCCCCCTCCCCCCCCCCTTCCCAGTTCTCCCACTGTTTTCCTGTCTCCACCTATATCCTTTCTTTGTCCCGCCTCCCTGACATCAGTCTGAAGAAGTATCTCGATCCGAAACGTCACCCATTCCCTCTCTCCTAGATGCTGCCTGACCTGCTGAGTTACTCCAGCATTTTGTGATACCTAGGAGTACAGGTGCATGGTTCCTTGAAGGTCGAGTCGCAGGCAGATAAGGTGGTCAAAAAGGCTTTTAGCACTTTGGCCATCATCAGTCAGAGTATTGAGTATAGAAGTTGGGAGGTCATGTTGCAGTTGTATAAGACGTTGGTGAGACCACATTTAGAATATTGTCTAAACATGGGCACCATGTTATAGGAAAGATATTGTCAAGCTTAAAAGGGTTCAGAAAAGATTTATGAGAATGTTGCCAGGACTAGAGGGTGTGAGCTAGAGGGAGAGGTTGAGTAGGCTGGGTCTCTATTCCTTGAAGCTCAGGAAGACGAGGGGTGATCTTATAGAGATATACAAAATCACGAGAGGAATAGATTGGGTAGATGCACAGAATCTCTTGCCCAGAGTAGGGGAATCTAGGACCAGAGGACATAGGTTCAAGGTGAAGGGAAAAAGATTTAATAGGAATCTGAGGGGTAACTTTTTCACACAAAGGGTGGTGGGTGTATGGAACAAGCTGCCACAGGAGGTAGTTGAGACTGGAACTATCCCATCGTTTAAGAAACAGTTAGACAGGTATATGGATAGGACAGGTTTGGAGGAATAAGGACCAAGTGCATACAAGTGGGACTAGTGTAGCTGGTGTAGTTGGCCAGTGTGGGCGAGTTGGGCCGAAGGGCCTGTTTCCACACTGTATCACTCTATGACCATGACTAAGGGGGAGTTATTCAACAGTGAAACTATGAGAGTTCAAGTCTGACGTGCTTTCACAAGGGTGAAAGGTGCAGAGAGCACATCCAAGGAACCCTGGATGTCAAGTTTGATCAAAGGTCAGGGGTGTAGGAAAATAACTGCAGATGCTGGTACAAATCGAAGGTATCACAAAATGATGGAGTAACTCAGCAGGTCAGGCAGCATCTCTCCAGAGATGCTGCCTGACCTGCTGAGTTACTCCTGCATTTTGTGATACCTTCGATCAAGGGTCAGGGGATTAGTATAGAGGGATACTTGATGGGCAGTACAAACATGGTGACAGGAGGGCCTGTTTCTGTGCGGTGTAACTCTGTGAAATGGGTTTGCCGGGTTTTGAAATGCACTTATATTAACTGTTTAACACGTTGCAACTTGTATTGAGTTTTTAAAGTTACACATAGACAAATTAAGATTTACAATGTTTTACCTCCTGTGGTTCTCCTAGAGCTTCCCCCAGCATTTTTTCTATATTTCTCATAATGGCAACCTTCTGATGGGATTTCAGTGGGTATTCAATTCTCTTTGGAGTTGGTGCACCCTTAAGATAAACAGATACATTAAGCAATACTTTCATGTTTGAAAATCTATCTAATGTATCTGCTAAACATCTCAAGCCCCTTAAAATTCAAGCATTACATATTGTCAGTCCTCACATCAATACACAGGCAGAACACATTTGAAAAATATAACACTTATCATTTCCTGTCTGAGAAAAAAATATTTCTCAGTACTTTATTAAGCGATGAAAAACATTTTTGTGCAGATATAATCTTAAAATGGATCACACCTACTTCTGAAAATTGGTGATTTTAACTGTAGGGCAAAGGAGGTTTAATTTAGAATCTTCAATCATGTACTAACTTTATAATGACAAATTGATAATGTTCCATGGTATTTTTTGATTAATAGCTAAATGTAGTAAAGATAGACAAAAAAACGCTGGAGTAACTAAGCGGGTCAGGTAGCATCTCTGGAGAAAAAGGATAGGTGGCGTTTCGAGTCAGGAGTCTTCTTCAACGACCTGAAACGTCACCTATCCATGTTCTCCAGAGAGGCTGCCTGACCTGCTGAGTTACTCCAACATTTTGTGTCTATCTTTGGTATAAACCAGCATCTGCAGTTCCTTTTTATTGCTAAATATAAAATAAAGCTGGTTGGTCTCCTACTACTCTTCTTACCTTGTACCAGAAGTTGACAGTAATAGTGATTCCTCCGTTCAGTAATGACTCAATATGATGCCACCTGAAATTAAATTCAAATGATAACCACTGAGGACTGATACAGTACACGCGATTAACAGCAGCAACACGTTGATGAAATTAAACATTTATCACCATTGGCATCTACTCCTCTTTATCCAGCATTACAGAAAAACATTGCTTTTGGAGAGTGTGTGATGGGAGAGTCATAGCCCAATGCTGACACATCTTGCATTGCTTGTTCCTCTTTACGAAACATTTTTCCACTGGATGGAGGAATAGATACTTAAATTAGAGTACACCCCTCCTCCCACTCCCTCCCCTCCCCTCCCCCTTGTACAAAACAAGTTTGCTGAAGATTTAGAAAAAGGACACCACAAATAACAAGAGGAGGAATCTGGATGCAAATGCATATGATTCCTCTCACTTCTAAATATCTCCTAGTGTACAGTAAAATGATCAAAACACTTGTAGATGAGAATATTTGGACACACCTCAAGAAGCTAAAGAAATTGAAGAATGATACCAGAGATTTAGTTTTGTTCAGCATATTTAAGTAAATAGGTTTGAATGCACAATTCATTCGCAATGTATTTTGGCTCAAATTATTCCAATCAGCAGCTGCAGCATTCTACATGGGAACCAGCATTTTGCATTGATAATTTGATGAACCAGCATTGATAATTTGATCTTAAATTGATAGATATGTAATTTGGAAAGATAAACAATAGACAATAGGTGCAGGAGGAGGCCATTCGGCCCTTCGAGCCAGCGCCGCCATTCAATGTGATCATGGCTGATCATTCTCAATCAGTACCCCGTTCCTGCCTTCTCCCCATACCCCCTGACTCCGCTATCCTTAAGAGCTCTATCTAGCTCTCTCTTGAATGCATTCAGAGAATTGGCCTCCACTGCCTTCTGAGGCAGAGAATTCCACAGATTCACAACTCTCTGACTGAAAAGATTTTCCCTCATCTCAGTTCTAAATGGCCTACCCCTTATTCTTAAACTGTGGCCCCTTGTTCTGGACTCCCCCAACATTGGGAACATGTTTCCTGCCTCTAACGTGTCCAACCCCTTAATAATCTTATACGTTTCGATAAGATCTCCTCTCATCCTTCTAAATTCCAGTGTATACAGTGTATAAACACATAACATTTCACATGGCATTTATTGCTGAAAATCTTGATTAAAAATAGGAACGAAAATGGAAATGCAGTTATGGGCCAAAAGTTCCTGTAATGGTTTGCAACTGATATTGGTTTTGACTCATGCTTTCACTTACCAATACATGGGAATGTACAAAACATCTCCAGGTCCAACAACTGTTTCATATCCTACTATATTCCTAAAATTAGGAAATCTTTCATAATCTGGATTTTCAAAATCCACCTGGACAAAAGAAAATCATTTTAACCATCAATGTTTAAAAAAATAAATAACAGTCACTTAAAATGCCTCTATCTATACAGATACTGGTACCTGTCATTCTGAGAGGAAAATAACATAACTGAGGTTTGATTACTTTGGATGGTCTCCTCCAAGCAAAATCATTTTCTTACACATTTGTGCTGTATCTATTCATTTAAGCCACGAAACAACTTGACGATTGTTTTACAAGAAAAACATTGCTTCCAAGTCTGTTTCTGTGCACGTCTTCTTTTTTTTTCCTCTTCTAATTTCACACTCATCTTTTTTGTTTATGCTTATATTTCCCCCTGCTCTCCGAGTAGGAAGTCTGTGTACATGCACACATAAATGCAGGAGTGATAATATTAGGAAGCAGGTAGATTGACAGCCCTGCCTCAATTTTTAATACCTTCTCCAATCTTAGAATTCTGATACGAGTTTGACAATGTAATAAATGCAATCTTTCATGCAGGAGAACATTGCGTGCATTTTATATTCTGACTGCTCCTGATATCCATTAAGATAAACTCACCAATTTAGCACTGCATCTGCTGATTAAATTTACTAATCTCTGATGTAAAGCCCATGAAGAAGTGTGATGGGTCCAAGCTGAGCTTTCTATTTCAATGCTGCAGCAGGAAAACAGGATGTAGGTCCAGGAGAGAGAAAAAATGGTAGATCTCCCTGGCCATTCAGAAGCAGTGATAAGCCAAACTGGAGATGATTAGTGTTGACAACCGCCTGAGAGTAAGGCACTTTCCTTATCAAAAGCATCCAGTGGGAAGCCCAGGACAACCAAAAACAACACCCATTTGAGAGAAAAGTATCAAATACTTCAGGACACCACAGGCCACTAAGGACAAAATGTTAAGATGGGTACTTTTTTCTTAACTGGAAAAGTCACTTTGGAAAATTTACTACCTCCTGGTAGATAATGCAAATGCAGTGTGATTAAAAAGGACTGCATACCTGGCTCTGTCTGTCACAAGGGTGATGGACTGGGTATGGATAGAGGCAATCAAACTGATCAGGTGGGAAGAGAATACAACGTTTATAACCCTTAATTTGTGCAAAAAAATTCTGTTGCTCATCATAGTGTGCTGGTGTAACATTTCCTGGAACAAGAAGAGAAAAAAACAAAGCAATGCAACGGCAATTCAAACAAGTATGAAAAATTGCAACAAAATCACCAGAAAAATTAACGCTCATTCCTTTCAATTGCAAGTTATTTATTTTAATTGATTTCATTAAGGGTTTGAATTACTGAAAGAAAACAAGTAATCACCAGAAATAGCAATTCCTATCGCAATTCAAAGAACGTCTTTTGGACTGTCTTAGCTTCCTCGGGTGACGTTAATCACTAATGATTTCCCTTCCCTTTTCAAAGATCGTGAGATTGAACACAAGTCTAGTCTAACAATGAAGGAAATTGAAATTTCTCAATCCACACAGATGTTTCAGTTACTGTTCAAATAATCCAATCGCTCCATTATAACAAATAGTTGAGCCACCATTCTTCCTGCTACATTAATATGAAAATATATTCACCCTGCATTCTCTTCTTCGACACAGTAGCCAGATTGACGTCAAATTTACAGCACAGAAACAGATCCATGATTCTTTTGATGCTATTTAGGAGCCTCTACCATTCCATGTAAATTGGGCGCAACTCTCAGCACTTGGTTTCGCAAGTCTGCTCTGCCATTTAATATCATGTAATCACATCGGGCGATCCTCAGTAACATTTTAGCTCTTTGCTTATCAAGAATCTCTCTATCTCTCCTTAAAAATGTTCAAAGGCTCTTCTTTTACTGCCCTTTGAGGAACAGAATTCCAATGACTCGCTGATTTCTCCGAGAAAATGTTTGCCTCGCCTCTGCCGTAAATAGTTAACCCCTTACTTTGTATTCAACGACCTCTAGTTCTAGGTTCTTCTAAAGAGCAGATGTCCTCTCCACATCCACCCTGTGATGACCCATTGGAACGGTATATGTTTCAATTAAGTCCATTTTCATTCTGCTAAACTCCAGTGGAAAACAAGGCGAGCATATCCAACTGCTTCTTGTAAGACAAGCATTATTCTAGTAATGCTTCTCTGAGCTGCTTCCAGTGTATATCCTTCCTTAAACAAAAGAGGTGGCCAATAATACCAAGCAGTCTCACCAACGCCCCTGGCAACTGATGAATGACCTCCCTAATTTGTATTCCCACTGAAGTAGTCTACCCCATCTTTGCTTTTCTCCACCATATATTAACTTGGCTTCTCTGAAACGCATCAACACCATTTGGAACTTTCACCTCCACGACTCTGCTTGCATAAATGCATGTGAAGGATTAAACAAAAATAGGAAGGACTGTAGGAAGGACCTATTTTCCTGAGTAACAGGGTCAGAAACACAAGAGCGTAGAGTTTAAGTAATTAGTTAAAGGAGCAGAGAAGATTAGGCTGTTTTGTTATCCAGAGGGTAGTAGGGTCAGTGAAAGAAGCTGCCGACAAAGCAGAAACACTCTTCACATTTAATTGGCCCTTGCAGCCACGATCTTGAGGATTGTTGACCTGTTGGCTGGGATCAGGATGGGCAGCTCTTCATCCATTGGCTGACACAATTGGCTGGCTTCCTGCACTGTTGATTTTCGAGGATTCAAATTTCCTGACATCATATGCACATTTGTCTTTTAGCCATATGAGCTTGTGGTCTACTCATCCCAAATCTCAAGCTTCATTTGAGTCCGTTTCCCTCGACTTCCTTTTCATTCTATTTATTTACAAGCATGTCTAAAAGGCAAGTGCTGCTAGCTCGTCTGCAGGGTGGAAAGCCGACATTTCTCTAGTGTTTCTTTTGATATTCTGCTGACAAGCTTATCGGACCTCTCTGAACACTGCTTAAATGTCTTCGTGTCTCTCTAAGTGTGACAGCACAAAGGTGTGGTTGGACCAGATCTGTGACAGGTTCCATACAAGTGTCTCTGCTTGTGGTCTCCTCCTATGGCCACTTTACAAGCAGAGCTCACCATTTTGCTGCCGATTACTACTCAAATTGCAGTAACTCCAAAAACTTGATTCGTCTGCTACTTTTATTCGTGGAATCGGTCACTTTTCAAAAAGGAGATTCCATCTTTTAACATTCCTCCACCTATTCTACCAATCTCTCCAACCATTCTTGGTTTGCAATGGCGTTCAACATCCTCACTCACTCATTGAACAGATTTTCTTTAGTTACACAATCAAAACCTCTCTGAGTTTCAAAGACCTTACATTTTCACCAAGATTAGTTAGGAATTTCAAACAACCCGATGAATCACATAAATAATGGTTGTTTGTAACTGGATGTGATTACTTTACAGAATTTTTCTTAGAAAATTCAAATGTTATTGTAGGCTTTAAGAATCTGTTATGAAAACAGTAAGAACTCTCCCCCACCTATGCCAACAAAAGCCCAAGTACATTTGACCTCTTACCTTCCATTCCTACAAGAAGTAAATTGGATGTGAGCTGCCCCCAGTTCCATTTTGTCTGTTGCTTGTTAATCCAGTTCCAGTTAAAACCCAGGAAATCCAAGACAATCTTCTTCCCTACTGTGTCATTCAATGTTTGTTGTAAATAATACCTGCAAAGAAAAAAGGATGATACATTTTAAACTGGGACCTAATGGACGATCAAAGAAAAATAACACAAGGAGGCAATTACATTAAATGGTGTATATCTGGTCATGACCAATCTCTCTATCAGGAGATAGTCATCTACCATTTTCCCATGAAGACATTTATTCCATTAACTCTTTCTCCCCCCACAGATGCACCCTGACTAGTTAAATGGTTCTCGACTTCCAGCGCCTCTCGTCTTTATGTTTATAGAGAACTTATTTACATGTAACATTTTTTACATATTTAACTGACTCAGCGCTTTACAAGAGATTAAACAAACAAGATTACTTCCTCAATATATTTATGAAATCAATAAATTTGTTAACAATCACATATTTATGGAGTGAAGCATTGACATTCCCTCCCTAAGTCTTCCCCAACAACTTTATCCATTAAAATGGTCTTTAAACCCACCACTGATGGAAAAAAAATCTGTAAATCAAACATATTTATGTTCTCCAGTTTTTGATCCCACATGGAAACATTTCTGCACCCATCTTAGTTAGGCTCCTCACAAATTTAAAGATTTGGCTGTCTTCAATCTTTACTCGTTTATACACTCTTTGAAACCTACTTTTATAGAAAGATATTAAACGTTACTTGATTCTACTCGTATGAAGTGCATCGGGGATTTTTACGCAAGAACACCAGGTCTCTCAAGCCTGCCCTGCTATTCAATATAATGACAGCTATATTAAAAGCATTCAATACAAGCTGCTAACGTGTGATCTGATCAAGCTCTTGCAGAAGAAAAGACATGGAAAAGCAGAACAGAAAATAATTCACCAAGAAAGAAAAAGGAAATTCAATTTTTACCAAAGTTAATCTGGAACAGACCCTACGAAAGAAATATAAATATATAGAACTGTGAAGAGCTGTAAAGTTTATGGAAGGCCTGGAAAAGGCAGCCAAATTGACAACTGTGGACGGGATAACTGTTGGCTTCAATGCCGAGCACGAACGTATTACATTTCCCTGCGTTGTTATGCACAATTTACCAGGGGATTAGTTGTGAAATTTAATCACCATTTCAAATATCCAAGTACTTATCCTGGGATCTTGACGTCAGCAACACCAAAGACATCCTGTTCTGTTAAGTTTGCTTAATGTCTCCAATTTCTTTGAACATTTTTCCTGTCAGTATTTATTACTTAACTTTATTTCTGGTCATTATCTCATGGCTTCTGTGGTGCCATGCTGTGGGCAGATTTACAGATATTTCCATCAGTGGGTTTAAAGACCACTTTAATGGATAAATTTGTTATGAAGACTTAGGGAGGGAATGTCAGTGCTTCGCTCCAGCTGCCGATGAAATATTGACACTTGGAACATCAGAACAGGATAGGAATGAGATAGACACAACATGTCTATGGGACAGGCAGCATCTCTGGAGATGTTCCGGGTCAAGATCCTTCTTGTGACACTCAGACGCCACCCATTCCTTCTCTCCAGAGATGCTAAGTTACTCCAGCATTCTGTGTCTATCTTCTGTTTAAACCAGCATTGCAGTTCCTTCCTACAGGATAGGAATGAGTGTGGCCATCTCATATTAAAGGACTAGGAGAACTACCAAGGCTGTGGAAAGTTTGAAAACAAAGATGAGGATAGGGAAGAGTTAATAAAGTGAGAAAAAGAGCGAGACCTGGATCTCATCTTCTACGTTTAGCTCGGAGAAGGCACAGGGAAGACGGGAGGGGGAAATGTGAGCTTTGAGCCAAGGTTGGAGAAGCATATACGTTTTGTGGGTTAAGGAACGGGATGGGGAAAGATGAGCAGAAGGTAACAAAGTGACAAAGGCAGCCCAGAAGGTGGGCTCATCCTTAATGTGAAATGTATCCGTAAGCTTCTCACACGAGTGAGAGAACGGGATGTAGATTGATAATGTTGATTATGCAGCACAAGATTAAATATGAAGCAGTCATGTTTTAAAGTTGCAGAGAGGAGGATGAATATGAGAATATCTACGATAGGGTGGAGATCAAGAGAAAATAAATAGTGCAGATTGATGTTGATGAAGAAAAGGCGAAATCAGCTTGAGAAAGGCATATTTGGATGCGGTATAAATTGAAAGGAGAAACAAAGAAAACATGCATGACCTGAGATAAATAGAACACAAGAGTTTCTGAAGTCTGAAATAGAGATGATCACAGGGAAGGACTTGAAGCTTCAGCAGTTTTGTGTTTTTTAATATAGTTCTGTTATTTAGGTCCCTCCCCAAATTACAGATGCCTGACTTACATACAGCCCGTTTGTAGATCGGCAGGTGGACTTGTCTGCAGCTATGGGCGGCTGCATCTTTGGCTGTTTGGGAACTCTGTTGACAACAATATCTGAAAGCCCTTGTTTAGTTACACATTTAACTTGCCCTTGGTTGGCCTGTTTTATTGAAATATATTGCCGGGCAGCTGCCTTTCCAAAAGGCAAACCTAAAAAAAATTTAGTTTAGAGATACAGCCGGAAACAGGCTCTTCGGCCCACTGAGTCCAAGGCGACCAGCGATCCCCGCATACTAACTCTATCCTACACACATTAGGGATTATTTACAATTATACCGAGCCTATTGACCCACAAACCTGTTCATCTTTGGAGCGTGGGAGGGAACCGGAGCTCCCGGAGAAAACCCATGGAAGTCACGGGGAGAACGTACAGACAAGCATATCAAAGGCAGATATCCATGCAGACAAGCTCCCCTTTGTCAAGATTGCACCCAGCTCTACTGCTGCACCGCCCTGATTGGGTTACAAACAGCTCTCAGTAATAGTATTCTGTCGTAACCTGCGGAGCTACAAATCTGCTTTTATCCCCACTGCTGTCCTTTCATGCCTGCGTGACACGGTGCCATTTTCTGCAGCACACTTCTTTAAGGAGTTGTCACCTCTGTCAGTCTCTGATGCAGAGTTCCAGTTTTACAATGGAACACGGCTTGAAGATTTCTGCCCTTTCCCATGGCCACCACTTGTCATTCTGAACTCTCTCCGTTTCATCAAATTCCCTTGATCCCCATGTTCCTTGTTCCTCACACTTGGTAAAACTTGCATGTATTAAGAAACCACATTCATTGAGATGACATGAACCCAAGTTCTCAGTCAGCAAACAATTATTTCAGGAAATCAGTTATAGCTGTGTGTATAATGAACTGTAAATAGCCACCACTAACTAACACTTTAAATAACATGCAAAGTTAAGAAATGCAAGTAACAAAACTTAATTAGAATTTAGAATTGAATCACAAACCTCCTGCATTCCTTTATTCATCAAAGTCCATTCTTCACAGTTGATAGAAGTTGCACCGTAAACAGTTTTGGTAGGGCTGGTTGTATTTAATGTGATTGAGGAACTCCTTGCCATGAGTGCTAAGCAGTTGTCTGCCACATACATTCAGGTCTGCATGTCTTAGATTATAGGTATCAATCATCAGATTTACTCCCTCTGATACAGTTTTCCTCAGTTTTAACTACACCTTTCAGTTTGGTTTCATCTGTCAATTTTGACATTTGGCTAAAACAAGGAACTGCAGTGCTGGTTTACAAAAAGCAACGCAAAGAGACGAGGTAACTCAGCTGGTCAGGCAGTATCTCTGGAGAACATGGATAGGTGATGTTTCGGGTCAGGACCCTTCTTCAGACTGAAATATCACCTATCCATGCTCACCCGAGATACTGCCTGACCCGTTGGGTTACTCCAGCATTTTGTGCCTGTTATTGACACTTAACTACTTATTCTTAAGTCAAAATCATTAAATAAATTAGGATTCTTATTAATAAGGCACTGATCCTTGCAAAACACCACATTCCCACCTTATTCCATCATAATACTACCCTTTATTACGGTCTTGGGTTCTTGTACCTTCAAACCCATTCTTGGGACTAGTATTCAAGAGTGAATGGAGAGATTGCTCTAACACTAATGCATTGGGAGTCTTAATGTGGTATCATAGTCAAGGCTAGTCTCATTGATACACACACAATAACTAGAAAGCCATGTTAACTCTTCACCATTAATATGTTTCTAATGTGACTGACTAAATTAAATTTTAACTGCAAGGTTATTATTTCATTGTCAGTAAATGCATTGTAGGATTTTTTTGTAGGATTGTGAGATTTTATTTAAAGCAGTTAATTATTTCACTCTGCATCATTCTCATAAGGTCATAAGTGATAGGAGCAGAATTAGGCCATTTGGCCCATCAAGTCTACTCTGTCATTCAATCATGGCTGATCTATCTCCTCCTCGTAACCCCATTCTCCTGCCTTCTCCCTATAACCCCTGACGCACGTACTAATCGAGAATCTATCTATCTCCGTCTTAAAAATATCCATTGACATGGCCTCCACAGTCTTCTTTGGCAAAGAATTCCACAGATTCACCACCCTCCGATTAAATAAATTCCTCCTGATCTCCTTCCTAAAGGAATGTCCTTTAATCCGGAGGCTATTTCCTCTAGTCCTAGACTCTGCCGCGAGTCGAAACATCCTCTCTATATCCACTCTATCCAAGCCTTTCACTATTTGGTACGTTTCAATGAGGTCCCCGCTCATTCTTCCAGCGAGTACAGGCCCTGTGCTGTCAAACGCTCATCATATGTTAATCCACTCATTCCTGGGATTATTCTTGTAAACCTCCCCTGGTCCCTCTCCAGAGGCAGCACATCCTTCCTCAGATATGGTGCCCAAAATTGCTCACGTTACTCCAAATGTAGCCTGACCAGCGCCTTATAGAACCTCAGCATTACATCCCTGTTTTTGTATTCTAGCCCTCTTGAAATAAATGATAGCTTTGCGTTTGCCTTCTCTTTACTCCAGGTTAACCTTCCCAGCACCGAATATTCAGTATCATCTACATGCATCACCATTATCCCATCACAATGTTTCCACCAGGCTGGTCAGCAAGGTCACAGTGATGTTCTTATCACAGAAATTCAATCTAAATTAAATGAAGGCAATGGGATAACAATATTCCTTTCCGTGTACAAATTGAGTGCTGTATTTCTTAAACTGTAACATTGATGCAAAATATTCGAGGTACTGAGGTAAAAAAAATGTAATTTTAATCCGTTCTTTCTTTCTATCATTTTTGCCTAAAATTATTCTTTGCTCTGGAGGCACTGCATTAAAATGTGTTAACTGTAAAAAATAGTTTGTTGCTTGATTTTACCTTTCATCGAGTTGATCGATTTTACCAAGTGTTTCCACAAACTCACTGAATTTCATTTCTTCCCGCCTTGACTTTGGTTTGAAATTCTTGAAGTTAGCCATTTTCTTCTCATCATAGTACAAAAACTTGTGTGTTTTGGCAACATAAACAGAGAAGACCCCATCTCCAATATTCTCCTGCAAGTATTCCATGTCCCATTTCAGTGCAGGGTACACCAAATTGGTATCAGTCAGCACCACTGGCTCCTAAAATTAAATGAAGAAGCAGTATTAACATAGATCTCACCAATAAATGAATGGAATCGGGTAATATTAACCCTCTTCCAAATTCCGCAAAATTAGTGCTTAATCATTGCATGGCTAACTGTTCCCCGCTTTCTCTCTCTCTCATTCAAAGCTTATACTTTATACTTTTGCTTTCCAATCACCTGGACCCTTTCCACAATCCATGACATTTTAGAAGACCATAAATCAACGCAGCCACCACTTTGGGAATCCAAGGATACAGTTGATCAGGTCCAGAAAACTTGTCAGTCTTTAAACCTCTTTATTCATCCAACAATACTTCTCCATTGATACCGATCGTTTTACATTCCTCCTGTCTTGGACCCCACATGCCACCAATATCGAATGTGAAGATAGGTACATAGAATTTATTTTAAATAGTGACGACATTAATTTATTGACAAAATGCTGGAGTAACTCAGCAGGTCAGGAGAGAAGGAATGGGTGACGTTTCGGGTCGACCCTTCTTCAGACTGATGTCAGGGGGGCGGGACAAAGGAAGGATATAGGTGGAGACAGGAAGATAGAGGGAGATCTGGGAAGGAGGAGGGGAAGGGAGGGACAGAGGAACTATCTAAAGTTAGAATAGTCGATGTTCATACCACTGGGCTGCAAGCTGCCCAGGCGAAAAAGGCCTCTCTGAAGAAGGGTCTCGACCCAAAACGTCACCCATTCCTTCTCTCCCGAGATGCTGCCTGACCTGCTGAGTTACTCCAGCATTTTGTCAATAAATACCTTCGATTTGTACCAGCATCTGCGGTTATTTTCTTATACATTAATGTATTGGATTGGTAATCCAGAGGCATGGACTTACAACCCAGAGATTCATATCAAAACCCAGGCCAGCAGCTGCGTAATTTGAATTCAGTTAATAATCTGGCATTTAAAACACGTTACTCAATACTGCAGACCACAAAGTTACTGGATTATTCTACAAACTAATGTCATTTGCCAATGCCCTTACCCTCTGGCCTATAAGTCACTCTGGATCAACGGCAATGCAGATAATTATTAAATATCGCTCAGAATATCCACGCAAGTCCCTCAATGGTATCAATAGCAGCTTTGTCAAAAGGATAAAACCAGTCAAAGTATTGGGAATGAAATTCGGCATTAAGTTTAGAAACGGCAACGTTTCACCAACCGCGGTCACCTTGCTGATTTGTGAGAGTTGTTTTGCAGATGAGCCGAGCAAATCCGTAATTTAGCTCCATTCACTCAATCATATCTTACCGACGAGGTGTCAGATTTAGCAGTCACAATTACTGGGGTGACTTGTCCCATCAGCAGCAAAGACCCAGCGGAGGTGGTGGTGCAGTATTTTATAAGCAGGAGAAAGTAAGGGAATTTCTCCAAGTTGACACCAGACCCCATTAAGCCTCATGACACCAGCTCAGATACCAGTAAATCTCCTGATGGTCACTCACCACCCTGTCCTAATTGCTAAGTCAGCACTCCTCCATGTTGAATATAACTTGGTAGAAGCACCGAAAATAGCTGGGACACGGAAAGTCTTTCTGTGTGGGAGACTTCAATGTCCATCACCAAGTGTGCTTCTCCAGCACCACCACTAATTGAACCTGTCTTGAAGAATGTAATTGCCATGTTGGCAGGAAGTTAGCAAACCAATGCAAGCGATAAAGTTACCAGACCTTGTCCAATCCAATGGTTGCAGATGCATCTGTCCACTACAGCAAGGGGAAGAGTGACCACCATATGATCCTAGTAAATCCAGAAGTCCCATGTTCACACCAAGGATGTAATTGTGTTATGTGGCACAAACATCATGCTAAATAGAATAGACCTTGCAACTCAAACCCAAGTCTCCATGAGTCACTGTGGACCATAAACAACCGCAGAAACATTTTGTGGTGGACAGCTGGTCAGCTAATGGAACGAAAGCAAGAACATCCACATCGCTTAAATATTGAAGGCAGACCTGAAATATTTGGAACCATCTTCAACCAGAAGTGCAGAGACAATGATTATCCAGTCTGCTACCTCATGAGGTCCCCATCTTCACAGAAGCTAGTCTTCAGCCGACTTGGCATACTCCAAGTAATAGTAAGGAACTCAATACAGTAAAAGTTATGTCACCAGGTAACATTCCATTTTGCAATCTGGAACTAATTGTACTTTTAGCCAACTTGGTTTGCGTAGTTTCAAACAGGCATCAACCAGGCAATGTAAAAAGTTGTTTATTTATTTCCCATTCACAGAAGCCAATCATTTTCTACACTCAAAGTAATTGTAGGTATTGTTGGTAGTGCTAGCAAGTAAATTCACTGACAATCTGTGCACTGATTCTCAGTTTAGGTGTCGCCAGGAAACCTCATCCAATCTATTGCCCGAGTAAGGACAAAGCACTGATTCACACAAACAGTAATGGTGGTTGTTGGAGTCCATCAATTTTTCAGGATAGTTTCCTACGCTCAAACATCTTCAGCAGCTTCATCTGTAACCTTACAGCAAAGTGGGCATTCTTGCTGATGACAAAGTTCAATTTCATTTGCAATTCACTGGAAAATGAAGCAGTTCATACATGCATGCAACAAGAACTAGACAATATTTTATCATGGACTTACAAGTGGCAAATAATATTTGTGCTGAAAAGTGCCAGGCAATGACCATCTTCAACTTGACATTCAGTGGCATTTCTATTGCCATGTCTTTCACCATCAGCAGACTGAAATTACCTTTGACATCACTGTGTCATTATTAAGGGTCTAAATCCTGGATTCCATCCCCATCAGCATCCTTGAAGTACCTTTGAAAGGACTGCCCAAATTCAAGAAGGCATTTCAGCAGGATCTTGGGTGAGCCACAGGTAACAATGGAAATCTTACCTGCAGTTACATCACAGGCACGTAGACTCAGGCAACACACCAAAACAAATTGTACATAAATTACATGAAACTCTTACAAAACAGTAGAAACAGATTCTGCAAAAAACAATTTGAAAATAAGTCATGGTAGTGCAAGAGGTGTCCGTGGTGTTCCATTGGATTAATTTGTGCAGGTTGGTTCAAGAACACTGATCTTTGTGGAGAAGTAGCTGTTCCTGAAGCTGGTTGTGATGGTCTTCTAGCTTCTGTACCTTCTGCCTGATGGTAGCAGCGAGATGAGGGCATGGTCCAATATGGTGTGGATCTTTGATGATAGATGCCGTCTTCCTAAGATAGTGCCTCATGTAGATACTTTCAATGGTGGGAGGTCCTGTGCCCATGATGGACTGGGCTGAGTCCACCATTCTCTGCAGCTTCTTTCATACTTGTGTGTTGGAATTGCCGTACCAGGCCATGATGCAAGCAGTCAGGAAACTTTCTACAGTGCGTCTGCAGAGGTTGGTTAGAGCAGTTGCTGACATGCCAAATCTCTTTAAACTTCTAAAAAAAATGTAGAGGCGCTGGCATGCCTTCCTCATGATTGCATCTACGTGCTGAGCCCAGAACAGGTCATCCGAGATATTAACACCCAGGAATTTGAAGCTGCTAATCCTCTCCACCACCGAAACCTACCAATGAAAACCATGTGTTCTTTCCCTCTCCTGAATGCTGACTCATCACCTCACCGCCCGTGGTTTGGCCAACAACAGTGTTGTCGGCAAATTTACAGATGGCATTAGAACTGTGCTTCGCCACACAGTAATGGGCATAAAAGTAGAAGAGCAGGAGGCTAGGCATGTGTAGGAAAGAACTGCAGATGCTGGTTTAGACCTAAGATAGACTCAAAATGTTGGAGTAACTCAGCGGGACAGGCGGCATCTCTAGAGAGAAGGAATGGGTGACGTTTGGGTCGAGACCCTTCTTCAGACCTAACTAGGCATTTTGCCTTAAAGTGCCCCTGAGTTAATAGTCAGCGAGTCTAGTACAACAATTAAGATGTCCAGCATTCTAAATTCCCCAATTAGTTTTAATTGCAATTAGCACAATTGAAACACAAAATATAAAAAAATACAGTAGCAAAAAGATAACAATTGTGCAAGTCAGATTTCAGACCAAATCCATGGAAAACTGACTGTCGTGCAGTGATTATGATTATGGAATACTCATCAAACACTGCGATCGAAGAAAATGCAATTGCAGGCATTCATTCAATTGCGCGCAGTGAGTGGCGTTAGGTTTCACTGGCGGTCGGCACTGAGCGCTGCGAGGGCCGCTAGGTGGAGCACGGTACATGGGACCAGGCAGAGCCTACGTGACTCGGGTAACGTACACAGGGACACGGGGGAGGAGGAAAGATGTGGCTAAAAAAAAACACCGCGAACCAGGAGAGGGGGGGGGCAGGGAGAGCAGAAAGAGACAGCCCAGTGCACCGCTACTTGAACGCCACTCCTCACCCCCAACAATTCATCAACATACCCTTGGTGCAGAGATTTCCTCAGTGCAGCGTTGTCAATGAGATAAGAGATTGTGTGCACGGTACTTACATTGCAGCGAACTGGTGTCATCTTTTGCACCAAACCATAATTATATCCGAGAGGCAACCCGTGGTGGAATGAAACTCACCCAGTTTTATTTCAATTTGCACCAAGGTCAGACTCACGAGTTTAACATCCGTGAAAATGTAAATGCAAAATGTATCAGTAACATTCCCATCTCGGTTCAGTTCCTTACGGGGGGGCGGGGGGGGGGGGTGTTAAGCACATCAGTGGAAAAACACAAAACTGCTGGACACCTGGATGCTGTCATTTCCCTCCACAGATGCCATCTGGTCCGCCGCGTTCCTCCAGAAGTTTGTTAATCTTACTGGAGATTTGCAGCATCTGCAGTCTCTCATGTCCCCACTTGCAATTCAGTGCACCCCGTTCATTATTATTGAGGAGTAACTTGCCGCTATTACAACAGGAACCCCCCCCCCCTCTCCCGTTTCGCTGCTGCAGCATAGGATAGTGAACTCGGCTTCCACAATAAATGAACTGCTTGGCTTTTCTCTGCCATTTATTTGTTCGGTTGATCATTAGGAAGAGCAAACCTACCATTTTCACTCATCATCAAAATCATACCAATGTTCTTGGGTCTATTTCTATCACTTGGTCAAGCTATCTTGGGCTTATCCAAGAAGTTTGAATTCATAGGACTCGTGAAAAGACTGAGCTGAGAATCTGACCTAGTGCGACAAACTTCAAAAAATAATCATCATTCCCTTTGCGCCATTACTGCTGTGCCTTGGTCAATGCAAGTTCTCTGCTCTCTTCCTAAAAATTCTCCAAATCTTCTCTTCTTTCCTCCTTATAGAGCTAAGCCCTCTAGAACTGTCCCACTTCCATTTCAATCCCAGCCTAAGTCACCAGAAAGCACTGACATACCCAAAACAAACTGCACCCATGTTAATAATTAACACATCTCAGGTACTAAATGTACTTCTTAGGCGGTCCCCCAAGATGAGGGCTGATCTGCATCCACTCCAATACTGCATATTGAACGACAAGGCTGATGAGGTCAATGTGGGATCTGCACAGTCACAGTCGGAGCTTACTGAGGTGGGTGTGCGGGTAACAATGCTTCACTCCTTCCACCACTTTCACTGGGATTCCAAGTGCTCCTAAAGATACAATAGACAATAGGTGCAGGAGTAGGCCATTCGGCCCTTCGAGCCAGTACCACCATTCAATGTGATCATGGCTGATCATTCTCAATCAGTACCCCATTCCAGCCTTCTCCCCATACCCCCTGACTCCGCTATCCTTAAGAGCTCTATCCAGCTCTCTCTTGAATGCATTCAGAGAATTGGCCTCCACTGCCTTCTGTGACAGAGAATTCCACAGGTTCACAACTCTCTGACTGAAAAAGTTTTTCCTCATCTCAGTTCTAAATGGCCTACCCCTTATTCTTAAACTGTGGCCTCTGGTTCTGGACTCCCCCAACATTGGGAACATGTTTCCTGCCTCTAACATGTCCAACCCCTTAATAATCTTATACTTAAGTTCTTAGCACATCCTGAACACTCCTTGGCGGCACGGTGGCACAGTGGTAGAGTTGCTGCCTTACAGTGACAGAGGCCTGGGTTCGATGCTGACTACAGGTGCTGTCTGTGCGTAGTTTGCATGATCTACCTGCGTGGGTTTTCCCCAGGTGCTCCGGTTTCCTCCCACATTCCAAAGACGTACAGGTTTGCAAGTTAATTGGCTTTGGTAAAAATTGTAAATTGTCCCCAGTGTGTAGGATAGTGTTCGTGTATGAGGATCGCTGATCGGGCTCAGTGGGCCAAAAGCCCTATTTCTAAACTAAACTCCTCTACTTTGTACGGTAGTCTGTAGGCAGCAAAGATTACAAACTAGGGTTGGCTATGCAAGAGGAAATTGAATTTAAAAAAATCCCTCCTGATGGTGGAATCACTTTGGCTATGAGGAGGTGAGTCACTTACCATAAAACACCCAGCCTCTGACCTGCTTTATTGGATTCATGCGGCATATTCATTTGAACTTCTGATTAAATTGACCCTAAAATTGTCGCGCTATCGTGTACCGTTTTTGCTGTGTCAAGCCCCAAATCATATAATGCACAAACAAAGAGAGTTTTAGTAATACACAGATAAATACATAGATAGATTGCGAGTGAGAATGGATTTAGACTGCAACTCTGCTTTCTCGACTTGATCACGAGAGAAATATGAATATAAGACACCAATATTTGTTTTAAAAATCCACTTGTGCCTTGTACTGCAGGAACAAGATGTTATAACAATGGATGAAGTTGTTTGTAACAGTGTCAGTCTCTATCCAATCTCCGATCTGGTCAAATAAAGCAATACCATGATGAAACACAGTGTGTAACAGCCATTTGGGTCAGGGGGTAGGGTAACAGGCTGTGCTAACATATTTGTTCTTTGACTTCCATGAATGAGGCCTGGAATAAAGAGGTAAAAAGTGTCTGCAATCTAATTGGGACCATATCATAACATCCAAACGCACTTGATTTCTATCCTGACATCCACACTGGTGCCATGAAAGTGGGAGCCATGATGGGGCACCCTGGCAATTTTTACCATGCCGAAGAACAGGGCAGTAGCCAACCACACAATGCTGTCGCTGTCACAGTCAACTCAGAATGGATTTGATAATATGGCCCAGATTCCTTGTCTGCAAGGCTGAATCAGTTAATGATCAGAAAAGATGTTTGGGAAGGAACTGGAGTGCTGGTTTACACCGAAGATAGACACAAAATACTGGAGTAACTCAGCGGGACAGGCAGCATCTCTGGAGAGAAGGAATGGGTGACGTTTCTTCGGATGGGTCTCGACCCTAAAACGTCACCATTCCTTCTCCCCAGAGATGCTGCCTGTCCCGCTGAGTTACTCCAGCATTTTGTGTCTATCTTCAATGGTCAGATAAGAGATTGAGGGAAATATAAAAACTTGGCAAAGATATTACAGGATGTAAGGACATCTACGTGGTAGCAATTGAAGTCCTGCAATTACTATCTATCTCAACTACTCCTTTAGGTTGTCAATATAATCCTGGACCTGTTTTTGTGACAATGGAGGAGACTCATTTGCAATAAAGGTCATAGTTAAAGTAATACAAATTGGAATAACAGACTCCTCTGTGATAATGGAGACACAAGAGACTACAGAAGCTAGAATCTTGAGTGAAAAACAAACTGTTGGAGGAACTCAATGGGTGAATCAGATGCTGCCAGAACCACTGAGCCAGCATCTGCTTGACCCACTATTCCTCCAGCAGTTTGCTTTTTGCTTCTCTGCAATAATGTGCGACTAGCTGCGCCACAGCAGTATTTGCTGATTGCCTCCTCAAAGCTGATGTTAGATGATGAAAGAAAACTCAACATGAAGGGCAGTAGCACTAAACAAAGTTCTGAAGGAGCTGTGCAGGCCAGGCAGCATCTGTGGAGGGAATGGACAGACGATGTTTCCGACTGGGACCCCTTTTGGAGTGGCGAGGAGAAAGCTGGAAAAGAGATGGGATTGGGGCAAAGCCTGGTAAGAGACAGGCGGATTCATGCGAGGGAGGGGTGGGGGTGATAGGCAGATGGGAGCAAGTGACAAAGAATGGAGGTGAAAAGGAGACAAAAGAGTCCTGACCCGTAATGTCGACTGCCTATTCCCTTCACAGATGCCGCCTGACTCGCTGAGTTTCTACAGCAGTTTAAGAAAATAACTGCAGATGCTGGTACAAATCGAAGGTATTTATTCACAAAATGCTGGAGTAACTCAACAGGTCAGGCAGCATCTCAGGAGAGAAGGAATGGGTGATGTTTCGGGTCGAGACCCTTCTTCAGACCCTCTACAGCAGTTTGTTTTTTTGCACAAGATTCCAGCATCTGAAATTTCTTGTATCTCCATTAAGAGCTGTGGCTTTTACACTTACACCCGTGACAATTTATATTTTACATCAATGCGATATACACTTAGTATAAATTGAACTCTAATGTAGAGTTCAACCTCCAGGGCAAGCATAGCAGGGATTAATCCTCCAAGGAGAACAAGTTCACATCATTTTGGTGCAAGACCAGGACTTCAAATACAAGAAACACCTCAATTTAACATAATGCTTTTCATACTCTCATAGCACTTCACACTGATTGATGATGATAGGAAGTGTTAGGAAGACAAAATGGGGGCAATGGTTTGACATCCTTGTGATGTTCCGGGTGGGTAGCCAGTTAATCTCACAGGCTTGGCCTTTTCATAGGTGGGACATCACTTGGGAACTCTGCCCAGGGTAAGAAGTGATCCAACCAGCAAGATTTGTAGGATGCAGATGCTGGTTTATACTGAAGATAGACACAAAATGCTGGGAGTAATTCAGCAGGTCAGGCAGCATCTCTGGAGAAAAGGAATTGGTGACGTTTTGTGCCTGAAGTCTGAAGAAGGGTTCCAACCCAAAACGTCACTTATTCCCTTTCTCCAGAGATGCTGCCCGACCCGCTGAGTTATTCCAACATTTTGTGTCCATCTTCGAGATTACAAGATTCCCAGTTATAATGTACGCATTGAAGAAAGGGTGGCAAATGCAGCAGGCCTGTATCCAGAAGGTCCACCAATAACCATGGAATAAGTGATCAAAAATTGAAATGTAATAAACTGCAGTCCTGCAAATCTGGAACTAAATGCGAAAACTAGAAATGTTTTCAGCAGGTCAGGCAGTATCTGTGAAAAGAAACAGAATGAATGATTTGGGTTGAACACCAATTGTCAAATTTGGGTAAGAAAAAAAAGTTAGTTTTAAGTTGCAGAGAAGCAGGGGAGGGGGAGGGGTGCGGTGAGGAGAATAGTTAAGACAAAGGGCAATCTGAAGAAGGGTCTCGACCCGAAACGTCGCCATCAGTCTGAAGAAAGGTCTCGACCCAAAACGTCGCCCATTCCTTCTCTGCTGAGATGCTGCCTGACCTGCTGAGTTACTCCAGCATTTTGTGAATAAAAACAAAGGGCATGTCTGTGAAAGCCAGCGTTTTCTTTGGAAAAGTTGCAGTCAATTAGCTAATGGTTAGATACTGAGAAAAATAACCAGCTGAACAGCTTTACTGGTGTAAGCTGAAGGACAAACATTGGCTGGGAGTAGGGGAATCATTGTTTTCTTCCAGAAAGTGTCATATATTGTAGATAATGTCTCAGGTTAGCACCTGTCTTCAATATTTTTAGTCCAGAGGGTTTAGGTCACCAACTTCTCTCTGCTTTAGTTTGTGAACCTTGAGCTAAATACATATTCTTCATGATTCCACTTTAATGATAATAAAATGAGGCCGGGATCAGATTTGTATCTTCGACTCCATCTCTATCGGAGTCATGAATTAGATCAATTGTGCTATTTGGCATCAGGTTTTAATTTAGGATCACATTAATAATGTACAAGTGTAGAAGCATAAACATGCTTTATTAAAGCTGCAGCATTGTGATAGCAAATCACTGCTGAGACACCCATTTCGCATGAACTTTGGATAAAACAGAATTATAATTTACATTTAGCACAAAGACTAACAAGTGCTTGGCAAAGTCTTGCAGCATATATTTTGACACAAATGCCTCTGGCATAATGTACTAATACTACTAAAAAGATAAACAGATAGGGCCCTGTGGCCCTAAATTTACAAAATGTCCACTGTGCTGGAACTTTAATGACTGCATTACCTCTTGGCAGAGCGTGCTCTTTGCTTTTGGACATTAGATTGAGAGATAATGTTTCAGATTACCATCTGGTCCGAATGACAGTACTCACTTAGTACTGAAACCTGCACCAGCTCAGGTTGTGGAAACTGCAGCGGGGTGTGTGGATCACACATCTCCAACTCAGAAGTGTGCTACAAGCGAGCGGAGCAAAGCTGCACCACAACAATGACTGTGGTGACCGTGCCTCCTATGACAATAACAAGGGCCATTGTTCACGTGGCAATCTGAAACAACTCCATGGCTTTCGATATTAAAGCACAAATAAAAGGAAGGATTTTGTACAAATGAATGAAGTATGTTGCAATGCCCACCAAAATAATAGTCTGAAGAAGGGTCTCGACACGAAACGTCACCCATTCCTTCTCTTCAGAGATGCTGCCTGTCCCGCTGAGTTACTCCAGCATTTTGTGTCTATCTTCGGTTTAAACCAGCATCTGCAGTTCCTTCCTACACAAAATAATCAATCTAATGTCCAAATCCAAGGGGCACTATCTGCCAAGAGGTGATGCAATCATTAAAGTTCCAGAACAGTGGAATCACAAAGAAAATTTACTTAGCTCAAGGTTCACTAACTAAAACAGAGAGAAATTGGTGACTCACACCCTCTGGACTGAAAACATTGAAGACAGGTGCTAAACATTCATAGGATAAACAGGAAACAGTACATGTTTCAGAATCTCTGTAAAATGAGTACACACTGAATAAGGAGGATCTCAGGCTGCAGAGTTTAATGATAATAAAGTGAGGCCGAGATCAGATTTGTGTCTTCGACTCCAACTCTATCGGAGTCATGAATTAGATCAATTGTGCTATTTGGCATCAGGTTTTAATTTAGGATCACATTAATAATGTACAAGTGTAGAAGCATAAACATGCTTTATTAAAGCTGCAGCATTGTGATAGCAAATCACTGCTGAGACACCCATTTCTCATGAACTTTGGATAAAACAGAATTATAATTTACATTTAACACAAAAACTAACAAGTGCTTGGCAAAGTCTTGCAGCGTATATTTTGACACAAATGCCTCTGGCATAATGCACTAATACTACTAAAAAGATAAACAGATAGGGCCCTGTGGCCCTAAATTTACAAAATTTAATTTCAGAAATTGCCAAATTAATAATTTTTGCGGTTGCAGTTCCTAGTTCAATAGCGTAACCGGCAATGTTTCATGTTAATGGCTGCCAACTATATTTGGACCGAATACCCGTAATTCTGATGAGCAGCCCACTTTATCAACTTCAATAATGTTCCAGATTAAAGAAAAAGAAATACTGTTCTGAGAAACAGGCTTGTAATTTTCCATCTCCATTGCGTACGGTATTGGAGATTGATTAATTTTCAGAAGCTAGAAGCTCAAAGGTATTTCCAGAACATCGGCAAACTTCGATGCCGAGTTTTGTTCTGATAATCTCCCGAAGCATTGGAGTAGGTGGCAAGAACACACACTCAGCTGTTTATCAGGGGATAGTTCAGAGTATGAAAGATAGATTCATAGACTTAAAGCATTCCCCCTAAGCTTAAGAGGACACACATCTATTTAGTGCACCTGAAATGCCCCCATTATTGTAATATAGGAAACAAGAGTCATGTCACAAAGCAGGCTCCTTCAAACAGCCAAGAGATAAAGACCAGATTTATATTAATGGAAAGATAAATGTAGCGTAGGATACTAAAAGAACTTCCCTTCACTTCTCAGAATACAGCCGTGTGATCATTTGTATTAACCTTAAAGAAAATATGCAGTGTAATATCTTCTCTTAAAAACTGACTTCCAGAGCACCACTTCTTCAGTGTAAATGAAGTGTTCATCCAAGTCGTGGAGCAACGTCTCCAGAGTGAGGCTTAAACAAGTAACATTTTCTGGAATGTCGGAGGTTGAGGGAAGCCTTGATAGAGGCATATGTCATTATAAGAGGTATAGATGGAGTAAACAGTCAGAATCTTTTTCCCCAGGGTGGAAATATCCAATGCTAGAGTGCATAGATTTTAGATTTTTTTTTAGATTTAGAGATACAGCGCGGAAACAGGCCCTTCGGCCCACCGTGTCCGCACCGCCCAGCGATCCCCGCACATTAACACTATCCTACACACACTAGGGACAATTTGTACATTTTACCCAGCCAATTAACCTACATACCTGTACGTCTTTGGAGTGTGGGAGGAAACCGAAGATCTCGGAGAAAACCCACGCAGGTCACGGGGAGAATGTACAAACTCCGTACAGACAGCACCCGTGGTCAGGATCGAACCTGAGTCTCCGGCGCTGCATTCGCTGTAAGGCAGCAACTCTACCGATAGTTATCAGGTGAGAGGGAGAAAGCTTAATGGAGTTGTGCGGGTCGTTTTTTTTTAAACAGAGAATAATGGGGGCCTGGAACGCATTGCCAGGGGTAGCAGTGGAGGCAGATGTGATTGTGGTGTTTAAGAGGCTTGCAGATAGGCACTTGGAAGTACAGGGAATAGAGGGATAAGGATCACGTACAGACGAGATCAGTTTAACATGGCATCATGTTTGGCGCCAACATTGTGGGCCAAAGCGGGCTGTTCCCGTGCTGTACTCTTCTATGTATTCTGACTTGGAGCCAATTACGTTAACATTGAGCCACGGCTGACAAAATTGCAAACAATTACAGTCAAGGCCACTGGTACTCTTTCTGCGAAATAAAATTCCCTCAAAAGGTTATTGAAGCCTCTATAAGCCCACATTACACAAGCAAATCGAGAACTAAAATTGCAAATGGATGGAACTGCAGACAACTCAAATAAAAAGTGAGGTAACATTACGGACTTCATGCCCTCAATGAAAAGAATTAACTCTATTGGTTTTCCAGAAATTAGAGACCCTTTTTTTTGTGTGGCCTCAGTTTAACATCTTCATTGAAACATATTAGCCAAACGACAGCGTCTCTGGCAGTGCAGCACTCACAATATTGTATGTGTTATCCCTCAATATAAGTACGGGGTTTGAATCCACAACCTACAGATTCAATGGCAAGCACAATATCAAAGTATTAAGGCTGAGGAACAGTGGAGTTCAAGTAGAATGAGACTCCAACTTGGTAGTCTCTTGGGTAGCTCTTGAATCTTTTCTCTTTGTTTCCAAGGCATGATGCCTGCTAAGAGAGATACGGTGACACAGCAAATTATTTGGCAGGACATATTGTCACTGTAGCGCTGTTGTCACGATCATGCCTCTGAAACACAGGGAGTGGGTTCAAGAGCCACCCAGGAGACGAATGTAAGGCATTATAGGTTTTTTACCGAAGGCAGACACATGGTGCTGAAGTCATTCAGGCAGCATCTCTGGAGGAAAGGAATAGGTGACGTTTCGGGTCGACACCCTTCTTCAGACTGAGAGTCAAGGGGAAACGAGAGGAACTGGCAGGACGACTAGGGTGTGATCTCCCGACTCTCAGTCTGCAGAAGCGCTTCGACCCAAAACGTTATCTATTCCTTTTCTTCAGTCTCTGCCCCTCCCCCAGTTGTCTTGCAGTTCCCCTGTTCGCCTCCATATATCCCTTGTTACCACTTCTTCCACAGCCAACAATAGACCATAGAGGTCCCCCCCTTCCATGGTCATCGGTGCAGGTTCTGATTTGTTCTGAACCTTTTCATACCTCTAGTTTCCCTCTCTCCTGTCTCTCAGTCTGAAGAAGGGTCTTGACCTGAAAAGTCACCGATTCTTTTTCTCCAGAGATGCTGCCTGACCCGCTGAGTTACTCCACCTTTTTGTGTCTATCTTCGCTGCAGTCTCTCTGTCTTTTTTTTGTTTTTTGTCTATTGTCATCGTTTAATGTACGTTTTGTTCTATTTTTAACTCTGTGTATGTGGGGGGGTGGTGGGGGGGTTGGGGGAAACCTTTTTTCTAATCTCTTCCTCAACGGAGATGCGACCTTTACCGTGTCGTATCTCCATTCGCGCTACGGCCTAACATCGTGGAGTCGGCGGCCTCCAGCTGGGATCGACCTTGAAGACTCCGGTCGCAGGGCCTGGACTTACCATCTCGGAGGCTTCGGCCGTGGGCCCTGCAGACCGCAACATCGGGAGTTCGCAGGTCCCTGGCTGGCGACCGGTTTTTGGAAGCTCCAGCCGTAGCAGCTTCGACCGCCCCGAAGCGCGAGGTACGATCGACCCGCTCGCAGGCCCTTCATCGCCCTGCGTGGCCCGGCCGCAGCACTTTCCATCGCCCGGTGGGGGCTCAGGACTTTCATCGGCCTGCTCGGCTCGACCCTGGGACTTTCCATCGCCCAGTGGGGGCTCAGGACTTTCATCGGCCTGCTCGGCTCGGCCCTGGGACTTTCCATCGCCCGGTGGGGGCTTCAAAAAGTTGGGAGCCTCGATCACCTCGTGGCACCACGGGAGAAGAATGAGGAGGAGATAAGACTTTTCTTTGCCTTCCATCACAGTGAGGGTATGCCTAGAGCAATCGCTGTGATGGCTGTTTGTGTAAAAATTGTATCTGTGTGTCCTGTGCTTTTTTGTTGTCTACTGCCGGACCCTGACGTGAGAGGACGCTGGCGTTGTTTATTCGCCGCTTTTCCGTTAGGATAGTTTGTCTGTTTGTTTTTATGTTGATTGTTTTTGTAAAGCGCTTTGAGCACCCGATAAGGCGCTATATAAAATAAATGCTTATTATTATTATTATTATCATGTTTTTGATATTTCCTTTAACCGTGACTTACAGAACTTTCACTGCGAAGCCAAAATATAAATTAAAATTACGAGTATTTATTTCACAAAATGCTGGAGTAACTCAGCAGGTCAGGCAGCATCTCAGGAGTGAAGGAATGGGTGACATTTCCGGTCGAGACCCTTCTTCAGACCCTTAATTCTTAATTAAAATTAAGAAGCGAATAAAGCCTAAATGCCAGAGACAATGAAGCAAGAACAATTAGGTGAACAAGACATAGATCAAGCATACAGAAGTTGTCTTGTGGTTTTTCTTGCTGTCAGTTAAGAGAAACGAAGAGCGTATTGCTCTCTTTCAGATGACTGGAACATTCCTGCATTGCTGCCAAAATAGTTGGGAACAGAGGACGACTTTTCCAATGGTGACGCATGTCATTAACTTGATCAACTTCAATACTCGGCAATAAATTAGTCAATCAGTAACCTTTCGGTTCGGAAGGAACGTAACCATATGTTTATTCTGCATCCCACACCCCGTAACTTTTATACATTAACAGCAAAATTCAAGAACCAGACCCCACTGAATACCTTCCTTTGGCTGACAGCTTGTTTTATTCTGAAGGGTTTCGACCCGAAACGCCACCCATTCCTTTTCTCCAGAGATGCTACCTGTCCTGCTGAGTTACTCCAGCATTTTGTGTCTATCTTTTGTTTTTACACAAAGCCGATTCTCCGGATTGTAAACAATTTATCAATGCTATAGTAAGCACTAACCAATTCTGTGCATTTCTGTTGTTAAATGCATTTACATTTGTACAGCAAACAACAAAAATGTGTCCGTATCTTCATCTCTCAAATTCTTTGCGGTTAAATACATTTCGGTGTTTTTGTTCCAATGTTGTTTCTCACAGTCTTGTGAACTTTCTACCTGCTCTCTTTACACTGATGGATCTAATTTCCCCAGTGAGTTTATTTTCCATGTTTCCCTTTTAAGAGTAACTTTACTCTCTACTAATGTCTTCTCTTTTATATTCTCCCATTTTCCTTGCAAGAGAAAAACAACCCCTGAGCATTTAAAATGCCAAAGTCTCAGATCTGATTATTCTTCATTGAAGATTTCAAGACTATTCACAATAAGAGGGTTTCAAATCAGAATTCAACCTTGCCCTTGTACAACAAAAATCAATTTCACTGGGATTTTGACAGTGGTGGATCATAAATCACAATGAAAACTAAGCTGCAAGGATAATAGACGTACAGGTATGTAGGTTAATTGGCTGGGTAAATGTAAAAATTGTCCCTAGTGGGTGTAGGATAGTGTTAATGTACGGGGATTGCTGGGCAGCACGGACTTGGTGGGCCGAAAAGGCCTGTTTCCGGCTGTATATATATGATATGATATGATATGATAATGTGATAATTGCTCTAATGTGGCAGAAACAGGCTAACAACACAGGCTACAGGCCAAACCTAGACCACTTTTTAGTTTAGTTTATTGTCACGTATACTGAGGTACAGTGAAAAGCTTTTGTTGCGTGCTAACCAGCCAGTGGAAAGACAATACATGATTACAATGGGGCCATTCACAGTGTACAGATATGTGATATGGGAATAACATTTAGTGCAAGGTAAAGCCAGCAAAGTTCGATCAAAGATTTCCATATTAGGTAAGTAAGCTGGGGATGGGGGTTGTAGTGGTGGCAAGGAAATCACCGGCAATCACTTTTTTGGGTGAGTTTTGTTTCTCATCTCTTCATTCTTTGAATAAAACAAGGCCATGGCTGTTTATTCCAGTGGTTGATATGAATAGTAATGACGCAAGAGTGTCAATTGACAATAACCACGTGAGGTGAAGGAGTTTGTGTTCTAGTTAACATTCCTCCCATTTATCAGCAAAAACAATGCATTTGGTGACACAGGAAAGTAGATGATGAAATCTGGAGCAAAACAGAAGTGCCGGAGGAATTCAGTAGGTGTGGAGGGAATGGACAGATGACGCTCGGGTCAGGACCCATTTTCAGTCTGATTGACATAGTGAGGAAAAGCTGGAATAGAGAGTTGGGGGCAAGACAAAGCCCGGCAAGTGATAGGTGGATACGGATCAGGGGGGTTTGAATGCCAGATGGGTGAAGTAAGTGACAAAGGCCAGAGGTGAAAAGGAGACAAAGGGACGTAAAGCTTGAGGGAGGAATGTGAGTGCATGGTGGAAGAGAGGTATTCAAGTAATACTCCCGCTCTTTCCCTTACCCTCCCAAAGAGTATGCATACACTTCTCCTATCATCTTCCAACCCTGACCTCTGACCCCCTCCACCTGCATCCACCTATCTCTTGCCAGGCTACTTTGTCCGAAGAAGGGTCTTGAGCCAAAATATCACCCATTCCTTCTCTCCAGAGATGCTGCCTGTCCCACTGAGTTACCCCAGCATTCTGTGTCTATCCTCGGTTTAAACCAGCACCTGCAGTTCCTTCCTATCACTGTGTCCAATCCCAACTTCAATCAGTCTGAAGAAGTGTCCCAACCCAAAATGTCGTCTGTTCAATTCCCCCCACCGATGTTGCCTGATCTGCTGAGTTCGTCCAGAACTTTGTGTTCTGAATGTGATTGGTAATTTGATTTGTGGTGTTTGTGTGATCCTATTGCATGTAAAACAGCAACACTTGCGAAGTTAACATATGTATCCAAAATTCACTGTTTAAAATTTGATATTGTTTCAGATTAAAAGTATATAAATGCATCTTTCGTGACCTGAGGAAAGCCCATATCATTTACATTGAATGAAGTGCTTTGGCAATATAATCAGTAAATGCTGGAACACTGCATTCTGCATTACATTTACTAACCCAAAATGTTAACTGTTCCTCTTTCCACAGATACTACCTAACCATTTCCATCATTTTCTATTTCATTTGATTTCCGGCATCTGATTTTTTTTGGGGGGTGGGTGGGGTGGTTTTCCAGTAGTTTGCAGTATTCCCCGTGGTAATGTAGAAACAATAACCAGCTGACGTCACTTGAACAACATGGATGACGTGCACTGGCAATGTTAGTTGATGGATAAATGTTTTCCGAGTCGTGAGGCAGTTGTTTTTAAGTACATGCCAGATCAGGAAGAGTGCTCCGAAGAAATCACAGCAAGGTTTGGGAACAGCTCCATCCAAGACCGCAAACAATTGCAGAGAATCGGGGACGCAGACCAGAGCAGCACACAAACCAACCTTCCTTCCATTGAAGATAGACATATAATGTTGGAGTAACTCAGCGGAACAGGCCTGATCTCCGGATAGAAGGAATGGGTGATGTTTCGGGTCGAGACGCTTCTTCAGACTGACTCCACCCAAGTCTCGACCCAAAACGTCACCAATTCCTTCTATTTTCATTGTCATCCAGCATCTGCAGTTCCAAGCCATCAACTTCAGTTGTGAACTGTTTATGTATGTGCTGTTATGTTTGTGTGACATTGTATGTTCGTTTCTTAGTACCTGAACTGATGTACAGCACTTTGGTCAACATGGGTTGTTTTTAAATGTGCTATACAAATAAAATTGACTTGACTTCCTACTCCCTTCCATTGACTCGATTTACACCTCAAGTTGCCTCGGCAAGGCCACCAGCATGATCAAGGACGAGTGGCACCCTGGCCACTCCCTCTTCTCTTCTCTCCCATTGGGCAAAAGGTGCAGAAGTGTGAAAAACGCACACCTCCAGATTCAAAAACAGTTTCTTCCTGGATGTTATCAGGTAACTGAACCATCTACCAACGACTAGAGAGAGCCCCTGAACTGTTATCTACCTCATTGAAGACTCTCGGACTATTTTTGATCGAATTTTACTGGACTTTATCTTGCGCTAAACGTTATTCACGCTATCATGTATCTATACACCGTGGGTGGCTCCATAGTAATCACGTATTGTCTTTCCGCTGACTGGTTAGCACACAATAAGAAAGCTTTTCACTGTACCTCGGTACATGGGACAATAAATAAACTAAACTAAACCTTTCCATCAGGACTGAAGATAGACACAAAATGCTGGAGTAACTTAGCTGGACAGGCAGCATCTCTGGAGGAGAGAAGGTATGGGTGGCGTTTTGGGTCGAGACCCTTCAGACTGCGAGTCAGGGGAGAGGGAAACTTCCCTCAAGAAGGGTCTCGCCCAGAAACGTGACCCATTCCTTCTCTTCAGAGATGATGCCTGACCTGCTGAGTTTCTCCAACATTTTGTGTCTATCTTCAGTGTGAACCAGCATCTGCAGTTCTTTCCTACACACTTTCCATTGAGGATCGCCAGCCTTTCCCTTCTCCCTCTCATCTTCCCTGCGCACCTCTCTCTCTCTCTCTCTCCACCCTCCATCCCCCTTCCCTCTCTCTCACCACCCTCCATCCCCCAGACAGTGGCCGTGTGGTGCGGGGCAGGGTCCGCAGCCTTGCCCCGGTTCCTGCTTTGCTTTTGTTACCTCGTTGTCTATCAAGGCATCGACCCGTGGATCGCTGTGGGACATCCTGGGGATGGCCTTGGTGGCGAAGGTGTAGTTCCTCAGCTGAGCCTCGCTCCATCCCCGGCCTTCTCCGCTCTGCTCTGCCATCACCACCGCCTCGTCCTCGCTGCTGAGTCCCGCGGCACCAGCAAAGAACGGACGGAGATCCCGAGCGAGAAGGCGAACAACAGACAGAGCAGCGCCCGATGGAAGGGGAGGGGAGGGGAAGGGAGGGAGGGAGATCTCTCGCCGGGCATTGGCGCCGTCCTCCCGCAGCGCCCCCACCGGGCCGGAGGACGGCAGTGCCCCCGCCGGGCCGGAGGACGGCAGTGCCCCCGCCGGGCCGGAGGACGGCAGTGCCCCCGCCGGGCCGGAGGACGGCAGTGCCCCCTCCGGGCCGGAACACGGCAGTGCCCCCGTAGTGCCGGAGGACCGCAGCACCGGCAGTCCGAAGAAGGGTCTGGACCCGAAACGTCACCCATTCCTTCTCTCCTGAGATGCTGCCTGACCTCCTGAGTTACTCCAGTATTTTGTGAAATAAATACCTTCGATTTGTACCAGCATCTGCAGTTATTTTCTTACAAGATAGACTACTCGACCCTAAAAACCGTAATACACATCACGGCGCCATTTTAGTAGGCAGAAACCTGCAGAAACATTTAAAAAGAAAAATAACAAAAACCTGTGAATTGATAGATGAGATATATTCTGCATTTTTATGGCATCATCACAAAACACTGTGATGTTGTTCCCCCAAAACACTGATTACACTGCGAGAGGCGGGTTTTGCCTACTAAAATGTTCCCCCAAAACACTGATTACACTGTGAGAGGCGGGTTTTGCCTACTAAAATGGCTCCTTTGCGCACTACACTTCAGTGTAGGTGATTTCAACGGAGTGGTCCGTCTTGTTCCTCTAGTATCTTTGCTCGACCCCGACTCTGCGCTTGCGCAGGCCTGGTCGCTTGGCATTGCCTCGGCGCTCGTCCGGGAGGAGATGGCTTCAACCGGCCGCTGGATTCGGGCTCTCGCCCGGGGAATCACAAAGAACCTGCAACCGGCTGGGAGCTGCACTTCCGTCCGGGCTGGTGAGAGCTGAGCTTTAACTGGTGTAAGCGACAGTGGGTGGCTTAATGACATCGACCTTGGAGATGTCCGGTGTAAGGCCTGGCTGGGGTTCAGCTTCAGTCAGGCTCTCCCTCTGTTCAGATGGAAGGTCATCACAGATTTTCCTGCCTTGCCGAGCATAAGTTTATTTCAGATACTATTTTCGTGCAAATGGAAAGGGACTTAATTTATTATAATTATGAGTGAAAGACTGAAAGCTTAGCTAAAGTGAGGGCCTGACGAAAGGTCCCAATAGACAATATGTGCAGGAAGAGGCCATTCGGCCCTTCGAGCCAGCACCGCCATTCAATGTGATCATGGCTAATCATTCTCAATCAGTACCCCGTTCCTGCCTTCTCCCCATACCCCCTTGACTCCGCTATCTTTAAGAGCTCCATCTAGCTCTCTCTTGAATGCATTCAGAGAATTGGCCTCCACTGCCTTCTGAGGCAGAGAATTCCACAGATTCACAACTCTCTGACTGAAAAAGTTTTCCCTCATCTCAGTTCTAAATGGCCTACCCCTTATTCTTAAACTGTGGCCCCTTGTTCTGGACTCCCCCCAACCCAAAACGTCCCCTCCCCTGATGCTACCTGACCCGCTGAGCACTTTGTATTTTGCTCAAGATTGCAGCATTGCAGTGCTTATGTCTCTAAAATGTTTGTAAGTTCTCATATATCGTGGCAACTCCAATATTGAGAACAGTTTCTTCCTGGATACTCTGGAGAAGGATTGTAGACACTAGGAAATTCAGATACTGGTTTACAGAAAAAAAGACACAAAATGCTGGAGTAACTCAGCAGGCCAGACAGACAGCATCTCTGGAACATATACGAACAGGTCACATTTTGGGTCGGGGCCTTTCTCTGGTCTAAAGAGGGGTCCTGACCTGAAGATTCCATGATTTCCATGATTTGGGATGATCAACCATGATCATATTATAAGAAAATAACTGCAGATGCTGGTACAAATCGAAGGTATTTATTCACAAAATGCTGGAGTAACTCAGCAGGTCAGGCGAGAAGGAGAGAAGGAAAGGGCAACGTTTCGGGTCGAGACCCGAAGGGCCGAATAGCCTAGTCCTGTACCTTTTTCTATATTTCTCTGTAGCTAATTCAACAACAATAGCACTGCCTTTGTCAACAGGTCTACTGATCATGTTGGTTTGATCCGATGTGAGCTATAGGTTCAGCAGGTGATAAGCCAAAGTGAATAAATGCTGAAGAAAAATTGGGACAGTCAATGTCACATTGCCAATTAATGATGAATAGATTTAGAGAGGGTCTAAAGGATAGGGAGAGTTTCACGTGGACCAAGAATTCCACAGATGGGATAATAAAGGATCTATAATCTAGGATGAAAACATTTTGCCTCAAAAAATGGAAATAGAAGCAAAGGCAGTGGTAATAAAGAGCCACCAATTGCAGTAATTTGGAACAAACGTGTTTAATTTTCATTTGCTACATTATGGTAAATGATTTCATAAGTTATCGGAGCAGAATTGGGCCATTTGGCCCATCGGTCTACTCTGCCATTCAATCATGGCTGATCTATATTTCCCTCTCAACCCCATTCTCCTGCCATCTCCCTATAACCCCTGATACCCATATTAATCAAGAATCTGTCAATCTCCGCCTTAAAAATATCCATGACTTGACCTCCACAGCCATCTGTGGCACTGAATTCCACAGATTCACCACTCTCTTGACTAAAGAAATTCCTCCTCATCTCCTTTCGAAAGGGGTTATAAATGTGAG
Source organism: Rhinoraja longicauda (assembly GCF_053455715.1). Taxonomy (NCBI): domain Eukaryota; kingdom Metazoa; phylum Chordata; class Chondrichthyes; order Rajiformes; family Arhynchobatidae; genus Rhinoraja; species Rhinoraja longicauda. Next base: position 6,390,655 of record NC_135987.1, read on the forward strand.
AAAGTTCCTGTTTTCGTTTATACTGGAATGCAGACCTGCTGGGAATGTCTGATTAAAATGAACATTTTGTGATTTGTCACTTATTCTCGTGTAAGACCATAAAATTAAGTCTACAGAGTTGTGATGTGGACAATGATAGCCGATTGGAACACACTGTCTCAAAAGCTCATTCCACAAGGATGACAGGGGTGTAGGTGTAAGAAAATAACTGCAGATGCTGGTAAAAATTGAAGGTATTTATTCACAAAATGCTGGAGTAACTCAGCAGGTCAGGCAGCATCTCAGGAGAGAAGGAATGGGTGACATTTCTGGTCGAGACCCTTCTTCAGAGTTCTTGGTTATTCAAGATTCTCCTTTCTTCTTTGATTCCTCCATATTAGCTTCCTCCTATCAATGGTTCCCTGAGCCCGAGGCTTTCTGCTCTCCTTATCATGTACTTCCAAATTGACATGGGAAAAACCATTAAAAAGAATCAAGTGAAATGCTAACCAAATCTTTTTCATTTTCATTTTGGTTTTGTTTCACAGCCTCTGGCCTTTCCAAGGACATGCTGCCAGGTCCATTTCCCAAGACACCGGAGGAAAGAGCATTAGCAGCAAAGAAATACAACATGAGAGTGGAAGATTATGAGCCGTATCCAGATGACGGAATGGGGTAAGATTCTTTCTGAATAATGGAGTTAATATTGTGTGCTGGAAAATAGGACATTTACAAATTATCCTGGTATCATTTAGAGGAGAGGGTCTGATGTCATTGAATATATGATGGCTTCAGCAGGTCAAATTCATTTTTAAGCATTTAGAATGCAAGAGAGTGAGAAATACAGTTATGTTGGCTATTAGGCTCATTGTGCCTACTCTACCATTCAATGTGTATGGCTGATCTTTTACTTCTGCGCCACTTTCCTGTACTAATCCGACATCTCTTAATTTGTTAATACCCAAATATATCTTGATCTCTGTATTAAATCCATTCAGAACTGAGCCTCCTGTCCATCTTGGTTAGAAAATTCCAAAGATTCACTCTGCTCTGGGAGAAATATTTTTTCTCTTCTCTGTCCAGAATGGCTGACATTTTATTTTTAGCTGCATCTTGGAACTAAACAACTGGAAATATCATCTCTGTATATGCTTTGCCAAACACCTTAGCAATTTTGTCGTTTTCAATGAGATCACCTCTCATTCTTCTAAACTCGAGTAAACATCACTGTACTTGAACTCTATTCGTAGGACAAATGCACTGTCCCAAGAATCAATCTCATAGTCATACAGCACAGAAACAGGCCCTTCAGCGCGCCATGTCCATACCGAACAATGTTATCATTGTTTGAAATTTAGCCCACTTATGGTTGTGTCACCTGCAAATTTGTAGTTGGAGTTAGGCACACAGAATTCGGCCGCGAATGTAAAGAGAGGAGTGTAAGAGGATGAAGACGTAGCCTTGCAGGGTGCCGGAGTTGAGAATTATTGTGGTGGATGTTTTGTCACATCTCCTTACTAATTGTGGTCGGTGGGCAAGAGGTCAAGAATTCAGTTGCGGAGGTGGGGGAGGCTTAGATCCAGGGGTTTGGAAATGAAAAAGGACATACAGATCTGGAGTAACTCAGTGTAGGAATATAACTGCAGATGCTGGTGCAAATCGAAGGTATCACAAAATGCTGGAGTAACTCAGCAGATCAGGCAGCATCTCAGGAGAGAAGGAATGGGTGACGTTTCGGGTCAAGACCCTTCTTCAGACTGCTGTCAGGGGGGCGGGACAAAGGAAGGATATAGGTGGAGACAGGAAGATAGAGGGAGAACTGGGAAGGGGGAGGGGAAGAGAGGGACAGAGGAACTATCTAAAGTTGGAGAGGTCAATGTTCATACCGCTGGGCTGCAAGCTGCCCAAGTGAAATATGAGGTGCTGTTCCTCCAATTTCCGGTGGGCCTCGCTATGGCACTGGAGGAGACCCATGACAGAAAGGTCAGACTGGGAGTGGGAGGGGGAGTTGAAGTGCTCAGCCACCGGGAGATCAGGTTGGTTAAAGCGGACTGAGCGAAGGTGTTGAGCGAAATGATCGCTGAGCCAGCGTTTGGTTTCGCAGTTTCCAGGTTTCGCGAAACCAAACGCAGGCTCGGCGATCATTTTGCTCAACACAGTCCGCCTTAACCAAACTGATCTCCCTGTGCCTGAGCACTTCAACTCCCCCTCCCATTCCCAGTCTGACCTTTCTGTCATGGGCCTCCTCCAGTGCCATAGTGAGGCCCACCTTTCATTTCTTTGGAAATTGGAGGAACAGCACCTCATATTTCGCTTGGGCAGCTTGCAGCCCAGCGGTATGAACATTGACTTCTCCAACTTTAGATAGTTCCTCTGTCCCTCTCTTCCCCTCCCCTTCCCAGTTCTCCCTCTATCTTCCTGTCTCCACCTATATCCTTCCTTTGTCCCGCCCCCCTGACATCAGTCTGAAGAAGGGTCTCGACGCGAAACGTCACCCATTCCTTCTCCCCTGAGATGCTGCCTGACCTGCTGAGTTACTCCAGCATTTTGTGATACCTTGGAGTAACTCAGTGGTCAGGCAACATCTCTGGAGAACATGGACAGATGACGTTTCGGGTCAGGATCCTTCATCAGAGTCTGAACAAGGGTCCTGACCTGCAACGTCACCTATCCATGTTCTCTAGAGATGCGGCCTGAACACCTGAGTTATTTCAGCACTTTGTGTTATTTTGTGAGAACCTGCATTTGAAGTTCCTTGTTTCTATAGTTTGGAGATGAGTTTGGTTGGAATTTTGTTGTTGAAGGCTGAGCTATAGTCAATAAACGGGAGTTTGATGGGTAGGCGTCCTTGTTGTTCAGATGTTGAATGGATGGGTTTATTGCCATGGAGATAGCATCTGCTGTGGACCAGTTGTGGTGATAGATGATTTATGGACGATCTAGGCTGCCAGGGAGGCTGGAATTAATAGCGGAGTCAAGGGGTATGGGGAGAAGGCAGGAACGGGGTACTGATTGAGAATGATCAGCCATGATCACATTGAATGGCGGTGCTGGCTCGAAGGGCCGAATGGCCTCCTCCTGCACCTATTGTCTATTAATGTGTGATATGTCTAGCCTTTCAAAACACATCATTATGATGGATGTTAGAGCCACTGGTTCCAGCACGCTTTTATTTTCAATAAGGCATGTTTTTATTTTCTTTGGCATCAGGATTATAGTGGCCCTTTTCTTCTTTGGCACCAGGACAAGTGTTCTTATTAAATCAAGTAGGGACCCTTGCATTGGCGTCGGAAGAGGTTGCAGATTTTTGCCAATACTGCTAGCTGGTCCACGCAGGTTCTGAGGAAACAGCCGGGGTTTCCTTCTGGGCCTGTTGTTTTCTGCCGGTTAACTCTCTGGAAGGATGAACTGGCGTCTGCATTGGTGGCTGTGCGGATAGGAGCATCCAAGGTTGTTGGGGCGGGCGAGATCAATTCACCGACCTTCTGTACTTAGAATGTGTTTATGAAATGTCATTCTGAGGGAAGAGCATTTTAATGTATAAACATGGATTTTAACAAGTTGTTTGGCAAAGTGCCACATGATAGAGTGGTGAGCCAAGTAAAATCCCATAAGGAAAACAATGTTGAATCCAAAATTGGCACAGTGTAGGAACTGAGTTTTTAAAAAAATAGACTTTCCAGATTCCAATTTAAAGTAGTAATGTCATTTATATCTGTGATTATGATTTTGTGAACTAATCATGTTTTCTTAATGGACTGCTATTAATTTTTCCCCTTCAATGTTATAACTTACAATGGGTGTGTAACCACCTGAGGTGGCCAATGAAGATCCAGGCAACAATCCTAATAGTAAAACGGAAAAATTATTTTCCTCTGAATAGATTTGGTGACTACCCAAAGCTACCGAACAGGTCACAGCAGGAGCGAGATCCATGGTATACGTGGGATGAACCTGACCTGCGAAGAAATTGGGGTGAACCGGCAAGTAGAAAGAAATGTGAAGCAGCAGTCCAGATTCGAATAAAATCTTGAATTTCTGGAAACTATCCAGCTTTGCCCCACTTTCCTACAAAATATGTTCAAGTGATTTTCCTCTTTCCACTCTATACAGTTCATAGTGAATCTTACTTTGGCTCATTGTTGGCAGGTTGCAGTTTAGAGTTGAATGCCAAATCTGAGTGTGAAGATGTTTGCTAAGTTTCATCTCATATCTGACACTGAAATCCAAGGAAAGATCCTTCTTCCTCGTCATGTGGCGAGATGAACATCCACCAAGATACATTTATCTATTGAGTCAGTGGAGAAGCCAAAAAAGCTTCTAACCTTTTAATTTAATCAATTAAACATATTGTCCATGTTGTTTGGAAGAAGAAAAACAGTGTTTACATTTAGTAAGCGCTTTATTGCCTTTAAGATATCCACTTGCTCATTATCTGTCCTTTTGGAAGTATATGAATATCTAATACACATGCTAAAGAACTCATTAAGAAACTTTGTTTGCCCAGTGCACTGACTGATATCAATATTAAGCCGAAAGCCTGCTCAGTTTAGATAGAACCTTCCATTTTCTTCTTTCTATTCAAACTAAACTGCACTTATGGCTTCAACTGTAATATATACCCATTGGATCATGCTTTTAAGAAATATTTTGCTGGTGGATGATTTGATTTGGTGTTCTGTTTAAAATAATTCTCCTGTTTGCTTTTTCCAGATGCATTGGGATTTTGATATGTACATTCGTAATCGAGTTGATACCTCTCCAAGCCCTGTGGACTGGAATACTATGGTTAAGCATTTTTGTGGCTTTCTAGGATTTATGCTATTCATGTTCTATCTTGGTGAAATATTTCCCTCATACCAGCCAGTGGTAAGTTTTTGTTACGTTAATGCCTATTTAATCTCTCATTTCTCGTCAAATTTTGTCATCTTATGAACACTGCTCAAATGTAATGGCAGGATGTGAAAGGCTGAGGTGGAGAAAACAGACATGTCTCTAATTTTCTGGGGCAGGGAAGTGGGTCAAACACCAGAGGAATAAATTATCTGGTTTACTGGGTGGAAAATTTGAGACATTTTTTCTCCAGTATCTGGAATTCACTACCTGAAATAGTTTTAGAGGAAGGAAATCCTATCAAGTTTAAAGAATGTTTGGAGATGTATTCAGAAAGCTGTTAGCTGCATGGCCACAAAACTCTGCAAGGTGCATTTAGGTTGGGCAGCTCTTTGTTGATCTGCACAGATATAATGAGCTGATTGGCAGCATTGTATGTCATCCGTTTTTTTTTCATTTCTTTGGAAAGTTGGGAGGACAACAGAAAGGCATAAAAGTCTGTACAATGGTGGGAGGTGAGATTAATAGTCAAAAGAAATGTTAATTCAAGGCAAAGTAAGTGGTAAAGGAAAGAAAAAAAATACTGAATCAATACCTTCAACAGTCCAGGTGAAAAATGAAACCAATATTTATGATCTAAATGTTTGGACATTGTTATAAGCTGCATGCTGACAAAGTGCATAATCAAAAATTGAGATGTTCTGTTTAGCTTTATAAGAAAAAAACAAAGCTGTGGACAAAGAGGTTACAGTGGGTATGTGTTGGAAAATTAAAATAATCATGGGCCTATGTTGTGAGCAGAGAATATGTATCCCATTGGAAAATAGTACAGAACTTCACCAGAGAGGGTTTTTTTTGTGGTCCTGAAGCGCAAGGATGAAAAAAGTGATTGTATTCTCTTGTTGCTTGAGAAGGGAAGATGACTTTGGGAGTGATTGAAGTGTGGGCAGTCTGACACCCAGGAGCAGTCCTTTGGACTGAAGGGGTGCAATGCAAGAACCTTTTCCAGTATAATAATTACAAATTGTAATGGATGACTTAAAATTTCCTTCCAGGCTCCGAAACAATATCCTTACAACAATCTTTACCTGGAGAATGGAGGTTTGCCTGATGAAGAACCACCCGAAGTGAACAACTATGTGATATAATTATATTTCTGTGGCAGATTATAGAGTATGTGTCTTTTGTGTACAATGAATAATGGAATAAAGAACATGAATAAAATTACCATCATATTTATGAAAATGATATTCCAATTACTTTGGAGGATGACTAGAGTGGCCATTGTAGAACAGATTTAGCATGTACAGAAGGAAATAATCCATAACATGGGTTGTTCAGTTGCTATTCACACAAACTATTATTTGCAATATATTGGAACTGTCAGAGCTGATTTTGTTGTGGATGCATTCTGTTTTTGAGGTATTGTCTTTCTGTTCAGTTGGGCCAATTCTCTGCCTCAGAAGGCAGTGGAGGCCAATTCTCTGAATGCATTCAAGAGAAAGCTGGATAGAGCTCTCAAGGATAGCGGAGTCAGGGGGTATGGGGAGAAGGCAGGAATGGGGTACTGATTGAGAATGATCAGCCATGATCACATTGAATGGCGGTGCTGGCTCGAAGGGCCGAATGGCCTCCTCCTGCACCTATTGTCTATTGTCTATATCCATCCATCTCAGCCTTAAATATATCCAAAGATCCAGCCCCTACAGTGTTGTGTGACACAGAATTCTGAAAACTCTCACCCCTCTGAGAAAATAAATTCTCTCTCATCTCAGTCATAAATGGGATCCTCCCATTTTGAGAACGCGTCCTCTAGTTTTGGACTGTCTTGTAAGACCAAACATCCTCTCAGCTTTTACTCTGTCCAGACCATTAAAAAAATCTTATGTTTCATTGAGATTGCCTCTCGTTATTTGCCCTCCACAAAGTAGAATCTCTACTTCTCTAAATTTGTTTAGCCTTATCTCATAGGACAATTATTCCACACTCATGATCATCTGAGTGCACCTTCTCTGAAATGCCTCTAATGAAATAAAATCTTTCTTTAAATAGGGAACTAAAATTGTTACTCTAAATGTGGAAAAAATCATGCCATTTACATCCAAGACTTCCCCACATTTATGTTCCAACTCCCTTGAAATAAGGGGCAACGTTCCATTAGCCTTTCCTATTACTACGCATGTTTGCTCATTTTCAGTATTTTATGCAAAAGGACCCCCAATTCCCTTTGTGCTGTAGCTTTCTACATTTTTAATGCTGTATTTATTTGCTTCTAAAATAAACCACTTAATGTTTTCCCACATTATTTACCAATTGCCAACTTTTTTGTGCAACTTAATTTAACTTATTAATATCTCTGGAGGTTGATAGTATCCTCCTCTCAACTTACTTTCCCACCGACCTATTTTTGTATTGTTCAGAAATTTGGGTTTTGTACATCTGGCTTCCATCTAAATCATGATTATATTTTGTTAGCAGTTGCAATCCCAACACTGATTTTTGTGGCAGGCCATTGGTTACAGGTTACCAAGTTATTTTGCAAACTGTAGTATAACTACAATGTATCCAAGGATTCCCCATTTCAAATTTGTACCTTGAGTTACTACCAAATTTTTTTTTTGTCCTGTTTTCCCAGGGGCACAGTCGTTGTCCAGATTTTAAGTGAATCTGAAAGAAGAATGTTGTAAATACCTCTGCAGGTCGGGCAATATCTGGAATAAAATAAATAGTATTACAGTATAATTACCTTTTATCTGAACAAGCCACCTCTAATACAAACTGGAAAGGATCATTGTCTGAAAATGTTGAACTCAAAAGCTGTCGCTGAGAACTACACCGTGGCAGTTGGAACATGAAATGCTGTTCTTCAACTTTATGTTGAGTTTTGTTGCAACAGTGTAAAAGGTCAAAGATTAATGACAGAAAAATGAAAGATTAGCACCACCCTTGCATTCTGAACGCATTTTGCAAAGCAGTCACTTTTGCTTGTCAAGTATATTCTAGTGTGAACACTAAGTGCAGTGCACTAAATCAAAAGAAGTACAAGTGAATCACTGCTTCACCTGCAAGGAGTGTTTTGTGATAAGTGGAAAAGAACAAATGCTGCATTTTCTGATTTTGAAATGAAAAAGTGGTGAAAGCATAGACGGATTGGGGTGCTTTGATTGTAATGATTAACGTTTTCTAGATTCTGGAGAGATCCCAGAGGATAGAAAAGTAGCACATGTAATGCCACAATTCAAGTAAAGAGGGCGACAGAAAGCAGGAAACGACAGTGAATTTGCCTGACACTGTCATTATAAAATGCTGGAATCTATTTGGAAGTAATAACAGTTTACAAGCTTAAATAGAGTTCAAAATTTAGTAAAATCACAATCACATGTTTTTTTTGTGTTTGACAAATTTGTTTGAGTTCTTTGAAGATTTAATGGTCCTCCACAGGTTACGAGCACCCGACTGATGGTACCCAATATATACCATTCTTTCATCAGAGGGTGGTGAATCTGTGGAGTTTGCCACAAAAGGTTGTGGAGGCCAAGTCAATTGATATTTTGTAAGGCAGAGATAGGTAGATTTTTGATTTGTGCAGGTGTCGGGGGTTATGGGGAGAATGGGGTTAGGAGGGAGAGATGGATCAGCCATGATTGAATGACGGAGTAGACTTGATGGGCCGCATGGCCTAATTCTGCTCCTATCATTTATGACCTTGAGAGTTTGGGAAAGCACGGGGTTGATGGGGAAGGATTTACTGGATGCTACAGAGCTGCACACATCTTCTGCTGGTTGGGTACGGGGGATTCCCGCGAGCCTTCTCTCCCCACACCCAAACTATTTTTTTTGTTACATCTATAACTATCTCCTTAAGGAGGAATTGTATTACTGAAGCAGATGGCGGCAGTGGTGGACAGAGGAAATCAATGGTGCCGGTGAGCAGGCTATGATTTTGCCTCCCGTGCCTTCGGAAACACTTTGGGTGTTCCGAGTTTGGCTCTGGGAGGTGCTCCAGGGCGCAGAGGCTGAGCGGTGGCCCTGTGAGCCGTGATTGTTTACCATATTAATTATTTCAACTCTGTTCATCTGGTAACAAATCCACCACGCATGAGGTTTGCAGGTTGATGTGTCTGGATTGCAGTGTTAGTGGAGTGGTCTGCTGGAAGCTCTGCAGAAGTCTTGGGCACAATTAGATTGGGCACTGCTCCAAGTGACTGAATACGCTGACCAAATGCAGCCTGCAGTGGCATGGAGAGGCGGAGCAGTGGTGGAGGACATCGACACATTGCCTGGTCAGCCGTGCAACTCTGACCCGGTGCTGCTGCCTGGACAACGGACCTTTATGGCCAATCTAAGACTCCATATTTTTAACAACTTTCAACTTGAATGGCACAAGATGGTGACTCTTACGTGCTGTCTCAGTGTAATCTACTATTCCTACACTCTTGTACTTGGCACTCTTTCTGACAAAAGATCTTCAAACTGAAATGTTGTTTCTCTACAGATGCTGCATGATCTAGTGAGTATTGACAACATTTTACCTTTCCCTTAAGTCGAGTTGAGTTTATTGTCACATACATAAGAATGGAGAGGTACAGGTGCAAAGAAAATCTTGCTCGTAAAAGCATCACAGTCACACACATAAACGTGAATTACATACAAAGTCTGTGAGGCAGTAAAGAGAAAAAGAATGTGCAAAAAAAAACAAGACAGCAGTGCAAACCACAATTAGTAAACAAGTCCATGGTTGTGCAAGAGGGGGTCCTTTGCTGAGGTAGGATTAGGGCTGAGCAAATCGATTCACGAACCCGATGGTAAAAGAAAGTTGCTGTTCTTGAACCTGTTTGCTTGGGACTTTAGTCTTCTGAATGTCCTGCCTGATGGTAGCAACGATAGGAATACTGAAGATCCTTGATGACAGATGCTGCCTGTTGAAGCAGTGTTTTGTGTACATTTTCCTTCCTGAAAATAGACTGCTTGCTTTCAGATTGGATGGGTGGGAAGATAAATAAATTATTTGTTTGGTGAGGCAATGCCACAGGTATTTTGACCACCTCTGTGGGGAACCTTCACCGAGGTGGCAACCCCAGGACATCCTCACCAAGATGGCAACCCTAAGGATCCTTCACCAAGATGGTGACTGCAGGACTCCTACCTCAATATGGCAACCCTAGTGTTCCCTTCCCACGATGACAACCCCAGAACTCCTTCCCCAAGATGGCCATCCTAGGGATCCTTCCTCAAGATGCAACCCCAGGATCCTTCACCAAGATGGCCATCCTAGGGATCTTTCCCAAGGATGCAACCTTGGGGATCCCTCACCAAGATGGCCATCCTAGGGATCCTTCCCAAGGATGCAACCTTCACCACGATCCTTCACCAAGATGGCCGCCTTAGGGATCCTTCCCCAGGATGCAACCTCGGGGACCCTTCACCAAGATGTCGGCGGCAGAGGCCGGCCCACTGGTCGCGTGCGCGCACCGGGGCGGAGGCTGCGCGCCGGCGCAGTTGCCACGTCGCGGCGGCAGCGGGCGGGCGGTGGGTCGTGGATCTCCGTCAGCGTCCCCACGGTAAGCGGCAGCCGTCGAGATGGCGCCGGGGGGGGGGGGGGGCGGGCAGGGCAGGGGAGGGGAGTCCGAGCCCCGATCTGCCCGCCCGCCCGCCCGCCCGCCGCGCTGCGTGGTCGCTGCGAACCGGGGGTGCGCGCAGCTGGGGCAGGGGGCGGTAGGCCTGGAACACTCCGCAGGCCCCGCGGCTGCTGTGTGACAGCACGGGAAGCTTGAGGGAGGGCTTGTCACAGCCGTGATTCGTGTGCACCCCCACCCACCCACCCCCACTTCACCCCAGCATCCCGACAGCTACTCTCACCCAACTCTTCCTCAACCCTCTCCGCCTGCTCCTCCCATCCACCCCGCCCCAGTTCCACACCTCATTCCCCCACTCTCCCTCACCCCACCTCACACATCCTCACTTCCACCCAATCCCCGCACTCATACCCCACTCCTATCCTCCCCACTCCCTGATTTCAAAACCTCACATCCCCTCCATGATCCCTGTACCTCCTGTCCCTGCCTCCCCCCCCCATGCATCCTGCCCCCCCCCCCCCATGCATCCTGCCCCCCCCCCCCCCCAATCCCGTCCTACCCCTTCCCCATCCCATACTGTCACCCTTCCCGATTCTGTCCCAGCCCTCCACACTGTCATGTCCCTCTCACCCCAGCGGATCCTGCCCCATACGCTCCCTCCCATTCGGTCCTCTCCCGCCCCGGCCTTTGCTGTCCCGGCACCACCACCCCGCTCCCATCCATTCCCAGTACCACCCAGTCCAAAGCCCTCCATCCCAACAACCCTCCCCTCCCCGGTCCCGTCCCAGCAACCCTTTGTCCCGTCCCATCCCATCCTGGCACCTCATCCCTTCCTGCCCTGTGTCGTTGTTCTACTGTTTATATATCACTACCAGTATTGTTTTTTAATCTCCTTCGGCAACCCTTGTTCAGTCCCTTTCATTTTCTCCAGATTGATCAGCTGATTTATTAAACCTTCACCACCTTCTCTCAGCTGGCACCACTACTTAAGTCTCTCTTGACTCCCTGAAGGAGAGATATTCCCACTGTGTTTACCCTACTTCCCTACCCCCCCTACAACCAAAGACTTGTTCTCTTGTTCCCTTTTCTTATGGAAGGTTATTAATCTGAAACATTAACTTTCAACAAGTGCAAACTGATCTGAGTCTTTTCACTTCTTATTTCAGATTTCTAGCAGTTTGTGGCCTGCTGATTTCAAAGTTTTATTAGAGACATTTATTTATGGGTCTCGGTGTCCACTTATTTGAGAATCTATGTTTAGTTTAGTTTGGAGATACAGCACAGAAACAGGCCCTTTGGCGCACCGTCCAGCGAGCCCCGCACACTAACACTATCTTATACACACTAGAAACAAACTAGAAACAATTTACAATTTTACCAAGCCAATTAGCCTACAAACCTGTATGTCTTTAGAGTGTGGGAGGAAACTTTAGTACCCGGAGAAAACCCATGCAGGTCACGGGGAGAAAGTACAAACTCCATGCAGACAGCATCCGTAGTCAGGATCGAACTGGGGTCTCTGGCCCTGTAAGTCTGCAACTCTACCACTGCGCCCAGTATCTTTGTATAAATGATTCTCTGGACCTTGTCCTTTGTAACACAGTGATGCAAAAGCTGTTAACAAAGCTGACCAGTGTTTACATCTTAACAAACTCATTCTTCAAAATTTAACATCTGGATATAGTATCATGGAATCATTACAAAGATCAATAGGTCTCGAACATCAGCTCCTAATGGCGGTTAATCTTAAAGAGAATCTTGATCCATATCAGTTTGTCATGATCAATGATTTTGTTTTCAGGTTAATTAGTTAAGATGAAACTAAAAGAGATTGAGAGGACAGCAGTTCAATCTTGGAGTCCAGCTTCACATCATCCCCTTTATTTGGCGACAGGTAACTGCAAAAGATCTTTCAAATCAGCAAAGTCTCCTACAATGTAATATTCTGATCAATTGTTTCCACTTTAGAATTGGTGCTATTCGTATAAACAATTTTGCTAATATTGAGGCAAAATCATTACTTGTCTTTAGTATAGATTTTGGCTAAATCCTTTTTTTTTAGAAGTTGTAGGTATGTGTATTTGCAAATGTGCATTTCAGTAATAGGAATGTGTTGGTTCTGGAGCAGTTTTTCATTTTAATTATTCAGCATTAGTTAATATTTTTAAAAAATCAAGATACAATCTTTTCTGCTTTCTCCAAAAGTGACTGAACCTCAATATTGGGTAAACATTACTACTGCATTATTAATTCTTGAAGTGTGTTTTTAGGATATAACAGTAATTTGTGCATTGAACAATCTTGGATAACTTGGTTAACCATTAGTGCAGAAATCCATGTACATAATTCTGTGAGAGCACTGGCAAACCATAGCATTCATTGAACTACTGTCTGTCCATAGTCCAATGGATCACTTAACCAAATAAAGGTTTTGGTGAGTGTCTATTTTCTAAAGTGTTATCTAAGAGTTCACTGATTTTTTAGGCCTATAGCAGAATCTCTCCTTGTTGAAGTAAGCAATATCGGCATATTTGACAGTTTGGAATTTCAATTATGTTTTATTAAAAGATAAAAAAGAGCAAATGTGGATTTAAATGGGGCTTTCTCAGAGCACTTTACATTTAATATTCTTGACTACTTGATTGCCAATTTAGTGCTTTGTCAATTGCTGTCATTGTAGTGTTGTGAACTCTGCAGCTAGTTTCTTCACAAGGAGGTCTTGCCCATAACAATTAAGTAACATGGCTAGAAAAACTGGTTTATGTTGATGGTACAAGGATAAATATGAGCAGTGAATCTGAAGAAGTTGTCTGCTCTTCGAGTTGTGCAATTATATTGTACGCCTGAGAAGCCAGTTTGGGGATTGATTCAATAATTCAAAGCGAACTTTTAGTATAGTTTAAGAAGTGTAAGAAAATAACTGCAGATGCTGGTACAAATCGAAGGTATTTATTCACAAAATGCTGGAGTAACTCAGCAGGTCAGGCAGCATCTCAGGAGAGAAGGAATGGGTAACGTTTCGGGTCGAGACCCTTCTTCAGACTGATGCCAGGGGGGCGGGACAAAGTAAGGATATAGGTGGAGACAGGAAGTTAGAGGGAGAACTGGGAAGGGGAGGGGAAGAGAGGGACAGAGGAACAGGCCCTTCGGCACACTGAGTTCACACCTACCAACAATCACTCGTACACTAATTCCATCCAACACCCAAGTGACAATTTACAGAAGCCAATTAACCTACAAACCTGCAGTCTTTGGAATGTGGGAGGAAACTAGAGCACGCAGAGAAAACCCACGTGGTCACAGGGAGAAAGTGCAATCTCTGTACACACAACACCTTTGGTCAGGGTTGAACCCATGTGTCTGGTGCTGCAAGGCAGCAAGTCTACCGCTGCACTGCTATGCAAGTTATATTTGCATATTACCTTCAACACAGTAAAATAACCTGACATACCTTAAGGGAGAGTTGATCCTAATCAAATTGAGCTTTAAATAAAATGTGATATAATCTCACCTGAAAAACAGCAGCTTTGATAGCACAACACTCCGTTTGATATATACTGAATAGCTTGATAATGTTCTCTTGTCTCTGGCATGGATTCCATATTGCTTATCCTGACCAACGTGGTAACAAATATTTATAATGGTGGCAGTATTACATAACCTATTGTCATCCAGCAGCACACTTTTATGCTTCCAGTCCAACATAACAAATCATAATTGGCCCAGCTTCTGTAACATAGAAATACACAAAATGCTGGAGTAACTTAGTGGGACAGGCAGCTGAGTTTACTGACCTTCAGACTGCAGGAAGGCAGTCCATTTTCTCCAGTGTTGCTACCTGTCCTGCTGAGTTACTTCAGCACTTTGTATCTTTTTTTGTAAACCAGCATCTGCAGTTCTTTGTTTCTCTGTTTTGTAACATAGAGCTATAGGGCATACAATTCAAGATTGGTGAATATTGCTTTGTGCACTCAATTCAGCACCTAGCAGCACAGCTTAATATATCCTACACGTTAACAGGGCTTTCAAAAATGTGGTTGGTTGGTTGATGTTCTTGTAGATGTTCTTAGTACACTGAATTTACAAAAAATGTTTTGGCACATTCTAAAACTGTGAAAAGCACAATGTAACTGGAGACATAAGAGACTGCAGATGCTGGAATCCTGAACGAAAATAAAGTGCTGAAGGAACTCAGCAGATCAGGCAACACTTGCGGAGGGAAATGGGTATGAAATCGGGACTCTTCAACTTGAGAAGCCAGTGTTGGTTCAATAACCGGATACGTTAGGATCGGAAACATCATCTGTCCATTTCCCTCTACAGTTGCTTGACCAGCGGAGTTCCTCCAGCGCTTTGTATTTTACACTTTATAGCCAAAGTTCTTTACTGTTTTTCCTGCCTGTAGATGTTATACTTCCAAATCCTTATTGGTCAAGCAATGGTCATGGTAACTTTATTTGAAAATTGGAACAAATAATTTCAAAGCTTATCATGTCGTTGCACATAAATTGCTTACATCTATCGATTATAATTGGAATTAAGTTCCATTATCATCCTTTGCACTCTAGGTACCTCAGCACAACAGTTGGACGCCACCTTCAGCACAAATGCAGCATTAGAGATCTATGAGTTAGACTTTTCAGATCCATCATTGGATGTAAAGTTGCGGGGCTCTCTACCTGCCACCACCCGGTAAGTGTGTCGCATACATATGTAGGAGAGAACTGCGGATGCTGGTTTACACCAAAGACAGACACAAAATGCTGGGGTAACTCATCGGGACAGGCAGCATCTCTGGAGAGAAGGAATGGGTGACGTTTCGGGTCGAGACCCTTCTTCAGACAAACATATCCTAACCTGTCAATAACAAAATCCACATATTACAAAAGAGAATTTGTGGGCAAGTGTAAGTGAAGTTTGTTTACAGTGTAACTTGGCTATTTTCCAAAATGTACAACATTGTTACATCCTTACACTGAAGTTTCTTCTCAAAAAAGCTAGATGTTTTCGTAATAAAAATGGGTAGGTTGGGAGGGTGGTATAGCAGATTGGAGGAACTCTCATTGTGTTATGTAGTTGGGACAAAATAACAAGGGAGAACCACCAGCATTATTTCACGCATTACCTCAGTCGGGGACGTGTCAGGTTGAATAATATGAGGATCAACACGGTTTAAGAGTGGATGTTTTGGGGGGAGGAGAAAGAAATCTTGTGTGTTAAATGTTACAGATTTCACAAGCTTATCTGGAGCAACCATGGCGCAAGTTCGAATGGAGTCATTGCGGCTGGAGGGGATACCGGGACCATTACCCTTTATAGCGCAGAACAGATCCTCGCTGCTGGAAATGATCCCATCATCGGCCAGAGTGAAAAGCATGAGGGCCCAGTCCGAGGGTTGGATTTCAACCCCTTTCAGGTACTGAATCTATTGTCTTGCTTACAGTTAAAAGTATCAGTGAACTATGCATAGTATTACCTTCGTTATACATTTAAAAAATGGAGTTTGATCATGTCATATGCAAAAGATATATTTACTTGTTTGTTGGCTGCTACTCTATAGCAGGTTTGTGCAAATTTTATTTATTATTATATTATATAAAATATTATGATAATCACAAAAGTAAGCTGTAAAGAAAGGTGCACCTTTAAGATCCAAAGGCTTGTAAGTCATTGCTTTAGAAATGGGCTGAATGTCTCTTTTATTAGGAGAGTAATAGCTAATTGTAAAAAGTACAAAATACGTCCATTCAAAAATTGGTAGATTTCTCCATATTTCCTCCCCCTTCATTTAAGAATGGATTGTAATTGATATTGTTATTAATAATAACTACAGTAGACCCTCGTTATTATGGACCTCCTTTTTTTGGGTTATAGCGGACTGTCCCTTTAATAACCCAGGCTGCTAATTACATTGCGGGGGCTTTTATAATTGACACGGCATGGAAATTGACAAGGCATTGAAATTGACAAGGCATTGAAATTGACGTGGCATTGAAATTGATGTGGCATGGAAATTGGCAAGGCATGCAAATTGGCAAGGCATGCAAATTGACAAGGCATTGCTTGGATTGGCACTTCACTCTTTTAAACAATAACAAACAGCCTTTAGTATTTTTACCAGTAACAATACATGTTGGGCTGTTAAAAAGAACCTTGTACCTTCGCAGAAAGGTGACTTTCGAAGGAAAAACGGAGTTAACGTTAAAGATTAATATCTTTTCACCCTGAACTTCGGGTGGGCAATTGGTCATGGGAATCTCACTTAGAGCGGGACAAGGTTTCCACACCACACTATCCCAATGCCCCCAGACTTCTCATTTTCCTCCCAATCACTGAATGCAGGAGTCAGGACCAGGGGCAATGTTTATCGTCAGTCCCCAGCTGTGCTGGACAAGGTGGTGCTGGGCGGCCTTGGGCCACTGCGCTCTGTGTGGTGAGGGAGGTCTCATTGGCTCTCAATGACAGGGCTCCAGCATTCTGACCCTATGCCCGGGCAGTGTTGGCAATGGGGGGAACCCTTACATGGCTATAGTGGACATTAGGCAATAACGGGCACCATTCCCCTCGTGCTGGTCAGTA
This sequence comes from Rhinoraja longicauda, assembly GCF_053455715.1. Taxonomy (NCBI): domain Eukaryota; kingdom Metazoa; phylum Chordata; class Chondrichthyes; order Rajiformes; family Arhynchobatidae; genus Rhinoraja; species Rhinoraja longicauda. The sequence continues at coordinate 6,407,622 of NC_135987.1, forward strand.
ACAACGAAGGTGTACAATATCTTGATGCTTTATTTTTAAACAGCCAAATAGTTTGTGGGAAATGTGACATAACTTAATTTGTGCTGATGGTATCTATATACAAATCTGCTCAAGTAGTTCTAACCCGTACAGAATGTTCTTGCATTATATCTTTTTACATGACCTCGTAAATCCTCCAGTCAACTCTAGATTGAGATTTGGCATTATTTGTTCACTCTGCTATAACAACATAATAGAATGCTGAGTAGCAAGTTTGTCTTGGCGTGCAGCAAAGCTGAGACGTGGCTTTCAAGAGGTTCAGTTGCTGAAAGGAAATTTGTTATTTTAATAAACAGAAGTGGGATTTTCAGGTTGAGTCAAGTCAAGTTTATTATTATCTGCACAAGTACGATGAGGTGCAAGTACAATGAAAATCTTGCGTGCAGCAGCATCACATCTGATAGACCCAAACAACACAGAACCATTTTATAAAGAAATTGTACATGATTTACACAATTCTACACAAAGAAAATTTAAAAAACGACAAAAAATAACAAAGACATGAGTGCAAAATTGCATACTTACAAAACAAGTACATGGTAGTGCAAGAGGTAGTTCGTAGTTTTGTTGCCAAGGTAGGATTAGCGTTGTGCAGGTTGGATCAAGAACATAATGGTTTTGAGAGACGGGAAAGTCTGTGCTGTGATTATCCATGCCAAGTGTGGGATGATCAGGTTTGTCAGGTTGGTTGGTGTTTCTGCAAAATGACATGACTTTAACACTGATGTGGCTGATACAGATTGATGAATTTAGAAAACAAATTGGTTGAAAAATAAGCATTACAAAGATCTGGCCAACAACATTGTCTGGAAGTGTTCCCCTCTCACACCAATTAGACCTTGATATTTCTGACGTGATAAGATCATTCTGGCTGCGGCACGTGTGAGGGGAAAAAATATATATTGGCCTTTGAAGGGCTTAATTTGAGAGAGCAGGTTGCAAAGATTAGGTTATATCCCGTTGAACTGTAAGATGATTACAGGATTTAATAGGTTAAGTAGAGAGAAGCTACTTTGTCGGCTGAGTGTAAACAAGAGGGTGTAACCGAGAAATGACTGTAAAGTGTGATGATTACAAGTATTTTGTACTAGGCGGAAAGCTGGAACTAATGCTTCGGGGGGGAAATTACTGCAGTGATGAGGATAACTAAAAAAAATTAAACACTTGCATTAATGGATAATTCTTGGGTAAGGGCATTAAGGCATGTGTGGACTCAGGAGACCGAATGGCTTAATCCTCACTGGTATTATTAAATGTTGAGTTTGATTATTGAAATATTACTGATGCTGTTGCCCTTTTGTTTGTAGGACAACCTAATGGCTTCTGGAGCTAATGATTCTGAGATATATATTTGGGATTTAAATAACTTCAGTACACCAATGACACCAGGAGCAAAATCACAGGTATGCTGCACTCATTAACAATGGTGTATACTGCACATCCTTTCTATGTATCTGCTCATTTTCAAAATAACTACTAGACAGAAGGGCCCTAGTTCAAGGGAGGGAGGATATGGGGTATTGACTTATTTAAGTGCCAATTCCTGTTGATGGGTGACAATATATATATTTTTAATTGATTGTGGAAACAGCACAAGTAGAATCATAATCTTGTTGGTTCTCGACTAAGTGTCGTAGTGAGACCACACCTGGAGTACTGTGTGCAGTTTTGGTCTCCAAATTTGAGGAAGGATATTCTTGCTATGGAGGGCGTGCAGCGTAGGTTCACTAGGTTAATTCCCGGAATGGCGGGACTGTCGTATGCTGAAAGGCTGGAGCGATTGGGCTTGTATACACTGGAATTTAGAAGGATGAGGGGGGATCTTATTGAAACATATAAGATAATTAGGGGATTGGACACATTAGAGGCAGGAAACATGTTCCCAATGTTGGGGGAGTCCAGAACAAGGGGCCACAGTTTAAGAATAAGGGGTAAGCCATTTAGAACGGAGATGAGGAAGAACTTTTTCAGTCAGAGAGTGGTGAAGGTGTGGAATTCTCTGCCTCAAGGCAGTGGAGGCCAGTTCGTTGGATGCTTTCAAGAGAGAGCTGGAAAGAGCTCTTAAGGATAGCGGAGTGAGGGGGTATGGGGAGAAGGCAGGAACGGGGTACTGATGGAGAGTGATCAGCCATGATCGCATTGAATGGCGGTGCTGCCTCGAAGGGCTGAATGGCCTACTCCTGCACCTATTGTCTATTGTCTATTGTCTATTGTTTAATGTATTGAAATGGGCCTAAATTGTCCTCGGTTCAGTACTTGGCTTTCAATAAGTAGAAACTGCAGTATTTTTCTAAAATCTATGTACTTCAACACCATATATAAATTATTGACTTCATCTTTCATTGCAGTGTAAATAACATCATTCTTTTGCTTCTCTTTTCTTTCTATCCAACCACAGCAAAGAGAGGTAAGGTTTAAATTGAGAATTCTGCAGTTTGGTAATGTAAGGATCTGCAGAATTAACTGCAATATTCCCCTTTTTGCGTGTTAATTTGTATGTTTCTTCCCCTTTCTGCCCTTTAACCTGCAACTTTCTTCAGTCAGATTTTTATGTGTGACTTTATGTACAGCATCATCTATATTTCCTCTTAATCAAAATGAGTGTGTGGTTCTCTCTGCTATTCCTTTTGTCCTCAATGCGCTTGTGAGTCTGCTTTGTTCTTAACATTCAATAAATGTGAGGTACGATTGTGATCCTGAAAGTTGGTGGCTGGGTAGTTTGCATTAGTGGCAGAAAATGAATTGCAGGATGCAGAGTTTACACTGCTCCTGACAGTCCAAGCGAGAGTAGACAGGAGCATGAGCAATTTTACACATAGCTTCTTTGCACCCTTCCTCCATACCATTAATTAATATCATGGCTTGGTTGGGCCCTTGAATCCATCCTCTCGTGTTTTGGGCGTTATAGCCATGAAAGGAACACTTGCGTTAATTACTCAACAAATCCTTTAACAACGTTCTCCCCGTGACCTGCGTGGGTTTTCTCCGAGATCTTCGGTTTCCTCCCACACTCCAAAGACGTACAGGTATGTAGGTTAATTGACTGGGTAAATGTAAAAATTGTCCCTCGTGTGTGTAGGATAGTGTTAATGTGCGGGGATCGCTGGGCGGCGCGGACTCGGTGGGCTGAAGGGCCTGTTTCCGCACTATCTCTAAATCTAAAAAAAAAATCTAAACTTCACATTACACTTAAAGGGAAGTATATGAAAACTTTGACTACACAAAATGCAATGTATCTCCACTGTAACCAGTCTCTCCATTTCCACTCTGCCCTTAGCATTGTTTATTCCTTCCTATCGCTGCTTGCTCAAGTTTTTGTACATCTCTCTACTCTTCAATCCATATTGGGTTCCCTTTCCAATCTGCATGTGAGTCTTCATTCAGTTTGCAAACCTCTACTGACTTTTCTTGGGTTTCTCTCATTCCATCCATTTTTTTTAGTCCATATCAAATTACCCCTTGAATTGGGTGGCTCTAATCCATTTTAGAGAGCAGTTAAGTATCAACCTTATTGCTCGAGATCTGAACTCATAAGCCAGAATGGTAAGATTTACTTCCTTGAAGAATAAACATGAACCATTGTTTTATAACAAGCCAGTAGATTCATGTTTACCATAATGATGCTAGTCTTTTTAAAATTCCAGGCATACAGTGCATTCAGAAAGTATTCAGACCCCCTTACTTTTTCCACATTTTGTTACGTTACAGCCTTATTTTAAAAGGATTAATTTTTTTTTTTAAATCATCAATCTACACACAATACCCCAGCGAAAACAGGTGTTTAGAAATTTAGAAAGGCACACGCCTGTCTATATAAGGTCCCACAATTGACAGTGCATTTCACAGTAAAAACCAAGCCATGAAGACGAAGGAATTGTCTGTAGACCTCTGAGACAGGATTGTGTCGAGACACAGATCTGGGGAAGGGTATAAAACAATTTCTGCAGCATTGCAGATCCTGAAAAGCACAGTGGCCTCCGTCATTCTTAAATGGAAGAACTTTGAAACCACCTTGACTCTTCATAGAGCTGGCCGCCCGGCCAAACTGAGCAATCGGGGGAGAAGGGCCTTGGTCAGGGAAGTGTCCCAAGAACCCGATGGTCACTCTGACAGAGCTCCAGAGTTCCCGTATGAAGATGGGAGAACCTTCCAGTAGGACAACTATATCTGCAGCACTCCACCAATCAGGCCTTTATGGTAGAGTGGCCAGACGGAAGCCACTCCTCAATAAAAGGCGCGTGACAGCCCGCTTGGAATTTGCCAAAAGACACCTAAAGGACTCTCAGACCATAAGAAACAAGATTCTCTGGTCTGATGAAAGCAAGATTGAACTCTTTGGCCTGAATGCCAAGCGTCACATCTGGAGGAAACCAGGCACCGCTCATCACCTGGCCAATACCATACCTACGGTAAAGCATGGTGGTGGCAGCATCATGCTGTGGGGATGTTTTTCAGTGGCAGGAACTGGGAGACTAGTCAGGATCGAGGGAAAGATGAACGGAGCAAAGTACAGAGAAATCCTTGATGAAAACCTACTCCAGAGCGTTCTGGACCTCAGACTGGGGCGGAGGTTCATCTTCCAACAGGACAACGACCCTAAGCACACAGCCAAGACAATGCAGGAGTGGCTTCATGACAAATCTGTGAATGTCTTTGAGTGGCCCAGCCAGAGCCTGATCGAACATCTCTGGAGGGACCTGAAAATAGCTGTGCATCGACGCTCCCCCCCAACCGGACAGAGCTTAAGAGGATCTGCAGACAAGAATGGGAGAAATTACCCAAATACAGGTGTGCCGAGCTTGAAGCGTCATCCCCAAGAAGTCTTGAGGCTGTAATCGCTGCCTTAACAAAGTACTGAGTAAAGGGTCTGAATACTTATGTAAATGTGATATTTCAGTTATTTCTTTTTAATTACTTTGCAAAAATTTCTGAACACCTGTTTTCGCTTTTTTTAAATGGGGTATTGTGTGTAGATTGATGATAAAAAAATGAATTTAATCCGTGTTAAAGTAAGGCTGTAACGTAACAAACTGTGGAAAAGTGAAGGGGTCTGAATACTTTCTGAATGCTGAATATTTAATTACTTTAAAGTTTTAGACTTTAGAGATGCAACATGGAATCAGGCCCTTCGGCCCACTGAGCCCACATCAACCTGTAATCGCCCGATACACTAGCACTATCCTACGCACTAGGGAAAATTTACAATTCACAGAAGCCAATTAACCTACAAACCCGTAAGTCTTTAGAGCGTGGGAGGAAACTGAAGCACCCGGAGAAAACCCACGCTGATACAGGAAGAATATACAAACTGCATATGGACAGCACACGCAGTCAGGATTGAATCCGGGTCTCTGGTGTTGTAAGGCAGCAACTTTACTGCTGCGCCATTACGCCTCTGTACTTGTATTTGCATTCACCAGTCGGATGAGTTGGATTCAAACTCCCATCTTTGGACCAATAACCAGATCACTGGATCCAATAATTTAGCCATTTGACTACCAATAATTCAAAAATAGTAGCTGTGCAATGTGAGAGAAACCAAAATTTCTGCCATCATATTTCATTTCTGACAGATGCTGCCAAGAAACTGGGAAGTTACCTCTTTAACTGAGAGTGCATAACTGAGAGTGACGACAGGTTTTATTCAATAAATCAGCAGTTCTTGGAAGGAGAGGAGGAGACATTTCTTTGGTCAGAGGATGGTGAATCTGTGAAATTCTTTGCCACCGAAGGCTGTGGAGGCCGTCAGTGGATATTTTTAAAGTAGAGATAGATAGATTCTTGGTTAGTACAGGTGTCAGAGGTTATGGGGAGAAGGTAGGGGAATTGGGTTAGGAGGAAGCAATAGATCAGCCATGATTGAATGGTGGAGTAGACTTGATGAGCCGAATTCTGCTCCTATTCCTTTTGTCCTTATGTAATAGGCTGAACCTGGTCTCTACTGTGCCAGAGAATACAACTCTGTATTGTGACTGAGATACTAGCTGTTTTAATTACTCAATGGTAGAAATGGACCAAAATGTGTTTTGAAGATATATGTAAAGCTAAATTCCTCCCTTTCATTCTTTGCCCATCCTTTGATCCCAGTTATGTTTCTCTCCCATGGATGAGACTGATAAACTTGCTCTCGCTGTATTTTTCTGTCCAAACTAGATGTGTGTCAGTTCCTCATCAAAGAACTGTTTGTTCATATTGTCCCTATGTTTGAGCCTTTTGTTGCACTTGGACTTTTATTTACCTTTAATTAAATTATGCCTGAAAGTGCAAAGATCCATTTGAATTTTGCCGTAGCTATCTGAGCTCATTCATAAATGAGTGGTTCATGGTGTTATTAATTCAGATACCTTTACTGCATTACTTGCATTTCCCACCTTTGTAATCCCCTTCCAGATCTAGTCTTCAGACTGACTTTTCGTGTATTATTCCACCTCACCATCACAGCTTGTGTTCTACTCCCTGGAAGTTCCTCCTCATTTCTCCATTGAAACCTCTACCTTTTTGTACCCCAGGTTTTAGACATCCCTGTAATTATTCCCTCAGTGTCTGCCAACTATTTATGATTGTTGTGGGGAATTATTGTTGAACGTGACATTTAAATGGAAGTTTGTAACTTCTCACACCTGCTCCCTTGGTGTTGCTGGCTCTTGCTGAACCTTTCTTCCAAGCTGTTTCACAAAGTAGTTTGCAGGTTTGAAGTCCAGGGAACAGTTGATGAAATCTTGTGTCAAGTACTGGAGTTACAGATCATTTGCACCGAAGAATGTTTCCCTTTTAACGGGATCCTTTGAATTCATGTAGGGAGGAATTTGGAGGGGGCATGAGGAGCAGTGCAGGGGGGGAAGTGGCTGGGGTCACCTGATTAAAAGAGGGGGAAGGGAAAGACCCAGTGGAATCACCACTGAAGTTCCCTGTAGGATTTTGAGGGGGGGGGGGGGGCATGAGGACGAGTGCAGGGGTGGGGAGCAGTTTGAGGGGGGCATGAGGACGAGTTAGAAGGGTCTCGACCCAAAACGTCACCCATTCCTCCTATCCCGAGATGCTGCCTGTCCCGCTGAGTTACTCGAGCATTTTGTGTCTATCCTTTAAATTCATGCAGCCTTCTGAAGATATCAGCTGTGTGGCCTGGAATCGCCAAGTGCAGCACATCCTGGCTTCTGCTCATCCGAGTGGTCGAGGTGTGGTGTGGGATCTGAGGAAGAATGAACCT